>NC_083887.1:6288863-6591893 GCF_032452875.1 Bos javanicus | reverse complement strand
CAGCGGGAAGAAACAGAAAGGGACAAGACGGAGTTAGGGAATTAAGAAGTACAAACTCCCATGTATAAAATAAGCTACAAGGATATACTGTTCCATACAGGGAAATGTATGATTATTTTATAACTTTAAATGGGGTGTGTGTCTGTGTGCATGTGCATGCGTGCACACACTCAGTCATGTCCTACTTTTTAACCCCATGGACTGTAGCCCACCAGGCTTCTCTGTCTATGGGATTCTCCACACAAGAACACTAGAGTGGATTGCCATGCCCTCAGAGGATCTGCCCGACCCAGAGACTGAACCTGAGTCTCTCACATCTCCTGCACTGGCAGGCATATTCTTTACCACTGTATCATAAATGGAATATAACCTATAAAAACACTGAACCACTGTTTTACACATCTGAAACTAATACTGTAAATCCACTTCAATTGTAAAAAATGAATAATTCCTTAAATGATAAAACTAAATATTTACAAGGTATAGGATATAAACACACATGCATACAAATAAATCATCATACACCTCTCAACGTAAGAGTCACTGTAAAAGGACACAGGAACTTTTCAGAATCACAGAAACATTTACAAATATGTTTTGGTGATGGTTGAACCACCTTATAAATTTACTTTTTAAACAATCACTGAAGTACAGCTGTAACAGGTAAATGTTGTTCAGTCACTCGGTTGTTTCTTTGCGACCCCACAGACTGCAGAACACCAGGCTTCCCTGTCCTTCACTATCTCTCTGAGTTTGCTCAAACTCATGTCCATCAAGTTGATAATGTCATCCAACCATCTCATCCTCTGTCACTCCCTTCTCCTCCTGCTCTCAATCTTTCCCAGCATCGGGGTCTTTTCCAATGTGTCAGCTCTTCACATCAGGTGGCCAAAGTATTGAAGCTTCAGCATCAGTCCTTCCATTGAATATTCAGGGCTGACCTCCTTTAGGACTGACTGGTTTGATCTCCTTGCAGTCCAAGGGACTCTCAAGAGTCTTCTCCAAAACACTTCAAAAGCATCAAGTCTTCCGCGCTCAGCCTTCTTTATGGTCCAACTCTCACATCTGCACATTACTACTGGGAAAACCATAGCTTTGACTTTACAGATCTTTGTCAAAGCAATGTCTCCACTTTTTAATACACTGTCTATGTTTGTCATGGCTTTTCTTCCAAGGAGCAAGTGTCTTTTAATTTCATGGCTGCAGTCACCATCCACAGTGATTTTGGAGCCCAAGAAAATAAAATCTGTCACTGTTTCCATTTTTTCTACATCTAATTGCCATGAAGTAATGGGACCAGATGACATGATCTTAGTTTTCTGAATGCTGAGTTTTAAGCCAGCTTTTTCATTCTCCTCTGTTATCTTCATCAAGAGGTTCTTTAGTTTCTCTTCACTTTCTGCCATAAGGGTGGTGTCATCTGCATATCTGAAATTATTGATGTTTCTCCCAGCAATCTTGATTACAGCTTGTGCTTTATCCAGCCTGGCATTTCACATGACATACTCTGCACAGAAGTTAAATAAGCAGGGTGACAACATACAGACTTGATGTACTCCGTTCCCAATGTGGAACCAGTCCGTTGTTCCATGTCTAGTTCTAACTGTTGCTTCTTGACCTGCATACAGGTTTCTCAGAAGGCAGGTAAGATGGTCTTGTATTCTCATCTCTTTAAGAATTTACAGTTTCTAAACTATATCTCTCATGAATACAGCTGTTAAAAAAAGGAAGCCAACAACCTAAAGGGGATGGGGGACACTAAAGATTTTTCACTAAAGTCAAGAAAAATAAGGACTTAACTACTAAATAATATGATATGTACTTGCTAATGCAATTAGTTGAGAAAATTAAGACTTCCCTAGTGGTTAAGAATCCATCTGCCAATGCAGAAACAGAGGTTCAATCCCTGGTCCAGGATGGTTCCACGGGCCATGGGACGACTAAGCCCACATGCTGCAGTACTGAGCCTGAGCTCTAGAGCCCACGGGCCACAACTACCGAGATCCACACACCGCAGAGCCCGAGCTCCACAACCAGAGAAGCCCCTGCAGTGAGAGTCCCGAGCACGGCAACTAGAGGAGCCCCCCGCTCGCCACAGCTAGAGAAAGCTCACGCAAGCGACAAAGACCCAGCACAGCCAACAGTTAATTAGTTAACTAAGAAATTCAAGAAAAAAGCAATTAGAGGCGTAACAACTGGGGACAGGTGCCTGGGTTAGGGGAAAAGGAGACTATCTCTACCCCAGTTTGCAAATAATACAGTTAACTGAAAAACCAAAAAAAAAAAAAAACCCAATGGAAAAAGTATTCCAAACAATTAAGAAAATGAGGTAAAATGCTAAGATATAAAATTACATAGAGAAATCAAACCCTCATATATATAATAATAACCAGTAAGAAGAAACAATAAATGGGAAGTCCAGGACTTTTTAATAGGTAGGACTGTTTCACTGGTCTGTCTTACAATATATTGAAATGAGAAAGTAATTCTGCCCATTAAAAAAATATTTCTTTATGTGGCTGTGCTAGGTCTTAGCTGCAGCATGTGGGATCTAGTTCCCTGGCCAGGGATTGAACCCTGGCCCCCTCATGGGAACTCAGAGTCTCAGCCACTGAAGTCCCAATTTTTTTTTTTTTTAATTTAGGGGAAAAGTCACTGAAAAAATAAGTTACTTTTCTCTAAAGTGACCTTCAAATCTATTTTAATACAACAAAAGTATCATTAGATAAAGAACTTAATATCTAATAGAAATGAGATAAACACAAAAAAGACATATGTTATACATACAGTTAAATATATTTTTATGAATTCTGAAGATATATTAATGAGAAGAAGTTCTTTTTTTTAACCATAATCTGAAATATTGGTCCTAAGAACTTTAAAACCTGATGTACATAAGACGGGGACCTTAATTTGTAAATATATATAATTTTTTTAAGTAAGCTGATGTTTAATTTTAAAAAATCAAAACCTAGAAATAGAACACTTAAATTCAACCCATCTGCTGCTGCTGCTGCTGCTGCTAAGTCACTTCAGTGGTGGCTGACTCTGTGTGACCCCATAGACAGCAGCCCACCAGGCTTCCACTTCCCTGGGATTCTCCAGGTAAGAACACTGGAGTGGGTTGCCATTTCCTTCTCCAATGCATGAAAGTGAAAAGTGAAAGTGAAGTTGCTCAGTCGTGTCCGACTCTAGCGACCCCATGGACTTCAGCCCACCAGGCTCCGTCCATGGGATTTTCCAGGCAAAAGTACTGGAGTGGGGTGCCATTGCCTTCTCCGACCCATGTGCTAGTAAATGTAAATGTCTAAATAAAAGGAGAAAGAAAAACTTGTGACACTATTTATGAAAGCAATACCACAGGACTTCCAGCCAACTTGTGAAAAGGAGGAAAATAAAAACCGAATTTCAAGAGATAACCAAAAAATAAAAAAACAGAGAACCATCAGGAGCTTATCTAAAGAAGATGTTATAGTTAGAAAGGGATCGTAAAATACAACAGTAGCTCTACATTGAAGGAAGCTTATTTGTTAGTTTGGCAAATCTTTGTATCTCTATCAAAGTCAATATGAAAAAGCAAACTAAGCAAATACACAGTATGTTCTGTAGTCAAACCATTAACCAACACGGGACTTCCCTAGTGATCCAATGGTTAAGACTCCACACTCTGAATGCAGGGGACCCAGGTTCAATTCCTGGTCAGGGAACTAGACCCCACATGCTGCAATTAAGACTCGATGTAACCAAATAAATTTTTTTTCTTACAAAAACTAAAAACATGAAATGGTCAAGAGCAAGTGAAAGAAGCATAAGGAGGACACTAGTTAAAAGAATGTTAGTACAGTAACTGTTTTTGCTTTCCTGTAGACAAAATCCCAACTTTGTAACCAAGTAAAACATTCAAAAGTACTTAAATTCAAGAAAGAATAAAAGTATTCCTGGGACTTCCCCTGGAGGTCCGGTGGCTAAGACTCCATGCTACAACCACAGGGGGGTGCAGATTAGTTCCCTGGTCAGGGGAACTAAGATCCCACATGCCAAGGTCAATTAAAGAAAGTATTCCTCTTAAACCAACTCAAAAGACTCTCTAAAATATTAACTACCAAAACAAGGTGTGAATTAGATATTTAAATTTTTTACTTGCTAAGAGTAACCATGATGTAAAGGATAAAATATAAATTAATATTTGAAGATTACTTTTTTTTTTTCTTCAAATTTTACAACCCCATGAACCATAGCCCAACAGGCTCCTCTGTCCCTGGGGATTCTCCAGGCAAGACTACTGGAGTGGGTTGCCATGCCATCCTCCAGGGGATCTTCTCAGCCCAGGAATAAAACCTGCATCTCCTGCATTGCAGGCAGATTCATTGCCGTCTGAGCCACCAAGGAATCCCTATATGCTTCTAACCATTCCCCAAATGCTGATGCTCATGGTCTACACTTTGAGGATAAGGGTTTAGACCAGCTACCAGGCCTTCTAAGGACCACACTGTTGACTTCTGAAGATTACTTTTAAAAAACATTTATTCATCCTAAACTATAAAGCCTATGAAATCCTCAACTTGATATATGAGATTATACATTTTCCTAATCAGCATTCAAATTTCTATAACTTAAATATTCACCTGAATATCAATTTAAAATATCTCCAAAATCTCCAGTAGTATGTCAGCACACTTTTGCTTACCATTAAGAAGACACTGCTACAGATCAAAGGCAAGTAGAACATGACTAGTTGTAAAAAGAGAAATTTATTATCCTTTATTCTTAAACCTTTTTAAACTGAGGTTTTATAATACAAAAAATAATCTCTTCTGGGTTTAACTGTAATTTTAAAGATTATATAAACACAAAATCAAACAATTCTGTTTTCCTGAAATTCAATCATGTAAATACTCTGAAATTTGCATAATGAGCATTACCAGAGGGAAAAAATTTGGTTAGATGTGATTTCCTTTCTTTTTTAATAACTAACTTTTATTAAGTGCCAGAATGTGTCAGAACTGTGCTAAAAGAATGTCATGCACTCTCATTCAAGCCTTGAGGCAAAGATATGTGGTGGACCCAATTAATATTCTTATTTTATAGAAAAGTAAACCACCTTGGAGATGTTAATCATTTCCCCAAAGTTACAGAGAGAGTGGGTGGCAAATCTCAGACCCAGGCATGGACCTGACACCCATCCTCCAGAGCGAGTGAAACACTGAGTGTGTCACATTTATGATTCATTATTTTATAGTGAAAACCTTTAAAGTTGGAGCACTAGAAATGTGGCGATTTCCAGATGCATCTGACTTGATTTTAATATTGTTCATTTCCCTGGTGGCTCAGATGGTAAAGACTGTAATGCAGGAGACCCAAGTTCGATCCCTGGGCTGGGAAGATCCCCTGGAGAAGGAAATGGCAACCCACTCCAGTATTCTTGGCTGGGAAATCCCATGGATGGATGTGCCTGGTAGGCTACAGTTCATGGGGTTGCACAGTCAGGCACAACTGAGTGACTAACATTGAAAGGATTTCTTTTTAAAACCTTTTTTGGAGATATTGAAGCATGACTGGTGGTTTAGTTGCTAAGTCGTGTCTGACTTTTGCAACCCCGTGGACTGTAGCCTCCACACTCCTCTGTCCATGGGCATTCTCCAGGCAAGAATACTGAAGTGGGTTGCCATTTCCTTCTCCAGGGGGAAGCATGACTAAATGTCCTTAAATCGATCATTTTTGTGGCAGCAAAGCTAGTTTGAAATGAATGCATTTCTTCTTCACTATAGAAGAAATCATTTCACTATTTTCTCTCTCATTTCACCTCCAGGGCATCTCCCAACAAACTTAAAAGTTGTTATTTTTGAATATAGTTTAAAAACAACTATAGCATCATAGCTTTTAATATGAAAAAAATTAGAAAATATTTCCCCAATTCCCAAGGCCCAAACATAAACCCCTTCTAAAATATCTCTGTGTTTTCAAATCTGTCCTTAAATCCATTACTTTTATTACTGGTCACTCTCAGTGCTAAACTTTATTGGCTAAACAATCACTGATCAGTATTTTAAAAAGATGAAAGAACTGCTACTGCTGCTGCTAAGTCGTTTCAGTCGTGTCCGACTCTGTGCGACCCCATAGACGGCAGCCCACCAGGCTCCCCCGTCCCTGGGATTCTCCAGGCAAGAACACTAGAGTGGGTTGCCATTTCCTTCTCCAATGCATGAAAGTGAAAAGTGAAAGTGAAGTCGCTCAGTTGTGTCCGACTCCTAGCGACCCCATGGACTGCAACCCACCAGGCTCCTCCGTCCATGGGATTTTCCAGGCAAAAGTGCTGGAGTGGGGTGCCATTGCCTTCTCCGATGAAAGAACTAGAAATTATTATAAATCAGTAATAGCAACAGGTAACATTTACTGAGAAATGACATACCAGACTTTAAAGAGAATGCTGCATGTAATATATAATGAGGTACTTCTATCAACCCCATTCTACAGATGAAGAAATGGAGCTTTAGAGATTAAGACATGATCAATGTCACACCACTGGTGGAGCTAGAAGAATATGAATCCAGACAAGCAAATAGACATTCCAATGTAATTATTTTTTACTCAATATGCAAAATCAAATATCATACTCTGTCATAGGAAACTTACTTCTGTAAAATATCACAACTGCACCTTGTTATTAAACACTGTATTCACGTATTACACCAGAAAGAGTACTTGTACTGGAATCCTGTGAGGATGCTCAGGTCAGTTTTGCCACTAGCCAGCTTCGTGACCCTAAGCAAGTTACTTACCATCTTAAGCCTTCTGTATTCTCATTGGTAATGTGATGCAACTAGACAGGATGATCCTAAGGACCTTTTCACCTCTAAATGTTTGTAATTGTTTATTTTAAAAAATAGCAGTTAACTTAAGACTGTGTAAATTACTAGTCTTAAGCTGGTTCTCCTAGGTTTAAAGAGACAGAGAAGGTTAGTAAGGTTTTGGAGAGATATAGCTTGCTATGAAAAACATCAGTGACTTCTCTCTCTTTTTTTGTTGTTTTTAAGCTTCTGTCCTATGTTATATAACTATAAAGCTGTCAGATCAAATTGTGTCAAGTACTTTATGCTCTGCCCATGAGATGAACCAAAAGGCCTAACTAGATTCTACATGAATGAGAAAGCTTAATGTCCCCTTAAGCAAACTAACTCATCAAAAACTTTACACAGAATGGACAATTAAGTGTAGAAAGTGTCCAGACTAATTTGTAAATTAAGTAAATGGCATGCTCATTAATCCTGAATGACCAGTATAAAAACATAATACACCTCTTACATAAGAACATAAGAGGCCCACCCGCTATTTTATACCCATCTTTTAATAATTTCATCCCCTTTTCCTGAAATATTATGTACCAGTTTGCAAGAATGAATGTTCTTTAAGAAAGAAACTATGAGAAAGAGCTAAAAATCAAATTGTTATTACTGTGATTTCCCCTCCTTTTTAAGGTTAATTACTGGATATCAAATATATTTTTTATTCTATAATATTTTATCACTCTGAGGCTATACATTATAATTTCCGAATTATTAAAACTATACCTGAAAATAAGAATTCTCTTTGAAAGTACGTGGAACTTTTTGTATGATTATTTAATGTTCTCTCTTATTTCTTTTCTTTTTTTCCTGCATATCAGCGTCTTTTTTTTTTTAACATATATCCCCTCTCTTTTTAGACTCCCTCCCATCAAATATATTCTTAAAGCAGGAAAAAATACATAATTTTAACCTGAGTTCTTAGGTTACTTCAAGAGTATGGCTATTATTGGGGGCTTTAGGAGGAGGAGAAGATCCAAAGAATTATGGAGATTTTAGAGCTGAAAGAGTTCTTAGAAAAAAAAATAATTATCTCCACCAGTCCAAGCCTTGATCCTACCTCTGCTGATTGTTTCCCCAAGACCGAAAATAGGTTAGGTATCCAAGTAACATAAAATCTGTGATGCTCTCAACCTTTTACACAAAAGGCCTGTTTCTGGACCTTATTATGATTCTCCCCTTGTCTCTTTTCTCCCCACCATCATATCCTTCTCTGACTAACCTAGGTCCTGTATTACATCAGCTCAACTTTTATTCTACTCACCTTTTATCCTTTTACCCTCCTATCCTACATAAGGCCCTAAATCCAAGATGAATCTTTCTCCACTCTTAGAACTGAGTTTTTCAGGATGGCAAAAATGAAACCACTAAACAGAGTGCTTACAGTTATCAACACTTAGGTGGGCTCATCAATGCTCAGAAATCCTTTTCTATCCTCTGAGAGGGGAAAAGGATTTGATTACATGTAGGTAAAGAGGCCTATAAATCTATGGGTAATGGGACAGGAGGTTAAATGTGGTTCGTAGTAGCATAGTGTCAGTCGCATCCGACTCTTTGTGACCCCACGGACTGTAGCCCGCCAGGCTCCTCCGTCCATGGGATTCTCCAGGGAAGAACACTGGAGTGGGTTGCCATTACCTTCTCCAGGGGATCTTCCAGACCCAAGGATCAAACCCGGGTCTCCTGTGTTGCAGGCAGATTCTTTACTGTCTGAGCTACAGAGAAGTCCTACAAATGTGGTTCATATTTGTTACCTTTTTTATTTAGAGAACAAAAATCAACTTTTGAAGTCATAATCACTGAGCCAACATGGACTATGCACCTGATTCTATTTGAAACACTTCACATGTGTCCCTGAGAGAGCGTTTATCCCCAACCCATGAAGCGGGAGATTTAATCATCTCATTTGTCAGATGAGGCAACTAAACACACAGCAGCCCCACCTGTTCAAGGCACCCTGTGTCTGTGTGTGCGGGCTCAGTCTGTGTCCGGCTCTTCGCAACTGCGAGCACTGTAGCCACCAGGCTCCTCCATCCATGGAATTCTCCAGGCAAGAACACTGCAGTGGGTTGCCATTTCCTTCTCCAAAGGATCTTCCCAACCCAGGGATCGAACCCGTGCCTTTTGCATTGCAGGGGGATTCTTTACCGTCTGAGCCACCAGACTAGCTGTGTGGCCATAAGCAAATTAGTTGAACAGAGAGAGGAAAAGGACCTCTGAAGAAGGAATAAAGTTCAAAGTAAAAACTAATAACCTTGAATATACATTAAAAATCTTACATCAAAAAACTCTGGGGCAAACTTTATATAATGAATATGATCCATAAGAATTAGCTTCCTTAATACAAAAGTTTTTGAACTAAGCAAATAAATAAGCAGGTGGCATGAACAGACAATTCATAAAACAAGAAAAACAAACATAAAAATGCTCAACTCAAAATTTTTTTAAAAGCCTATTGGATGTAAAATATTCATATATATTTATATGTTTGTACAGATAATAATCTGGAAGAGCTCACATTATTAACAGTAGATATTCCTGGTGAAGGAGGAAGAACCAGGGGAAGAAAGGAGATTCCACATGGAGCCTCCTTCCTCAATCGCTCACTCTGTAGTGTAGGCTCTCTTGGATGCAACTCTGACAAAATTTAGGTTATATGCCTGCATCCAACCTCCAAGGGAGAAGAATGATTTGGAAGGTTCTATCTTGGGAAGACAAGCAAGGCTCATAGGGCTGACATGGGACTCCTAAGCAAAATGAGTCAGACCACAAATACTAAACGACCACACCCAGGAATGGATGCTAAATCCTCATCTTCCTCTATACACTTGGAGGAAGACACAGTGAGCTACTTACATTTCTCAGGTACATATACAAAAGCCCAACAATAAATTAATAGGCTGTATGTGAAGCAGACATGTGCTTGTAACTGAAGCTTCCACTGATCGACCACATGTGGTTCTGCAGAAAAGAATATCTTTGCCTCTAGAACATGTCAGCTACCCCAGCCTGTCATGACCCAGATTATTAAACACTGTTTATAATCTCACAGGAGTAGTTTACAAACCTCAGGAGGGACAAAATAAGAACTATTTAAATGAATACACCATAAAGTTTTGTCCTTCATTTCAACATTAGACAATCTTTTTTTTTTAAACCTGTCTTCTTTACCATGGAATAGATTCAATTTTACAGTGCTTAGAGTAAATACGAGTTTGACACAGTAAATCTCCAGGACATAGGCAATTTTAAAAAAACAGGAGTCTAAACACTATGCATTTGTTGTACATATCGTTACCATATAACATCACAGAGATATGTCTCATTAGAACCATGAAGATGGATATTTTCCTTTTAAAGGAAATCCCAAAAGAAAAACAAAACTTGGTACTTAATTTCGGCTTACAACTAGTGAAATATTCTGAGTCGCAATCACCACTACCACCATCACCACCACCTCACCCCATTTCCTAACACTTTCACTAAACAACAAAGAAATGTAACCAAGGGTTGCTGCTACTTGCAGAGTATCACAGCAACTTGAAAAAAAGCAGCCTCCCAACTACAGGCTCAACATTCCCCTTTCCGTCCCAGGCTTCTCAGAACACTCTGCACTGCGAGCCACAGCCTCATACACCTGCTCTTGCAATCTTCCTGCAAACTCCGGTGTGTATGCTTACCCAGATCAAGTGAAATTGTTTTCTTACATTTCACTGGCAGCAGGCCCAGGGGAAAAAGAGATAGTAGTAGCCTTCCTCTCTGGCTTCAATATATTTGTTGTTTAATTGCTAAGTTGTGTCTGACTCTTCGCGACCCTAAGGACTGTAGCCTGCCAGGCTCCTCAGTCCTTAGGATTTCCCAGGCAAAAAATACTGGAGTTGGTTGCCATTTCCTTCTCCAAGGGTCTTCCCAACCTAGGAACTGAACCTGCATCTCCTGCTTTGCAGATAGATTCTTTACCACCGAGCCACCCGTCTTCAATACATATTACTATAAAAATGAATGACGAATGGCCGAACAAGTTTGCATAAACAAACCACACACTGGTGCTAGAACAAAGAACTGCCACAGATGAAATCCATGTGAAGTTCTGCGGCTAGAGGAAGAGCAATAGATGGTCTCTCAACAGGCAGATAGAAGGGGAGACCCTCTAGGATGGGAATGCTAAACGGAAGCCAGAAAGCATGCTGAGAATAGCTAGTTGGATTCATCAAGAGAGTTAAGGTGTATAAAAAGCAGGGGCATGCACACTAGGAAAATAAATCGGGGATAGAAATGACAGGCCAAGAATGCCAGATTAAAGAGTCTGGACTCTATTTTGCACACAGAAGGAGGTAATTTAAAGATCCTGAGCAGAAGAGAGACACCCAAGGCTATGGTTTAAGACAATTTACCCAGCAGCTGCGTATAGGATAGATTAATAGGTAAAAATGAAGGGAGACAACTTGAGAAACTTATATGAGTTTCTTGCAAGTTCCTCATGCATACTTCTTTTAACATACCTATCACAGGAGAGTGTGATTTACCTATTCTATCTTTTCTTCGTCTATTCTACCAGGCTCTGAACTCCAGAGAAGCATAATTTTTCCAAAAAAGTAGGGATGGGTCAAATGATCTCTGATGTCCTTTCTAACTAATACCTTAGGTCATGCATGACCACTTAGAGGAAAAAAACAGGGAAACAAGCACTTAATTTACAAAAGGTTGGTACCATCTAATGAATAATCATTTATTCTACCTCAAAATGTTTTCTGATGATGAAAGAACTATCATTCATTGCTTGTTTACCTTGCACGAGGCATTATGCTCAATATTCTACACATAATAAATAATCTATTCCTCAAAATGATTCTATGAGGGTAACTATTCTTACACACGTTCTTCCAATGAAGAGCCTCAGGTGTGAAAACGTTAAGTTGCCCAAGTTCACACAGCTGGTAAGTGGCAGAGTCAGTCTCTAAACTTAGGCAATCTCTCTCCAGAGGCATTTAATCAGGCTCCTCGATCAAGACAAAAGTCAATATAACCCATAATGTACCTGATCATACAAATATCATGTATCAAGCATATTGTTCAGTCACTCATTAAGTGTTAGATTTTTTTGAATCTCGCAGTATCCTCTCTTCAGACTTTAGATACTTGTTCTAATCCCTACAAAACCACCTGCAGATTTTTAAAATGTTTACTACACAATGAATACAAAGCCAACCATTTTAAAATGAAAGGGAAACTTAAAAGCTGACAAAATAAGAGATTCAGCTGGTACTAGATTCAATATGAATTATGAGCAAGTTTTTTTTTTTCCTAAGTTAAAGCAAAATGATCCCACAATAGGGCTTCATTCAAAATTAGGAAAGGTGTACCTCAAGGATATATACTGGGACCACGCTTATTTAACTTTTATGCAGAGTACACCGTGAGAAATGTTGGACTGGATGAAGCACAAGCTGGAATCAAGACTGCCAGGAGAAATATCAATAACCTCAAATATGCAGATGATACCACCCTTACAGCAGAAAGCAAAGAAAAACTAAAGAGCCTCTTCATAAAAGTGGAAGAGGAGAGTGAAAAATCTGGCTTAAAACTCAACATTCAAAAAACTAAAATCATGGGATCTGGTCCCATCACTTTGTGGCAAATAGATGGGGAAACAGTGACAGACTTTATGTTCTTGGGCTCCAAAATCACTGTGGGTGGTGACTGCAGCCATGAAATTAAAAGACACTTGCTCCTTGGAAGAAAAGTCATGACAAACCCAGCGTATTAAAAAGCAGAGACATCACTTTGCTGACAAAGGTCCATCTAGTCAAAGCTATGGTTTTTCCAGAAGTCGTGTACCAATGTGAGAGCTGGACCATAAAGAAGGCTGAGCGCTGAAGAACTGACTCTTTCAAACTGTGGTGCTGGAGAAGACTCTTGAGAGTCCCTGGGACAGCAAGGAGATCAAACCAGTCAATCCTAAAGGAAATCAACCCTTTCTTTTAGATAGGTCAGATAGCATCACTGACTGAGTGGACACGTGTTTGAGTAAACTCTAGGAGATGGTAAAGGACAGGAAAGCCTGGCATGCTGCAGTCCATGGAGTAAAAAACAGTTGGACACGACTGAGCAACTGAACAACAATTAGGAGATGCAGAAATGGAAAAGGACCTCTGACCTCTTCATGCGTCAGACAGCATTCAGTCTTTTATTCCATCCTGAGGATCACATTTTAAGAAAACTACACTGAAATGGCATCACCGACTCGATGGACAAGAGTTTGGGTAAACTCCGGGAGTTGGTGATTGACAGGGAGGCCTGGCATGCTGCGGTTCATGGGGTCACAAAGAGTCGGACACAACTGAGCAACTGAACTGAACACTGAAATACAATCAGGATGGCAAAGGATCTGGAAACAACAGTATGGAAGATAAGGAAAAGGAATTGGGGAGAAATCAGTGAGGGCAAGTCCTGTTGGAGAACTCTTAGAAGGAAGGCAAGAAACTTCCCTTCAAATATCTGAGGTGTCAATATGCAGATGAAAACTTAGTCAACATACCTCTAAAGAGTAAGAGAAATGAGCATTTCCAACAGTAAATTCTATCCACAAATGTATCACACCTCATGAAAACACAGATCAACTAATTAACTCATCAGAGAGAACCGTCAGTAACTGCCGACACATTCCAGTTGTGACTGGAGTAACATCTCTCCACCCAAGGCACAAGGACATCCGTTTTCATCTAAGCCAGTTCTAGAAAGGAGAGCCAAGAGTCCACGGAATTCAGCTGAGTGATTATTTGTATATGCCAACTGTAAAATCACGGGAATCATTTTATAGAACTATGGTTTTTGTTGTTGTTGCCATTTTGAAAAGCTGCTTAGATGTAAAAAGTTAGTATTCACCGAAGTTTCACTTCACTCAGAATCACCTTGGTTTCTTTTTTAATGGTCTAGAAAATTTTATCAATAAATCTCCTCAGTCTTCAAATTTCAAATACTTTTAAATATGCATTAAATTACAAAGCTAAATATCAATACTTCGAACATGTGGTTGCTTTTTGCTAAATATAGCTAGATTTGCCACTCATATGCATATGTAATTAATAGAAAATAGGACCAGATATAAAAAACGTGGTTTTTTTTTTTACTTTTATTTTTTGGCCCTACCACACAGCATGTGGGATAGTAGATCCCTGACTAAGGATCAAACCCATGCCCCCTGCAGTGGAAGTGCAGAGTCTTAACCACTGGACCTCAAGGGAAGTATCCAGATCTAAAATGAGTAGATTCTTATTCTGGGATCCACAAGAGCTATATGGGGGACTATATAAATTATATTCAATTTTTCAAAACAACAGTCATTTCCCCACATTAATACACAAACTAATGAAAACCAAAAGATTTTCTTGTTTTTAATTTGAACTCTACCAACTCATTTTGGTTATACTTTATCTCATGAAGAGCAAAAGCTCTGACTGACAAGTAGTAGAGAAATCACAATTTTAAAAAAGAAAAAGTCATTGTTTTGAAATGTACCTCAAAAAAGTACTGTATACTGCATGACTGTGGGGAGAAGATAATAAAAAGGAGGAAAAGTTGAGGAACACAGTTCAGTGTTCAGACTGAACACAGTTCAGTCCCTAGATAGTTAAACAACAAAAATTCTAATTTCACTGATGACGATACTCGTAGTAGCTCACCTTTAGGAATGTCATCACATTTAATTCTGCTAACATTTTGAGATAAGCTGTATTATAACTACTCTTACAAGGCAAGGTTCAAACGTATCTATTTGGCTTAAATTGTGGAATTATACTGCCTCTGAATAATAACTACTGTTAAGAATCAGAGTAAGTTCATCTGATATATGAAGGGCCGGTTGATGTAAACTTGAAAGCATTACTAATATGTATAAAGACTTTATAGACTAAATTCCTTATCAATACAGTTTATTACTTTATCATTGTACAACAAAAAGTCAAGTTCATTGACTTTTTCTCTATAGCTATTTACTGAAATTGGCTTCTCCATTATCACTATACTGATATCACTCCTCCAATAATAACCTCTCAATTCCCAAATTCAAGGGATTATTTTCATTTTACCCCTCTTGTCCTTATGACAGATCAGACCCAATTGACTACTGTAAAGTTTCTCTTTCCTTGGACAATACTCTCAAGTTTATTAGTTTCCTTCCTTTCTCAGTTTCTTTCAGCAACTGAACCCTCTTTCTCCTCTCCTGAATCCATAAATGCAGGGGTCCCCCCACATGCAATCTGGGCTGTTTTAAAAAAGGCAATTTACTAAATTGATTTGTTCCCAAAACATATTAGCAAAAATCTCTGGGCATTTAGATTAAGGAATTTGTAACATTTTAATCCACAATGCTAGACTATAAGCATCGTAAGAGTGGAGTTTGTTTTTGCACCCCACAGCATCGGATACTCAGTGTTTGTTGAATAAATGAAAGCTACCTCTAGTGTAACCTAAAACTAACATCTCATTGGAGAAGCTAGTAACTAAAATCATGCTCTTTTTTTCTCTTTTTACTCTGTGCTGAACTTCCTGGCAGGAACAACGTCAATCCTCAGGGACCTACAACAGGTCCAGTCAGAGCACAGGCAATCCTTAAGTTCTCTAAAACAAGACTCATCTCTCAAGGTCCAAGGTCCCTTTCACCTAATTCTCCAAAAAACATGTCAGCAGGGAGAGGCATTGCATTTCTGCTAGGGATGGTACATGATGCGGAATCATTTATTTTCAGACAGAATAAGTCGAAGAGTCTTCAACTAATCAGAAGTAAGTTTAGAGTGGATGGGTTTAAAAAGTTTAAATAGATGACTCTCAAAAACATCTAATTATAAAATATTTTTTCTCCAAATCAAAGTTAAATCTTTTGTTTGAGGTATATTACATAGCTATTAAAGGAATTCGTAATGATTTGAATACTACTTAAAAGACCAGACTAATCTGGAACTTGTTAGAATCTAAAATCCACAGATAAAGCATCTTAGATTGTAATCACTCAAGGAGCAGGCAATGTTGCTACTCATAGAAGTTAAGTTCCCTAAACCAATCCTCATCATAAATTCAGAGGAGTCCACTATGACAGCATACAAGCTTTCCGTGAAAGAGATATTTTATCATTGTTTGTGCTGCAAGTCTTATCACAAATGGACTCTCACCACCACATTCCCTGGGCTCCCACCCACATTGCCCCCCACCCCACAAATCAAAACAAAAGAGACAAGCAAAGATTTTTAAAAACCAAAAACTTAAAGTCTTGTCCATATACCAAAAACTTAACCTTGTGCATATTAGCTAATCAAAATCGTTCCTCTTGTAGGAGAAAACCAAAACACAGCTTGCAAAGATAACCTGTACATCTTTTGTACATGCAAGCAGACACACAAGGCAAGTCAAACCCAGATCCATTTTGGTGAATTCCCTCCAGGGCCCAACTGTGTGTATTATGCAACAGCCACCATTCCAGGCTTTAATCCCTGTCTGTGATGCAGTGATAAAATACCAATGGCCAGGGTACAACCTACTAGGAACTTGAGTATATTTGTGAGGAGACAAATTAAAAACAAGAACTACCAAATTCTCAAGACCCTTGAAAAAGACAGGATGTGTTAACAGTTTTGAATCACAATACAACTTTTCCTTTGGGTAGTCTTTTAGCAACCTGTCCCTATCCCACTCAAAAATCCTCACACGAGAATGTTTTATTTGAGGTTTTGAAAGGAAATCACAAAAAAGGAAGGGGTCGTGGTTAATTTAGAATCTACTCCACATAAGACACTCAGACCAACTTCCAGAAGCTGAAAAGCCAGTGAGATACTTCATCTGAAGTAAATGTAACCCAGATCCCTGAGCCATAAACAATCCAAAACTTCACCCAGATTTCCTAGGGCACAGGCCTCGAAAAATTGCACAACGGGCAGCCAAGAACTAGAACAAAATTGCAACGACCTGTATTTTAGAAGGGAATCTATACAATACCTAATCCAAACGTGGTTACAGGTAAGGGAGCTGGTCAGAGCATCCTTGGAGGCCACCTGCGTGGCGGAACCGGAACGCTTCCGCCCCACCCGCCACCAGGTCCGCTTCCCCCACGCCGAGGCCGCCGGCCCGGACTGAAAGGCTCCAGGTGGCAAAGGCAGAGGGGAGCGGGCTCGGCAGGCAGCAGCTGGGGAGCGGGCCGAGGCGGGCGCAGGAAGAAGGAGGCATTCCCTCACACAAAATGGTGGCGCTGGCGCGGAGGCCGGCGCACCTGGGGGCGCCCCGCACGCCCCTCGGAGGAGCCGGCCAGTCGCCCGCAGCTGGACGAGCGCCCCGAGCCCGAGCGGCCGGCGTGGGCCTGCGCCGCGCCCGAGCCCTCGGAGAGGCCCGCAGCTCGTGCCCGCGTCACTGCCCGCGGCTGTGCGGGGCCAGGCCGGCGGGGCGCGAGGCCGGACCCGGCAGCTTCGGCCTGGGCCCGGGAACCCCCGCCCAGGACGGGCCGCGCACTCACCTCGGACGCGCCGCCGGAGCCGCCGGAGGAGCCCGGGAAAGGAGGCGGAGCCGCGGGAATGAATGGAGCCGGCGGCGGCTCGCCGGCGACCCCCGGCCGGGCCCGGGCCGCGCCGCTCGCGGCTGCCGGGGCGAGTGCGGCCGCCTGCCCCCCGTCCGGGACACCCGGCTCCTGGTCGGCGGGCCGGCCGCAGCCCACCGTGCCCTCCGCCGGAGTGACGCACTCGCGCCGCAGCGCCTCCAGCCTCTGCGGCCGCACGGCGCCCGCGCCCACCGCGAATCCCCCCGCCCGCCCGCGCCGCACGGCCCCTCCTTGGCGCCGGGGACGCCGCCCTGCCTCCGGCCCCGCTCACGGGTCTCGCCGGCGCCGGGCAGGTGTGAGCTCGGCCGGCCGGGGGACGCCTCGCGGCCCCCACCCCGCCCCGCCCCCCGCAGCCCCTCTCCCCGCCCAGGCTGCCGTCGCTAGGCAGGGAGCGACGCCGCAGCTCAGGCGCTGGCCCGGTATTAAAGAGTGACCTTGGCTTAGCTATAAAAATAGGTGCGGGTAAGCCGCGGGGACCTCGACGCTGAAAGTGCGTATTCCTTGACTGTCAACATTCGCAGACGCCCGTTTGCATTCCCCGGGGAGTTCTCCAGCGAGGGGCGGGACCTCCGGGAATTTACCCAGGGTGGGCGAGGCCAGCCGACCTCCGGCCGGGATGTAGAGAGTGCGGGCGAGGACCACTGGCACCCGCCCGCCACCTCCCTCCTAAATCCTCTGCCACGCTGGAGGATGGAAGCAGAAAGGAGGTAGAGAGCCCCATTCCCAATCTGGAAAAACCCAATCTGGACAAGACAAGACTTCCATTTTGGGATTACCAGGAACCACCAGATTCCCGCGTTGACCTTTCCTCTTTCTTAGTCTAGCACACGCAAACTATCCCCAGGCGAACGGCGGCTCCACCCTCCTCTCCTCCCCTTCCTCTCCCAGCATATTTCGTCTGCCTTAGCGCCCCGGGCCCTTTTGCTAATTACACTCCCATTGAAGAAGACAAGCTCTCAAGTATTTAAAGAGAGATAGATTTCTTTAAAGTAATGCAGGCCATAATAAATGAATTGAGGAATAGTATTGTGTTAATCCGTAATCTCTGGAAAATAAACTCACCATTCAAGAGCTGCGGCATTGTTTTCAGCTCATCCAATAGGTTTGAAATTGCTTCTTTAATTCCTCGGAAATATTAAGCAATCGCAGTTCCAGCCTTTCTTGAATTTACTAACAGTCAACGAAGTCAATAACACTTGTTGATAGAGATATATTTAACTCATGTTTTTCACCAAATAGACTTTTCTAGTTGCTCATAAAAATCAATTTCACATCTCTAATGTTCTATTTGTAATATTTAATTAACAGAAATCTTAAATGTTATAAAGTATTTACCATTTTTCTGGCCCTTAACACTGAATAAGATTTAATTGAGCAGGAATTTTGAATAGCAGGCTTTTATTCACAGCAAATCTGAAATGAATGAAGTTATTTCAGGCTATTTGTAAATCGGAGTCCCCGGGGCAATTCCAAAGGATTGCCACTTTGGCAAGATGTCCTTTTGGCTACCAGGCTACAGGTGTTGAAGACTTGGGCCTTAGAGTAAAGCTAGCCAATGCAACTTTTTATGTTTGAAATGCATGAGTGTGGTTGGATTTTAGCTGTTATTGTAGTCGGTGGCCACTTATGCATGGGAAGCTATCTCTCAGGTGTCTGACCATGCTTTAGTAATCAAAGTCACACTCACCTAGCCCCTAAAAGAGAGACTCCAGTGGTTGCTCATTCAAGCAGCTCTCTTTCTGTGGCAAGGATCTTTCCTGGTGAGCCCTGGTGGAGAACTGCTGTCTCCTCATGAAGAGTGTCAAGTAAGGAAACTCTGGCTTTATTCTCTTCACTTGCAACAAGATAAAGCTCTGAGTGTTTTAACTGAAAAAAATAAAAAATCATCATTTACTTCCCTCTTTGGCTGAGATACACAATACCTTGCTTCTGTTTTTACCCATATTCTGAAGACCCATGGGCTCTAAGTGGATAAAGAACTGAAAAAAAATGAGTCTATCAGATTAATACATGCTATAAATCGCTACCAAAATATTTTAAAATATGCTTTGAAGCTTTTGTCTTAAAGGAGTAAGAGTTCTATAGCTTTGATTCTTCTTGTTGTATATGCTTGCTTCCCTGGTTGACTCTGAGGGTAAGGAATCTGCCCGAAATGCAGGAGTGAAAGTGAAAGTGAAATCTCTTAGTCTGACTCTTTGCGACCCCATGGACTGTAACCTATCAGGCTACTCGGACCATGAGTAAGAATGCTGGTTTGGGTTGCCATTTCCTTCTCCGGGGGATCTTCCTGACCCAGGGATCGAACCCAGGTCTCCTGCATTGCAGGCAGACGCTTTACCATCTGAGCCACCAGGGAAGCCTGCAAAGCAGAAGCCCGCAATGCAGGAGACCAGGGTTCAGTCCCTGGGTTGGGAAGATCCTCTGGAGCAGGGAACGGCTTACCCACTCCAGTCTTCTTGCCAGGAAAATTCCTTGGACATGCACAGAGGAGCCTGGTGTGCTACAATCTATGGGGTCACAAAGAGTCGGACACGACTAAGCAACTAACACTTTATGCTTGCTTTAATTATTATTTTGTTAAGTTATAAGCAGAAAGAAATATGTTCAGAGTTCTCATTGCATTGTTAGCATATGTCAAAAGGGAAATAAAACCATGGTAAGAGAAACTTGCAACACCTCCAGACATAGAGATTGCCGATATAAATGACCCAGAAAAGGGCCCTTAAATTGTATTAGAAAAGAGAATTTCCTAATGGCTAAAATAATGGCTAGTGGCTAATAATGACTAATGGCTAGTAATTGTTAGCAAGCTGCAAGGCATTCTACTAACTTCTTTGTAGAAATCAGCTCATTTAATTCTCATAACCACCCTTTGAGGGACATAGTAATGTTATGCCCAGTTCATCGACAGGAAAATTGAGGCACACAAAGAAGCTAAGTAATTTGCTCAGGGTCACATAGCTAATAATCCTGGCAGTTCGGCTCCAGAGCAAACTCCGTTAATCAGTGTTTCATACCACCTTTCATGGACACAAAATCTTATGCCATATGATTGAATTTTGCTTTTGAAGCCCTAAAACATACCAAATGCCAGTGTCTTCATCTTTAAAAGATTTCTTAGATGCAGTAGTATTTTCCTGGACATGAAGAGGAAATTAAATCCTTAGTTAAAAGAAAACTTGTAAGACTTCCTCACATATATATTAAGCAAAATTATATAATCTGTTAGTTTTTGAAAAGCAAACAAAACAAAACAACTTTCCACATCTTTTAAGGGTAATTGCTCTCCAAGTGTTTTTTTTTTTTTCCCCAAATTCCAGAGAACAGTTATACATTTGATTTATATATTTATTTAGTGAATGGAAGAAAAGATTCACCACCATCTCTGACCCTCCATTAGGCTTAATGGGCAGAATTGTTACCAAGTCCAGGCTCGCTCTGCTTGCAGCTAGATAGGCCAATGAATCCGAGAGAGGAGGCATTGAGGAAAGGAAGAAACTTTAATCAGGGAGCCGGGAGACCAAGATGAAGGTAGGCTAGCGCCTGAAAATAACCATCTTATGGTATCTGGATACCAGGTTCTTTTATAGATCAGAGATGAGGGGAGGTGAGGAAGCAAAGGAAAAAGGCCATAAATCTTGCAAACATCTAGAATGGCAAGCCTCAGGCAGGGGATATGTTAATTTCTTCCCTCCTGCCATCCACAGGTGAACAGGGTTCTGAACACAGGTACTTTAACAGTCCGGCAGAGGGGCAGGATTCCCTGAACAAACCATTCTGTATGATTATAATAACAAAAACAACGGAAAGCAAGTTAAAGAAACAGTTCCACAATGGAGTCAGAATTGGCTTCCTCCCTGCAACAGAAGTAGGGTCCAGTGTATATCCATGTATATACACATATACATATGTATGTTTTAAATTCATAAAACTACAGTGAAAAAGCTCTCAGGACTAAGGTAGCCCAGGCTAGATCTAAAATACTAGCCACCTAGTTAACCAGTTAGCTAATAGTGACAGCCATGTTAAAAGGAAAGTGAAAAGGTAATCTAGTCATCTTTCCTACTCACCCTAGAAAAATGCTTTATTTCCTACCCAGGTATATAAAGTATGTCACAGGAATGCTTTCAGTATTAAAAACAGTATCTTGTCGGGGTTTTCTTTGTCAAATACTACTACTATCTGCAGATTTCAAATTCCTGAATGATACTATGCATTGAGGAAAAAAGAACTTGAAGAACAAGAGTAATAACAACTTTGAGAAGACCAGTTACATTTGTTCTTTTGGTTCAGTTTAACATGATATATAAGTTAAAGCACAGAGTATTTGGTAAGTTTAGGCTCAGTTTAAGAGAAAGAAAATGTGATATTTTTCCTATTGTTGTTGCTAAGTCACTGAGTCGTATCCTACTCTTACGACCCCATGGACAGCAACATGCTAGGCTTCCCTGTCCTTCACCATCTCCCAGAGCTTGCTCAAACTCATGTCCATTGAGTCAGTGATCCCATCCAACCACCTCATGCTCTGTCATCCCCTTCTTCTCCTGCCTTCAATCTTTCCCAGCATCAGGGTCTTTTCCAATGAGTTGGCTCTTCGCATCAGGTGGCCAAAGTATTGGAGCTTCAGCTCTAGTCCTTCCCGTGAAAATTCAAGGTTGATTTCCTTTAGGATCCTAAAGCAAGGTTTAACTCCTTGCTGTCCAAGGGATCTGAAGAGTCTTCTCCAATACCACAGTTCGAAAGCATCAATCCTTCACTGCTCAGCCTTCTTTATGATCCAACTCTCACATCTGTACATGACTACTGGAAAAACCGTAACATTGACTAACTTTTTAAGCAAAATAATGTCTCTGATTTTTAACACACTGTCTAGGTTTGTCATAGCTTTTCTTCCAAGGAGCAAGTGTCTTTTAAATTCATGGCTGCACTCACTGTCCGCAGTGAGGTTGAAGCCCAAGAAAATAAAGTCTGTCACTGTTTCCATTGTTTCCCCACCTATTTGCCATGAAGTGATGGGACTGGATGCCATGATCTTAGTTTTTTGAATGTTGAGTTTTAACTCAGCACTTTCACTAAAGAAAAATTACACATTTATATTCATACAATACGTTGCCTAGTTAATATCTATTTTCCCTTTTTCTCTGTCATTTCTAATTTTGTTCAGGGTGGTCATGTGTCCAGCCAAAGCTATTTTCCTTCACTCCTCTTGCAGCTTATGATCATTTTGGCCAATGAAATGTAACAGAAGATTACTTGGTATGGCTTCCAAGAAAGGTTTTATTTTAGTGATAAAAGACACACCGAGTGATCCCTTTGCCTTTTGCCATTTGTACTTTTTATTCTTCCTGCTTGGAAGGACTTACCCCTCGGATGAGAGCAGCCATCTTGTCACCAAGAGAATGAAACCCGTGTGTGAACCGTGCCAGAGCCAAGAAATAGGAACTGGGAGTAATGATGACACAGAGAGCTACCACAGCAACCCCAGACTGCTCTAGTCTTCTCCATTACTCGACAACGAACGCAGTCCTCACTGAAATTCAAAGTTAAACACTATCTCCTTGCTGTGTCTAGGAACAAAGAACACTCTTCTCTACTATGGATACTTACTAGATAGATGCTTTTCTGATTTTGCTGCTGTCCTAAAGAGCGGCATTCTGAAGAAATCAGCGCTCCCTGTGATTTACCTATCTGGTATTTGATGAAGAAAACACACTGCTCCCTGACCCTGAAATGAGTATCTTGGGACTTCTCTGGTGATCCAGTGGCAGAAACTCCCCGTTCCCACCACAGGTCCCAGGTTTGACCCCTGGTCAGGGAACAGGAGCCCACATGCCGCAGCTACAAGTTTCCGTGCTGAAGTGAAGGTCAAAAATAAATAAACATTAAAAAAAAAATACCTTATACTTGATCATTTAGTTCATTTGATTTTGCACGTTTCATACATGACCTCAGTAAGTCTCAAATGTTGCTGTGAGGAGGGATAACAAATGGCCCTTTTAGTCTGGAAACAAGTTACTGGCCAAAGTAGTTGCCATGCCAAGTACATAAAGAAGATATGGAAAATTATAATTATGCTTTTCATTTTTTAATTAAAAGCAAGTAGAAGAATCAAGATGTCAAGAGGGATCCTAAAACCAGAATAAGGAGTCTGTATTTCATAAAAAGCTACTGGTTGATACGTATCAAAAGTGATGAAAGTATGAATGTTCCCCTTAATACATAAGGAACCTTTTAAAAACAAGAAAAAATTAACTACAATTTAATGTTTTTTTACCGTGTGTATTTCCCCAAATGGCTATTGAATAGTTATATGACAACAATATAAGTAAAATTTTCAAAACAGTGAAAAAAAGAGAAAAAAGTTATGTGTATGAAGATGTCACTAAAGCATTTTTTAAAGCCAAAATGTGGAAATAATACCATGAATGTCTAAAGAGGTAGACTGCTATTAATCAAAGGAATATAAAAAATTTGCCTATCTTATTGAAGTCAATCAGTTCAGTTCAGTTCAGTCGCTCAGTCATGTCCAACTCTTTGTGACCCCATGAATTGCAGCACACCAGGCCTCCCTGTCCATCACCAACTCCTGGAGTTCACTCAGACTCACGTCCATCGAGTCAGTGATGTCATCCAGCCATCTCATCCTCTGTCATCCCCTTCTCCTCCTGCCCCCAATCCCTCCCAGCATCAGAGTCTTTTCCAATGAGTCAACTCTTCGCATGAGGTTGGCCAAAGTACCAGAGTTTCAGCTTTAGCATCATTCCTTCCAAAGAAATCCCAGGGCTGATCTCCTTCAGAATGGACTGGTTGGATCTCCCTGCAGTCCAAGGAACTCTCAAGAGTCTTCTCCAACACCACAGTTCAAAAGCATCAATTCTTCGGCGCTCAGCTTTCTTCACAGTCCAACTCTCACATCCATACATGACCACTGGAAAAACCATAGCCTTGACTAGACGGACCTTTATTGGCAAAGTAATGTCTCTGCTTTTGAATATGCTATCTAGGTTGGTCATAACTTTCCTTCCAAGGAGTAAGTGTCTTTTAATTTCATGGCTGCAATCACCATCTGCAGTGATTTTGGAGCCCAAAAATATAAAGTCTGACAGTTTCCCCATCTATTTCCCATGAAGTGATGGGACCAGATGCCATGATCTTCGTTTTCTGAATGTTGAGCTTTAAGCCAACTTTTTCACTCTCTTCTTTCACTTTCATCAAGAGGCTTTTTAGTTCCTCTTCACTTTCTGCCATAAAGGTGGTGTCATCTGCATACCTGAGGTTATTGATATTTCTCCCAGCAATCTTGATTCCAGCTTGTGCTTCTTCCAGCCCAGGGTTTCTCATGATGTACTCTGCATAAAAGTTAAATAAGCAGGATGACAACATACAGCCTTGACATACTCCTTTTCCTATTTGGAACCAGTCTGTTGTTCCATGTCCAGTTCTGTTGGCTTCCTGACCTGCATATAGGTTTCTCAAGAGGCATTATACTAAATGTTTTACTTAATTTTTCTTGATTAATCCTCACACTATCTATTTGAGGCAGATAGTACATCCTTATTTCAGAGATGAGGAAACTGACATTTAAAGAGGTGAAGAAACTGACCCAAAGTGGTCAAGCAGAAATTTGACCATTGTCCTGAATTACACTAGACTTTAAACACTAGACTATAAACTTAATCGTACTATTTCTCAATTAGTATATATCCAAGCTTCTAGAACCACGTTGGCCTAATGGATAAGGCGTCTGACTTTGGATCAGAATATTGAGAGTTTGAAACCCTTCGTGTTTAGTTTGGGCTTCCCTGGTAGCTCAGCTGGTAAAGAATCCACCTGCAGTGCAGGAGACCCCGGTTCAATTCCTGGGTTGGGAAGATCAGCTGGAGAAGGGATTGCTACCCACTCCAGTATTCTTGGGCTTCTCTGATGGCTCAGCTGGTAAAGAATCTGCCCGCAATGTGGGAAAGGGAGATCTGGGTTCAATCCCTGGGTTGGGAAGATTCCCTGGAGAAGGGAACAGGTACCCACTCCAGTATTCTAGCCTAGAGAATTCCATGGACTATCCATGGGGTCGCAAAGAGTCAGACACGGCTGAGTGACTTTCACTGTCAGTACATACTATGTCACAGGAACGGGGACCCCTTCCAGGGCCTAAAGGGGGCTCTTGTCTAACACTCAGAAATGAATGGTCTAAGGAGACACGTGTGCTGATGAAGCAACAGACTTTATTGGGAAGGGGCACCCAGGCAGAGAACGGGAGGGTGAGGGAACCCAGGAGACCTGCTCTGCCATGTGGCTCACGGTCTTGGCTTTTATGGTGATGGGATTCGTTTCTGGGCTGTCTCTGGCTGATCATTCTGACTCAGGGTCCTTCATGGCGGTGCACACATTGCTCAGCCAAGACGGATGCCAGCAAGAAGGATTCCGGGAGGTGGTAGGACACGTGGCGTCTCCTTTTGACCTTTCCCGAACTCTTCTGGTTGGTGGTGGCTTGTTAGTTCTGTGTTCCTTACCAGGACCTCCTGTTCTAAAATAATTCACGTAAGTGGTGACTATGGTGCATGGCCAGTGTGGGTGGTTTCAGTCAGTGTGTTTCCCATAACATTCACATTAACACCCTCTCAGTCATTATTATATTTTATTAACTCAACATGTATCTTTCAAAAAGATACACTTAAGCCAGGTACTGTGCTGTATAGTCCCTGTACTGTGACAGTGACACGGGTCAGGCAGAGCCAACAGGAAATGAGGACGTGCCTGTAGAACAGCGGTTTTCTGGCAGAACTGAGAAGACAACTCGTACTTTTAGAAGACTGCAGGGTGTCGTCAAGAAATGAGGCCAGAGAAACAGGCAAGACCAGTTATTCCTCTAAGAAGTCCTTGTTATCTATAGTCAGTATGGACTGCCTCCCAAAGGCAAGGGAGAGCCATTTAAAAAATTTAAGATTCAGGGCTTCCCTGTGGCTCAGATAAAGAATCTGCTTGCAATGCAGGAGACACAGTTTTGACCCCTGGGTGGGGAAGATCCCCTGGAGAAGAAAATGGCAACCCACTCCAGTATTCTTGCCTGGGAAATCCCATGGACAGAGGAGCCTGGCAGGCTATCGTCCACAGGGTCCCAAAAGAGTGGGATGTGGCTTAGCAACTAAATAACAACAAACACATATTAAAATTTACCATTAAAAAAAAGTTTAAGTTTCAGAGTGACACATGTTAGCAAATTTCTCAGGCTGCAATTGGGAAAAGGAAGAAAATAAGTCTGCAGGCTGGAAGCCAGCTATGGAACTGATCAATTTATCCAAGTGAGAGATGGCAGTCTGGTCTATAGGTCATAATGAGGATGAAGAGTTGTAAATGAATTTCTAAAGCTCAAAGGTGGGAAGTGGAAGCAACAGGACTTGGCAAACTGTACAAAGTAATAGAGAAGACAAGCAAGATCACCAGGCTTCTGGCTTGAACCAGGGTAGATGCTGATTCTGCTTACCAAAATAGGCATCACTTAGGGAATGAGAATTGAGGAGGTAAAATCATTAATTTCCTTTCAACTATATTAAGCTTTCCATGCTGTGAGACATACAAGTGGGGACACCTGAAATAATGAGATATTTTGGAACTGGAGCTCAGGGTTGTCAAGGATGGGGAGGGCAATTTCCCTCTTTTCAACTAATTTTATGTACCTTGCAAGACTGTCATAAGGTCTGAATAGTGAAAGCTGTGGTTTTTCCAGTAGTCATGTACAGATCTGAGAGTTGGACCATTAAGAAGGCTGAGCACTGAAGAACTGATGCTTTCAAACTGTGGTGCTAGAGAAGACTCTTGATAATCCTTTGGACATCAAGGAGATCAAACCAGTCAATCCTAAAGCAAATCAATCCTGAATATTCATTGGAAGTACTGATGCTGAAGCTGAAACTCCAATACTTTGGCCACCCAATGTGAAGAGCATTGGAAAAGACCCTGATGCTGGGAAAGATTGAAGGCAGGAGGAGAAGGGGATAACAGAGGATGAGATGATTGGACGGCATCACTGACTCAATGGACATGAGTTTTAGCAAACTCCAGGAGTTAGTGATGGACAGGGAGGCCTGGCTTGGTGCTGTCCATGGAGTCGCAAAGAGTCGGACATGACTGAGTGACTGAACAACAACAGCAACAACTCAAGCCCCAAATTTCTCTACTTCTGTTGATAAGGATGGCTTTCTACCTCCCAGCACAGAGAAGGCACCTTTCACAGGGAAGATTTATTTCCTGCTTTCAGGAAGACAGAGAGGAGAGGTCTGATTAACAACTAAATTCTGTTCTGCAGATAATGCTGGAACTAAAAATGCTTTCAAAGTAAAATTTTGCATGTGGAAGCAATAGATATTGTAATCAAGAAAACATAAAGCAAAGACTCCTTTAGCCCAACTTCAAAACCAAAAATCAAGCAGTAAAACAAATAAAAACCTATGAAACTCTGAAGACTCCAGCTCAACTAGGATAACTAGGGGAAAATAAAAAAAGACGAGGCAAAACACTTGATTTCTTTTATACTGGAAAGGAACAAAAAGAGATGAACTTTCAGTCCAAACAAAGGCACATCCAGCAATGAAAGGCCTGTCCTGCCAAGGCTTAGAAGAGGGACAGTCTTCTGCTTCCCCCACGTCAAGGCGGAAACAATACACAATGCCCCTCAATTTTTCAGTTTGGCCTTGGTTTGAGAATGCTACAGTGGAACTAATTCGTGCAGGCGTGGGGACTGGGCTGGAAGTAGGCCTTTAGTGTGCAGGCTCCTTGTGTGCTTCAGCTTCAAGGTTAGAAATGCGCAACCCTGAGTCTCTTCTCTCTAAATATTCCAATCCAGGACATCTAGAATGGGGCCAAACAATCCGCATTTTAAATACGTGGTATGGGGAGGGAGGAGGGAGGAGGGCTCAGGATGGGGAACACATGTATACCTGTGGCGGATTCATTTCGATATTTGGCAAAACTAATACAATATTTTAAAGTTTAAAAATAAAATAAAATTTAATAAATAAATAAATACGCACCATATTTAAAGGTAGCACCTTTATTGAGGCTTCCCAGGTGGCGCTAGTGGTAAAGAATCCACCTGCCAGTCTGTGCAGGAGATGTAAGAGAAACCGGTTGGATCCTTGGGTTGGGAAGATCCCTGGAGGAGGGCACGGCAGTATTCTTGCCTGGAGAATTCCATGGGCAGAGGAGCCTGGCAGGCTACAGCCCATAGCATCGCAAAGAGTCTGACATGACTGAAGCAGCATAGCATGCACGCACGCATCACCTTTATTAAAACTCTATAGAGAGTGAGACAATTTACAGACAGAGCAACTCAGATGAGACAAAGTGAAGGGATTTAAACTTCTGATTTTGGACTTCCCCGGTGGTACAGTGATAAGAATCCGCCTGCCAATGCAGGGGACATTCGATCCTTGGTCCAGGAAGATTCCACATACTATGGCACAACAAAGCCCAAGCGCCAGAACTACTGAGCCAGTGCGCCACAGCTACTGAAGTTCATGCACCTGGAGCCCACGCTCCACAGCTGGGGAAGCCACCCCAGTGAGAAACCCGTGCACCGCGAGGAGAGGCCCCGCTCACCGCTACTAGAGAAAGCCCACCACACCAGTGAAGACCTGGGACAACCAAATGGAGAAATAAGTTAAAAGAGGCAGCGCAATGACACAAAGTAGGCATTCAATAAAAGGAAAAAAAAATTTTTAATATACTTCTGATACTTAATCTTGAACTAAGGCATCCCTTTTCTGGGCAAGTGAATAAGGGGTCTAAGATTAATTGCACAGTTTAATAAATTTTTAATATGTGGACACCTAGATAGCTACCACCCAAAGCAAGATAGGGAACATTTCCAGGGTGTCACCAAGCTCCCCCATTCCCTGTCCCAGACCATACCTCTCCCCAGAGGTAACCACCATTTTGACACCTGTCATCATAGGTGTTTTGAACTCCACTTAAATGGAATAACGCAGTATGAACTTTTTTTGTCTTGACATTTTTGCTCAGCATTATGTGGGTAGCCATGCCCTCCTCCAGGGGATCTTCCCAACCCAGGGATCTAACCCAGGTCTTTCACATTACAGGCAGATTCTTTTCAATCTGAGCCACTAGGGAAACCCAAGAATACTGGAGTGGGTAGCCTATCCCTTCTCCAGGGGATCTTCCCAACCCAGGTATCAAGCCCAGGTCTCCTGCATTGCAGGCAGATTCTTTACCAGCCGAGCTATCAGGGAAGCCCCAGGCTTTCTCTAGGTGTGGCAAATGGAGCCTACTCGCTAGTTGCAGTGCTGGGGATTCTCACTGTAGCGGCTTCTCTTGTTGCAGACCTTGGGCTCTAGAGCACTCAGGCTTTAGTAACTGTGGCTTAGCTGCTCCGTGGCATGTGGGATCTGAGTTCCCTGACCAGAACTCATGTATCCTGGCTGCATTGGCTGACAGATTCTTAACCACTGGACCACCAGAGAAGTCCCTTGATACGATTTTAAATCCACTTATTTCTGACAAAAATGAAGTTGTTTTTTAAGAGTGAATTTTTTTATTTTTGGGGGTTTTTTTTTTGTGTGTGTGTGTGTGTGTCATGCCATGGGGCATGTGGGATCTTAGTTCCCCAGCCAAGGGTGGGACCTGTACCCCTGCATTGGAAGCTCTGGACTACCAGGGAAGCCTCAGTGAAGTTGTTGTTTCGATACTGAAGTGAAATCGTATGTTAGGATGTCATCATCCATGTCTGGAGTTGCTGATAAGAACATATGAAAAAGCAACTGTGATGAGAGGACATTTAGACCATAAATACCCAGGGTGAGGACTAGCCAAGAGGGTTAGGTATGGGTGAGGCCACCCTTTACTGATCTAAACAGCCCTCTGAAGATCTTAGGGCATCAGCTCCTGCCATGGTAAAGCTAACTCTTTTATCCACAGTGGCAAAAAGCCACGCAGCGGCCCAAAGAAGATCATCTTGCCCCAAACACCTGTGCCACAGTTCCCTGGCAATAAGTTCTGGCAACAGGGAACTTTTCACTTTTGTTCTGCGGGCAGCTGCATGTCAGCTTGCTGTTGATTAAGCTGCCTCTCCTGAGAACCAATTTGCATAAAGGTACACTGTGAACTACATTTGGATTTTCTTTTACCTTCCTTGCCTGGAGCAATAGTGTCATTAATCTATCATTTGTTTGGAGTATATTATTTCTTTATTGACTTATTAAGAGACATTATCCTATATGCTGTTGGCTTGTGAAATTATTATAATTACTGCAATAAACCTATGTCAAATAAACAAATAAATATTGGGCAATGACAATCTCAGCCTCTGAGCAGAGTCTGCCAACCACCCCATGTGCAAAATACATATGAACTTTAGAATCAGTTTGTCCATTTCTATAAAAAAAAATTGAATTCTTGATACAGATTACATTTGAGGAATACTGTCATCTTAATATTATGTACTTTAGTATGTAAACACAAAATATCTTTTTGCTTCTTAATCCTTTTTTAAACCATTATTATAGTTTTCAGTGTGCAAATCCTGTACTTCCTTAAATTTATTTTTTCTTTCATATGCTGTTGTATATGAAATTGTTTTCTTAATTCAATTTTCAGCTTGTTTACTACTAGTACACAGAAATAAAGCTGATTTTGGTATACTGATCTTGTATTCTGCAACTTTTTCTGTTGTTGTTTTTTTTTTTTTTTCCCTATGTAGCTTGCTGAATCTGAGTTCCCCAACCAGGATGGAACCTCCTCCCCCAATGGAAGCTCAGAGTCCTAATCAGAGGACCATCAGAGAATTTCCTCTTACAACTTTGGTTAATTGTTTATCAACTCTAATCATTTTTTGTTCTGGGTTTTTTTTTTTTTTAGGGTTTTCTATATGCAAGATCATGTCATCTACAAATAGAAACAGTTTTATCTTCTCCCTTCCTACCTCGATTTCCCTTTTTTCTTTTTCTCACCTAGTTGCCCTGGCTAGAACTTCCAGTACAATGTTGAAGAGAAATAATGACACCAGATATTTCTATCTTATTCCTGATTTTATGGGGAATATTTTCAGTCTTTTACCGTTAAATATGATATAAGCTGCAGGCTTTTCATGGGTGCCCTTTATCAGGCTGAGGAAATTCCCTCCAATTTTGTTGAGTGTTTTTATCATGAAAGGGTGTTGGATTTTGTCAAATGTACTTTTTGTTTTATCTGTTGAGATGATCTTTTATTTTATTAATATCATGTATTACATTGATTGACTTTCATATGTTGAACCAGTTCTCACATTTATGGGATAAATCCCACTTGGTCATGGTGTATATTCCTTTTTATGTGCTGCTGGACTTGACTTTCCAACATTTGTAGAGGATTTTTGCACTTATGATCAATAGGTGATATTGGTCTGTAGTTTTCTTTTCTTGTGATGTCTTTGTCTGGCTTTGTTATCAGAGTAATACTGAACTCACAGAATGAGTTGTATTCTCTCCTATTTTTTGACAGTGTGTGAGAAGGATTTTTGTTAATTCATTAAATGTCTTGTAGAATTCAGCAGTGAATTCTGGGCTTTTTCTGTGTGTGTGATCATTAATTTTTATTTTTTAATTGAAGGATAACTGCTTTATAATGTTGTTTTGGTTTCTGCCATACAACAACGTGAATCAGTCATTATTATATATATACTATGCATTTTCCTAAGTATAATGAGATTGAGAATATTTTCATTGGCCATTTGGATTTATGCTTCTATTTATTGACTATTTACTTCTTCTATATATTCTTCTGTATGTTTGGAAGATCCTAGAACAATCAGAAAAAAAAATAGAATGTTCCTAACAATAGATATAAGGATACACACATGTATGTATGTACTTATATGTATGAAATACACATATATCTGTATTTTTGGTTTTTTTGGCCATGCAGCATATGGGATCTTAGTTCCCTGATCAGGGATTGAACTTGGGCCCTCAGCAATGAGAGCTTGGAGTCCTAACCACTAAAGTGTCAGGAAATTCCCCCACTATGTTTTTATATAAATAGTATATTTTTGAAAAATAAAAGAGTGATAAAGTCGAAAGAAGTATTAAAAAGACATTTACAGTGAACTGGTAAAAGCAAAATGACAAATGCACTATAATTTGTCAAACTTATATCCAAAGTTTTTTAAAATGTGAGAAAACTGAGATAAGAATAAAGCTCCTGACCTGTGTGTAAGGAAAGGGCAGAAAGGGATGGGAGTGATGGGTTTAAATATTATTAGAATCTTGGTGGAAATGAGGAAGACCCAGAAAGTCAGCCAGATGGCCAAGAGAACACAATCTCAACTGAATCCATGTGAAGTCTTTGATCTCTCTCGTGAAGGAGTTCAAAGGAAGTCTCTTGCAGGAAGGACTAGCTCTGCAAAACTTCAATCCTGGCTACATGCTAAGTTCACCAGAGGAGCTTTTAAAATAAGGGCCTATGCTCCAACTTGGAACAATTGAAACGAAATCTCTGCAAGTAGCTCTGAAAACTGGTTTTTTTGTTTGTTTGTTTTTTGGGTTCTTTTTTGTTTTTTTAAATTGATGCATAATTGACATATAACAATATGTTAGTTTCAGGTCTACAACACAAGAATTCAATATATTAAGAAGTGATCACCACAATAAGTCTAGTTAACATCATTCACCATACTTAGTTGCACAGTTTCATTTTTCGTGATGAAAACTTTTAAGATCTACTTTTATGATCCAAGTAACCTTCAAATAGTTCATGGGAACTATATTTTTTTGAAATTTCCCCTGGTAATCACCAAGGTTGAAATTTCACGAGGTAGGCACTGACATGCAGAACACCAAATTATATTGTTTAGAGGCACATGAAAAGATGTTCAGTATTATTAATTATTATAGAAATACAAATCAAAACTACCATGAGGTACTACCTTACACTGATCAAAATGGCCATCATTAAAAAGTCTACAAATTGCACGCTGAAGAGTGTGTAGGGAAAAGAGAACCCTCCTGCACCGTTGGCGGGAGTGTAAATTAATGCGGCTACTATGGAAAACAGTATGGAGGTTCCTCAAAAACTAAACATAAAGTTGCCTTTGCTGGGCTGTGCTTAGTCAGTCGCTCAGTCATGTCTGACTCTTTGGGACCCCATGGACTGTAGCCCACCAGCCTCCTCTGTCCATGGGGATTCTCCTGGCCAGAATACTGGAGTGGGTTCCCATACCCTCCTCCAGGGGATCATCCCAACCCAGGGATTGAACCTAGGTCTCCCACATTGTAGGTGTATTCTTTACCATCTGAGTCACCAGGGAAGCCCAGAGTTGCCAATGTGATTCTGCAATTCCATGCCTGGACACGTATCCAGAGAAAACTATAATTTGAAAAGTTACATGCACTCCTGTATTCAGAGTAGCACTACTCACAGTGGCCAAGACATGGAAGAAACATAACTGTTCATTGATGGATGAATGGATAAAGAATATGTGGTACATACATACAATGGAATACTACTCAGCTGTAAAAAAGAATGAAATTATACCATTTACAGCAACACAGATGGACCTAGAGATTATCACAGTATGTGAAGTAAGTCAGAAAGAGAAAAGAAATACTATATGATATCCTTACATGCAAAATCTAAACTATGCTAATAATGAACTTACCTATGAACCAGAAACTTGTGGTTGCCAAGAGAGGGTGGGGAGGGATGGATTGGGAGTTTGGGATCAGCAGATGCAAGCTTTTATATATTGAATGGATAAACAACAAGGTCGGTCTTACTGTATAGCACTGTGCTGCGTGCTGAGTCACTCAGTCATGTCTGACTCTTTGTGACCCGATGGCCTATAGCCCCCCAGGCTCCTCTGTCCATGGGGATTCTCCAGGCAGGAATACTGGAGTGGGTAGCCATTCCTTTCTCCAGGGGATCGTTCCAACCCAAGGATCAAACCCAGGTCTCCTGCATTGCAGGCGGATTCTTTACCATCTGAGCCACCAGGGAAGCCCACCATAGCACAGGGAACTATTAATAATTAATATAGTCAATGTCCTGATAAACCATAATGGAAAAGAATATGAAAAAGCATATAAATATAACTGAATCAATTTACTGTACACTAGAAATTAACACAACATTGTAAATCAACTAGACTTCAATAAAAGAAATTTTTTAATTGAAAAAATTGTATTGTTTAGAAAAATAAGATTTTAGTTTTTGGTATGTGATTATCAAAATCCTTTTTTTTTAAACTGAAATGTAAAGAAATTAGGAAAAAGTAGGTTTATCATAAGGGATATCAACAGAAGAGAAAAAGGAAATGACAGTTTTAGAATGGTTTCTAAATTCCCCAGTGGTGCAGGGGTCAGGACTTGGTACTTTTGCTGCTGTGGCCTGGTTCCATCCCTGGTTGGGGAACTAAGAGCCCATTTGCTGAGCTGCTTGGCCAAAAAAAAATTTTAAATAAAATAAAATGCTTTCTGTCTCAAAATATTGTTCTTTTCAATGTTTTTCACTGAAAGAAAATTTATTGAGAATCCATGACATGCAAAGCCCTGTGCTAAAACCATGAGATGTTTTTTTTCAACGATTAGAGAAATGGCTCTTACCTTCAAAGGTCTTACTGTCTGGTTGAGAGACAGGAATAACTTGTGACAGAACAAGGCAGAAAGAAATGCCAAACTTGAAACAAAGTGCCATGGGAACACTCAAGAGGGGACTCTAGCAAGACTGGGATTGAGGACGTTTTATGAAGAAACCAGGGTTTGAACTCATCCTTGAAGGATGAGCGGAATCTCAGTAGGTGAAGAGGTTGGGGTGAGAACTGGATTCCTGATTTGGGGAGGAGCAGGGGCAAAGAGTGAGCAGTGAATGAGTGCGTATATTCCACACCTCCTTTTCTCCTGGATCTGCAGCAATCGCCTCCTGACGGTTCTCCAGCCTGCACCCACTCCACCCCCTACGCCTCCTCACACCACCACTACAGCTCTTATTTCCACAGAACACTGGGCATTCGTTATGAAGTGTTCACTATCAGCCTAGCATGCACGTGCATGCATGGTAAGTTGCTTCAGTCGTGTCCGACTTGTTGAGACCTATGGACTGTGGCCCGCCAGGCTCCTCTGTCCCTGGGATTCTCCAGGTAAGAATACTGGAGTGGGTTGCCATGCCCTCCTCCGGGGGATCTTCCCGACCCAGGCATTGAACCCAGGTCTCCTGCATCTCCTGCATTGCAGGCGGATTCTTACCCATGAGCCACTGAGGAAGTTCCCATATCTAAACAATATTCCCTAAATTTTTATGCTTTTGAGATTTCTGTACTACAAAATCAATGTATGCTCTTGCATCAAATTCAAATACTTCAGTAAGGTAAAAACAGGAAGTGAAAGTCCTCCCTCCAATCTGCCTTCAGAGGTAGCCATTGTTAGCATCGTGAGTAGGTATCCATCCAGTTTCTCCATGTCTCTGCCTCTCTCTCTCCAGCTGTTTGTTTCTCCCTTAATACAAAATATAGATATACATATACACATATTATATACATACGCATACAATTTTATATTCTTTATATATATGTATATATACATTCCACTGTATACATGTATCAGTTCAGTTCAGTTGCTCAGTCGTGTCCATCTCTTTGCGACCCCACAGACCACAGCACGCCAGGCCTCCCTGTCCGTCGCTAACTCCCGGAATTTACTCAAACTCATGTCCATCACGTCAGTGATGCCATCCAACCATCTCTTCCTCTGTCGTCCCCTTCTCGTTCCGCCTTCAATCTTTCCCAGCATCAGGGTCTTTTCTAATGAGTCCATTCTTCATATATCAGGTGTCGGAGTCGGAGTTTCAGCTTCAGCATCAGGCCTTCCAATGAACATTCAGGACTGATTTCCTTTAGGATTGACTGGTTGGATCTCCTTGCAGTCCAAGAGACTCTCAAGAGTCTTCTCCAACACCACAGTTCAAAAGCATCAATTCTTTGGTGCTCAGCTTTCTCTATAGTCCAACTCTAACATCCATACATGACTACTGGAAAAACCATACTGATGGACCTTTGTCAGCAAAGTAATGCCTCTGCTTTTTAATATGCTGTCTAGGTTGGTCATAGCTTTTCTCCCAAGCAAGCATCTTTTAATTTCATGGCTGCAGTCACCATCTGCAGTGATTTTGGAGCCCCCCAAAATAAAGTCTCTCACTGTTTCCATTGTTTCCCCATCTATTTACCATGAAGTGATAGGACAGGGTGCCATGATCTTAGTTTTCTGAATGTTAGTTTTAAGCCAACTTTTTCACTCTCCTCTTTCACTTTCATCAAGAGGCTCTTTAGTTCCTCGCTTTCTGCCCTAAGGGTGGTGTCATCTGCATATCTGAAGTTATTGATATTTCTCCTGGCAATCTTGATTTCAGCTTGTGCTTCATCCAGTCCAGCATTTCTCATAATGTACTCTGCATATAAGTTAAATAAGCAGGGTGACAATATAGTACCTTGACGTACTCCTTTCCCGATTTGGAACCAGTCTGTTGTTCCATATCCAGTTCTAACTGTTGCTTCTTGACCTGCATACAGATCTCTCAGGAGGCAGGTCAGGTGGTCTGGTATTCCCGTCTTTTGAATTTTCCAGTCTGTTGTGATCCACACAGTTAAAGGCTTGGCATAGTCAATAAAGCAGAAGTAGATGCTTTTCTGGAACTCTCACTTTTTCGATGATCCAATAGATGTTGGCAATTTGATCTCTGTTTCCTTGGCCTTTTTTAAATCCAACTTGAACATCTGGAAGTTCACGGTTCACGTATTGTTGAAGCCTGGCTTGGAGAATTTTGAACATTACTTTGCTACCATGTGAGAGGAGTGCAGCTATGTGATAGTTTGAGCATTCTTTGGCATTGCCTTTCTTTAGGATTGGAATGAAAACTGACTTTTTCCAATCCTGTGGCCACTGCTGAGTTTTCCAAATTTGCTGGCAGGTTGAGTGCAGCACTTTCACAGCATCATCTTTTAGGATTTGAAATAGCTCAGCTGGAATCCCATTACCTACACTAGCTTTGTTCATAGTGATGCTTCCTAAGGCCGGATAACTTCGCATAGCAGGATGTCTAGCTCTAGGTGAGTAATCACACCATCATGATTATCTGTGTCATGAAGACCTTTTTTGTATACTTCTTCTGTGTATTCTTGCCACCCACATACTTACATGTGTGTGTATATATATATATATATATATGTATATGTATAACATACTATATGTGTGTGAATATAGTAAACGGAGCAATTGTGTATATATTTGCATACATGCTTAATACATTTGTAGAGAATCTATCTAACGCCTCTAAATAGTGTATCTATCTATTCATGCACATATATGTTTATGTGTGTATTGGAGTGTGTGTTTGCTCTCAGAAATGTAGGGTTTTTGGGGATTAATCCTTTCCTAAAACCTTTTACTGGGCACATCACAGACCAGGTCAAGTCCCAGCTTTTAGCATGTTGTCCCGAGCTCCATGTAGTCAGGCCACTGCCTCCATCCATCTCCAGCCACTTTTCAGAGGGAGATACAGTGGAGAGCAAAAGAAAGAGGGCTCCTTCTGAGCACTTTCTTCAAAACTGGGGTCGTTTCAGCAATTATTTTTCAAAATCAAGGTGCTGACATGATTTGTTATGGTTATAATGAAAAAAGCTTAGGGGAAGCAGTGTGAAAGCAGAGGGGTGAAAGTACAGAGAAGAAACGATATGCTTGTTTTTTTTTCTTAATTTTTATTTATCTTTTTGGGGGTGGGAGGGAGCCACACCACGTGGAAGATGGGATCTTACTTCCTAGGCCAAGGGACCGGAAGCACAGAGTCTCAACCACAGGACCACCAGGGAAGTCCCAACATGCCTGTTTAACGCGCTCCTAGCTCCTCCCCAAACACAAAGCCCTTCCCCTCTCATCTGTCACCCCTCTATTCGGGCGGGCTGGGCCTTGACCCTACTGCAGTCATGCTGAGAGCTCTGTAAATTGCCCAGAGGTTCTTCAACAACCCAGCTGCTTCCCATCTCTGGACTTTCACACATTTTTATTCTTCCAGCTGGAACTCCCTTACCTGCCACACTCTGCCAGGCAAACTCTAATTAACTTTCAAAACTCAGCACATGTAAGAGTGTCATTTCTATCTGGAGGCCACAGTGAGATGTCCCTTACCTGGTGATTTCGAAATAAGGCTGCCACAGAATAAAACAAGCCAACATGTGGATGTGGTTAGCTGTCTGGAAGGAGAGCAAGAACTGTGAATAAATATGTGACTAAAGGATTTGAGACACTTTCCAATTTAAAAAAATGTTGGGTAACCTGAGAGAGAAAAATATGGAGAAACTCCATATTACTTCACTGTAACTCAATTAACAGAAAGTCCATTTTCTTGCCTTGTTCACAGTAAGACCGTGTGAAGAGAAGTGTCCAGTAAACCCAGGAAACAGCGCGGAGAGGCAGGGGTCGGGGAGAAGGTTCACAGAGACACAAGCTGGTAGGTGCTCGTCATTAATCTTCACGGCTGTGTGTCAGTCTAACACGCAAATCAACTACACTTTGTCTCCTATCAGTAAAATTAAGACAGCTTCCAGTAACTAACCATTATAAACACTGCTCGATGGGCGTTATCGCTCGTGTCTCCGTATGCTCAGGAGCTTGTACTTTTGAGAATGGTGTTTAGGAGAGGTATTACTGAATCATAAGGGACGAGTTTGTTCAACTTTATTGTTGATGCTCTTCAGTTGCTAAGTCGTGTCTGGCTCTTTTGCAGCCCCATGAACGGTAGCCCACCAAGCTCCTCTGTTCATGGGATTTCCTGGGCAAGAATACCAGAGTGGGTTGTCATTTCCTTCTCCAAGGGATCTTCCCCACCGAGGGGTGGAACCTGTGTCTCCTGCATTGGCAGGCAGATTCTTCGCCACTGAGCCACCTGGAAAGCCCTCAACTTTACTAAATAATGTCAAATTGTTCTTCAAAGTGGTTGTGCCAACTTCTGCTGCCACCAGTGTAATGCTGTTCCAGTTCTGCATTCTTACCATCAGATCAGATCAGTCGTTCAGTCGTGTCTGACTCTTTGCAACCCCGTGAATCGCAGCACGCCAGTCTCACCATACTCAGTCTTATCTGCAGGTTGGATGCACTGGGAATGCTGTCTCATACACTGTTCTACTATGCATTTCTCTGATTCCTACTGAGATTGTACATCTTTTACATTTTATTGACCACTAGGGTTTCCTCTTCTGTTCATCCCCTTTGCCCATGTTTCCGTTCTGTTATTTTATTCTGTTTATTGTTTTGCAGGAATTGTGCGTGTGTGTCTTGGATATATACGCCTGGTGCATGGCTTGTTTTTTCACTTAAAAAATCTTTGGTGCCTCAATTTCCTCATCTGTTAAACAAAGGCAATATTATTAAACAAGTATGCATTATTATTATTCAGTAAATCTTAACTATTATTAAGCAAAAATGTAACATATTTAGAACAGTGCCTCACTCCTAGGAAGCACTATGTAAATATTTATTATTATTATCAGTGTCTTTCAATGAAAAGAAGTTTTAATTATTGCTATAGCATCTTTTGATGAATAGACATTTTTAATGTCTAAATTTATTAATTTTTTCTTCTATAGTTTGTGCTTTCTGTGCCTACCAACTGCCTTTTTATACCTGTTCTCTGTTTTTCCCATTCTATGAGTATTTTTACAATTCAAGTTTTCCCTAAAACACTCTGCAACCCATTATATTGGGAGAATAAGGAGAACATTTAAATTATCACCTTTGTGTTTTAAAAGATGGTGGCTTTTCCTTTTGGACACTATCATGAATACCAAAAATATGCTTTAGTTCACGTAGTTAACTCTATAAGAGAAGGCTTTTATCATGGAATCTTACTGAGGATATATTAGTGGTTGTTGAATGGTATTTAACTTTAAAAATGTTTACTTTTTGTGTTTTTTTCCATTTTCTTTCCTATGATTGCTTTCCCCCACAAATGCTGATATTTTACATATATGCCAGAACTATTCTTTCACTCTTGTAAAACTTACTAGACTCCAACAAATACATGAATTCTTTACCAATGATCATGTCTGTTCAGTGAACTGAGTTGTTTGGCTGTTCTCGGATAGAAAAACCTGCACATCACATTAGCTAAGTATTGTAGTCATCTTGCAGAGTCATTCTTCATGATTAAAATCACTTCCAGGCCCCTTTGTGGTTGATTATTCCCTTCTGCTCTACTGAAGACATTGTAATACTTGTTGGGAAAGTTTCATGGCTACAAAAGCAGTAGCAGTCACTATTCAGTGGAGATGCTGGCAAATACAGAGGAGCACTGTCCAAACTCGTGATCAAGATGGGCTAGAAGCCACAAAATGTAACTTTGCAAGACAACTTAGATAGTGAAAATAAATGCTGGGAACATTCCAAAACTGCTTTTCCTGGAGAAAAGCCTGCTTTGCCTAGATCCCCCTGGGCTTCTCTTCTGTTTGGAGTTCTCTGAGTCCCTCAGAGAATATATATTGAATTTTCTGCTCTTCACTTTGTATCAGAAATCTAGCCCAAAGAAATGATATTCAGGGAAGATCACCCATAGTTTTACAAGTTTTGTATGTGGGGGCAACAGCCACGAAATTCGTCCTCTAAGATCATATTATTTAGATGCTATTCTGCTTGATGGAGAAGGCAATGGCACCCCACTCCAGTACTCTTGCCTGGAAAATCCCATGGACAGAGGAGCCTGGTGGGCTGCAATCCATGGGGTCACTAACAGTCAGACACGACTTCACTTTCACTTTTCACTTTCATGCATTGGAGAAGGAAATGGCAACCCACCCCAGTGTTCTTGCTTGGAGAATCCCAGGGATGGGGGAGCCTGGTGGGCTGCCATCTATGGGGTCACACAGAGTCGGACACGACCGAAGTGACTTAGCAGCAGCAGCAGCATTCTGCTTGAAGAAGGAGGAGAACATTCAGAACTTTTATTTTCTTGAAGGAACTGATAGTGGGAGTCATATACCAGAACAAGTGTCCTTGGTTTCCCTGGCCAGGAAGCTTAATGCCCAATTTAAATTTCAGTCATATATTAAAATGGCCATACTACCCTAAGCAATCTACAGATTTGAATGTGATCCCTAACAAATTACCCACAATATTTTCACAGAACTAGAACAAATATTCCTAAAATTTATATCCAACCATGAAAGACCCAGAATTCCCACAGTAATCCTGACGAAAAACAACAAAGCTGGAGGCATAATTCTCCTAGACTTTGGACAATACGATGAAGTTACGGTCATCAAAACAGTGTGGTATTGGCACAGAAACAGCCAGATGACTCAACAGAACGAATAAAAAACGCAGAAATAAACTCATACACCTATGGTCAATTAATCTTTGACAAAGGAGGCAAGAATATATAATGGAGAAAAGACAGTCCCTTCAGCAAGTGAATTAAGGAAGTTAGAATACACCCTCAAACCATACACAAAAAAGAAATTCAGTATGGCTTAAAGATTTAAATATAAGATATAGCACCATAAAATTCCTACGAGAACATAGTCAAAACATTCTCTGATATACACTGCAGCAGTGCTTTCTTAGGTGAGGCTCCCAAGGTAATAGAAACAAAAATAAAAACAGGGGACTTCCCGGGTGGTCTGTCCAGGGGGATTGAGAATCTGCCTTGCAATGCAGGGGACTCAGGTTCAATCCCTGGTCGGGGAACTAAGATTCCACGTGCTGTGGAGCAACTGAGCCTGTGAACTACAACTACTGAGCTTGTGCACTCCAAAGTCCATGTGCTACAACCAGAGAGTTCGAGTGCTGGAACTACGGAAGTGCTGCAGAGTCCACGTGCTGCCTCAAAGGATCCTGCGTGATGCAACAAAGATCCCACATGCCACAGCTAAGGCATGAGACCTGGTGCAGCCAAATCAATAAATTAAATAAAAATGTTTAAAGAAGCAAAATAATCAAACTTGATCATGTTTTGCACAGCAAAGGAAACCATCAGTTCAGTTCAGTTCAGTCGCTCAGTCATGTCCGACTCTTTGTGACCCCATGAATTGCAGCACGCCAGGCCTCCCTGTCCATCACCAACTCCTGGAGTTCACTCAGACTCATGTCCATTGAGTCGGTGATGCCATCCAGCCATCTCATCCTCTGTCATCCCCTTCTCCTCCTGTCCCCAATCCCTCCCAGCATCAGAGTCTTTTCCAAATGAGTCAGCTCTTCGCATGAAGTGGCCAAAGTATTGGAGTTTCAGCTTCAGCATCAGTCCTTCCAATGAACACCCAGGGCTGATCTCCTTTAGGATGGACTGGTTGGATCTCCTTGCAGTCCAAGGGACTCTCAAGACTCTTCTCCAACACCACAGTTCAAAAGCATCAATTCTTCAGCACTCAGCTTTCTTCACAGTGCAACTCTCACATCCATACATGACCACTGGAAAAACCATAGCCTTGACTAGACGGACCTTTGTTGGCAAAGTAATATCTCTGCTTTTCAATATGCTATCTAGGTTGGTCATAACTTTCCTTCCAAGCAGTAAGCGTCTTTTAATTTCATGGCTGCAGTCACCATCTGCAGTGATTTTGGAGGCCAAAAAAAATAAAGTCTGACACTGTTTCCACTGTTTCCCCATCTATTTCCCATGAAGTGATGGGGCCACATGCCATGATCTTAGTTTTCTGAATGTTGAGCTTTAAGCCAACTTTTTCACTCTCCCCTTTCATCAAGAGGCTTTTGAGTTCCTCTTCACTTTCTGCCATAAGGGTGGTGTCATCTGCATATCTGAGGTTATTGATATTTCTCCCGGCAATCTTGATTCCAGCTTGTGCTTCTTCCAGCCCAGCGTTTCTCATGATGTACTCTGCATATGAGTTAAATAAGCAGGGTGACAACATACAGACTTGATGTACTCCTTGTCCTATTTGGAACCAGTGTGTTGTTCCATGTCCAGTTCTAACTGTTGCTTCCTGACCTGCATACAGATTTCTCAAGAGGCAGGTAAGGCGGTCTAGTATTCCCGTCTCTTTCAGAATTTTCCACAGTTTATTGTAATCCACACAGTTAAAGGCTTTGGCATAGTCAATAAAGCAGAAATAGATGTTTTTCTGGAACTCTCTTTCTTTTTCGATGATCCAGCGGATGTTGGCAATTTGATCTCTGGTTCCTCTGCCTTTTGTAAAACCAGCTTGAACATCTGGAAGTTCATGGTTCATGTATTGCTGAAGCCTGGCTTGGAGAATTTTGAGCATTTCTTTACTAGCGTGTGAGATGAGTGCAATTGTGTGGTAGTTTGAACATTCTTTGTCATTGCCTTTCTTTGGGATTGGAATGAAAACTGACCTTTTCCAGTCCCATGGCCACTGCTGAGTTTTCCAAATTTGCTGGCATATTGAGTGCAGCACTTTTACAGCATCATCTGTCAGGATTTGAAACAGCTCAACTGGAATTCCATTACCTCCACTAGCTTTGTTCCTAGTGATGCTTTCTAAGGCCCACTTGACTTCACATTCCAGGATGTCTGGCTCTAGGTCAGTGATCACACCATCGTGATTATCTGGGTCATGAAGATCTGTTTTGTGCAGTTCTTCTGTGCATTCTTGCCACCTCTTCTTAAGATCTTCTGCTTCTGTTAGGTCCATACCATTTCTGTCCTTTATTGAGCCCATCTTTGCATGAAATGTTCCCTTGGTATCTCTAATTTTCTTGAAGAGATCTCTAGTCTTTCCCATTTTGTTGTTTTCCTCTGTTTGTTTTTTTTTTTTTTTTTTTTGCATTGATCACTGAGGAAGGCTTTCTTATCTCTCCTTGCTATTCTTTGGAACTCTGCATTCAGATGCTTATATCTTTCCTTTTCTCCTTTGCTTTTCACTTCTCTTCTTTTCACAGCTATTTGTATGGCCTCTTCAGACAGCCATTTTGCGTTTTTGCATTTCTTTTCTATGGGGATGGTCTTGATCCCTGTCTCCTGTACAATGTCATGAACCTCAGTCCATAGTTCATCAGGCATTCTATCAGATCTAGTCCCTTAAATCTATTTCTCACTTTCACTGTATAATCATAAGGGATTTGATTTAGGTCATACCTGAATGGTCTAGTGGTTTTCCCTACTTTCTTCAATTTAAGTCTGAATTTGGCAATAAGGAGTTCATGATTTGAGCCACAGTCAGCTCCCAGTCTTGTTTTTACTGACCGTATAGAGCTTCTCCATCTTTGGCTGCAAAGAATATAATCAATCTGATTTTGACCATCTGGTGATGTCCATGTGTAGAGTCTTCTTTCGTGTTTTAGGAAGAGAGAGTTTGTTATGATCAGTGCGTTCTCTTGGCAAAACTCTATTAGCCTTTGCCCTGCTTCATTCCGTACTCCAAGGCCAAATTTGCCTGTTACTCCAGGTGTTTCTTGACTTCCTACTTTTGCCTTCCAGTCCCCTATAATGAAAAGGACAGTTTGGGATTAGCAAATACGAATTACTCTATATAAAATAAGGTCTTACTGTATAGCATAGGGAACTATACTCAATAGCATAAAATAAATCATAATGGAAAATATGAAAAAGAATATATATATGAATAAGTGAATCATTTTGCTATATATCATCCTGCTGCTGCTGCTAAGTCCCTTAAGTCGTGTCCGACTCTGTGTGACCCCACAGATGGCAGCCTACCAGGCTCCCCCGTCCTGGGATTCTTCAGGCAAGAACATGGAGCGGGTTGCCATTTCCTTCTCCAATGCATGAAATTGAAAAGTGAAAGTGAAGTTGCTCAGTCGTGTACAACTCTTCGAGACCCCATGGAGTGTAGCCTACCAGGCTTCTCCGTCCATGGCATTTTCCAGGCAAGAGTACTGGAGTGGGGTTCCATTGCCTTCTCCAATCATCTTGCTAACACAACACTAAAAATCAATTATACTTCAATACAAATTTTTAAATAAATTTCAATCATAGCATCTATGTTAATGTTTGTCATTAGCACCTATGCATTCTATTTTCCCCTTAATCCTGATTTTCTATCCTTATTTTCTTTTTTTCCCTATTTTCTTAAATTACTACTTGTATCTCAAATATGTCTCCAGCTCAGATCACTTTCCAGAGATTCAGAACCAGCTGTCTTCTCTACTTCTGTTTAGATTGCCACAAGAATTTCCAACTCAAAAATGTCTAAAACGGCACTTAATTCCCCACCTGAAACAACAAACAAATAAATCCAGCTCTTCCTCCTTGCTCTTCTCGACCCCAAAGAATGTTAACTCCATCCATCCAGCAGCCACAGCAGAAATCTTAGTCATCCTTGATTCTTCTCTTTTTCCCATTCTCCACATCTGTCAAGATATGCTAGCTTGTATTGCTGTAATAGCAAGTAACTTCCTACTCTCAGTGGCTTCACACAATGGAAGTTCGTTTCTCCCCCTGACTTCTGAGACCAAGCTGGGGCTCTGCTCCACTCTGTCACACTGCCTGTAGGTCCCAGGCTGACAGAGAAGCCACTGTCTGGAACATTCTTGGTCACCACATTGGAAAAAAAAGAACTCTGAAGGGTTTCATCCTGGGGATTTATTTGATGCTCAGCCCAGAAGCAACAAATATCGTCTGCTAGAGCTGATGACTTGGCGCCACCACAGAAGGCCAGGAAGTACAGCCCTACCCCATGCCCAGAAGGCGGCGGGCAGAAAAAATAACAAACACAATTAATGACTACCACACTGTCTCAGGATGAACTCCCCAGAAGCAGACCCTGAGATGAAGATTCACGGGAAGTACTGCTAGGAAAAAAACAGTAAGTCAGGCAGGAAGAGAGTCATGGCAGAGAAGGAGGAGAAGCAAGTATCTGGTATCAAACAAAGTCCCTTAGAGGACAATATAGGCTCAACTCCATGGACGAGCCTGGAGACTGGCCTACCTGAGAGCAATTTGGACCGGGAGCAAGGAAGCTGGAGGAGGTATACTTCGGCACCAGGAGTCACTTCCTCGGGTTCTCCCTGGGGAGATGACATCCCAGCTACATCTGGCTCTCCTCACAGATGCTGGCTGTTTGAAGGGAAACAAAGCACGAAAATGGTAGAGGGGTCTACGGGTGGAGCACTGACTTCATCTGCCACAACCCCCTCCCCCAAGCCCCATCACAGCATCCTGATAGTTCTACTTCCCAAGTAGTTCCTAAATTGTCCCATCTTTTTCTACCTTTGGTTGTCCCCTCCCTTGAGTACACCTGGAGCCCGTTATCCTTGATCTTCTACACTGTTAGAATCAGAGCATTACCTGCAGTCCTGACATCTCCAAACTAGATGTCACATTACAGCCACAAAGAATCACTTCCTGATTCCCTGGTGACACCTCAGATGTGTCATACATGCTTTCTAATAAAGATACAATCCCTATTTTGCAGATGAGAAAATTGAGCCTCAGAGAAGTAGTTGGTAGAGCCAGAATGGGCTTCCCTGGTGGCTCAGCTGGTAAAAAATCCTCCTGCGATGAGGGAGACCTAGATTCGATCCCTGGGTTGGGAAGATCCTCTGGAGGAGGGCATGGCAACACATTCCAGTATTCTTCAGGCTTCTCTCCTGGTTCAGACGGTAAAGAATCTGCCTGCAATTCAGGCAATGCAGGTTCAATCACTGGGTCGGGAAGATCCCCTGGAGGAGGGCATGGCAACCCACTCTAGTATTCTTGCCTGGAGAATCCCTATGGACAGAGGGGCCTGGCAGGCTACAGTTCATGGGGTTGCAAAGACTTGGACACAACTGAGTGACTAAGCACGCACACAGAGCCAGAATATGAATCTAGTATATATTAATTCCAACACCTTCCCCATTATATTTCACTATCTGGGGACATGATTAACTGTCTACTTTACCCTGATTACTACCCAATTCTATAAGCTACAAATTCAATTTGTTTAAAGTCAAATTTATCATATTACTTATCTTTCTCACCATTGTCCAGCTTTTGTTTCCAATGTCAATAATGACCCTGCCAGCTTTTACTGTCAGCCTTTACTCTTCTTTTCTTCCTTGTCTGCAGTTACTGTACTTTTGACTTCTCAGTGCCCATTGCTGCAGGTAGGGCTGGCATTAGGTGCCTTGCAAGTACCCATGTGTGGGAGGTTCTGGAGCTGGGCCCAGTGAGGGCTCATTAGTAGTGGCTATCATTCCAATGATATTCGGTGCCAAGTTACAAGATCAGAGTCCAGGGAATGAAGCCAAAGTTGGCCGGTCAGTTTGCCAAGCTGGAAGTTCTTGGCCACAGTTATAAGCAAAAGGAAAGAAGCCAGTGGAGAGGGAGAGACTGACTGACGATGGGAAATTGAAAAAAACAGTGATGGATGGAGCAGGGTCCTGCGGGAGGCAATGAAAGAAATCGCCATATGGCTCTTTGAGAGTGGACTGACTAGCAATTGCGATCGTGAGGAGAAAGAGGTATATGCCTGGCATATAGTAGGCACTCAAAATAATATTGAAAAGTCTTAATGCAAATATGTGTCCCCTACTCCCTGGAGGCAACTATTTTGAACAAATTTAGCTTTCTGCTCCCACCTATAAACCTGGCATTTATCTTCATATTTCTAAGTTATATATTTATACTATAATTTCTTGATTTTATCAATTTGAAACTATTAATCTTCTATTAAGTAAATGATAATTTAGCCTTTTGTATTATCACATCCAACTTCCTGTTTCCTCCAGCATAAAAAATTCTAGCTAAATCAGTAGTCAACATATTTTTTTTGGCTATTGAAATACAGTCTAGTGATGATCCAGTTAGTTATAAATTGTATCTTGTACAAATTTTTAATTTTCCTGGAATTAATAATTTTTAAAAGCCCGTTTTCTCTGCATCAATCTTAAATATTTTCCCAAGAGGTCCATCTGCTCTCTGTCAAATCCTCTCAGTAGGTTTTCCCTCCCCCTGGAGCTCGAGCATATTAATAACTTATTTCCATCTTTTCCTCAGAGGCCTCCCTCTCACAGCACTCCACTTTCTACTGCTGTCTGGACAGGTTGCTCTTAGCCCGCGGCACAGCTGTCATCCTGAGAACTCTCTTCCCCGTCAAGCTGTTTCTCTTGTGTTGGGTTTCCCTGTCCTGAATCCAGCGATCTTCCTTCTCTGGGTTTGTTTGTTCTGTGCATTTGCTGAAGCACAGCTTTCAGCAGTCTCCAAGTATGGAGAGTGTCTTATTCAATCCCCATGCTTGTTGCATGGTTTGGCTGGGTAATTTTAAAGGCATTACTCCATCTACTGTTCGGCAATGATGAGAAGTCTTAGGGCAGTCTGATTGTCATTATTTTATATGTAACCTATTTCGTCTCTCTGAAAGCTCTTAAGGTTGCCTCTTTATGTCAAATGTTCTGAAATGTCAGAGATGTGCCCTCTCGTGGATATTTTGCTATTCATCAAGCTAGCAATGAGAGGGCCCTTTCAGTCTGGAGGCTCTGTGTCTTTTATGCATGGAAAATTTTCTTGTAGCTTTCCTTGGGAAATTCAATGCCTTCCACTTTTTTTTTTCTTTCTATGATTTCTGATCTCTTATACTGAGGCTCTATGTCTATATCACCAGTCACTTTCCGTTCTGTTTTTTGTCTTTTTGTTCTGCTTGCTGGATAATAACTTTGATTTGACTTTACAACTCTCCTATCATAATGCTTTATTTCATCTTGCATATTTTTCAAATTTCCAAATATTCATTGCTATTTAGTTTTTCACAATACACTATCCTTGTCTTATGGATGCAGAATCGTCTATTATTTTCCCAAGGATATTATGTATTGGTTGGTTTTCTTTTGTTCTTATTCACTTCCATCAGGTTCCTTTTTTTCTGTTTGTTTTGTTACATCTTTTCACGTTGGGTTTGTTTTAAATCAAATGTGTCTACTGATAGTATGTAATATGCAAGATCCAGACAAATGTCACTTAAATATCTATATGAATTGTGACCTGAAAAACAGGAAAAAAAAATCATCAAATTCAAAGAGGATTAATAGAAATAAGTTATATGTAGGAAGAATCATATGCAGTGTCATTAAAACAATCTTTAAGTCATGTAGAAAGACATTGTAATAGCTTTTAAAGGCCAAAGAAACACACATCTAAACAGGGAACAGGTAACGGACTGTGACTTATGGGGAGGGCAGGGGAGAGCGGCCGACTCAAGTCAGACGGAAGGATAGGCACTGTGGGATTTGAATCTAGGGGATGTGCTAGCCCAGGATGATTCCTTTTAAGGTACAGAACTCTATTAAGTGTCTCATAATGTCTCACTTGTTGTTTAGTCACTAAATTGTGTCCAATTCTTTGTGTGTGTGACCCTATGAACCCATTGGGCTCCTCTATCCGTAGAATTTGCCAGGAAAGAATCAATTCAGTTCAGTTCACTTGCTCAGTCGTGTCCGACTCTTTGCGACCCCATGAATCGCAGCACGCCAGGCCTCCCTGTCCATCACCAACTCCCAGAGTTCACTCAGACTCACGTCCATTGAGTCTGTGATGCCATCCAGCCATCTCATCCTCTGTCATCCCCTTCTCCTCCTGCCCCCAATCCCTCCCAGCATCAGAGTCTTTTCCAATGAGTCAACTCTTCACATGAGGTGGCCAAAGGACTGGAGTTTCAGCTTTAGCATCATTCCTTCCAAAGAAATCCCAGGGCTGATCTCCTTAAGAATGGACTGGCTGGATCTCCTTGCAGTCCAAGGGACTCTCAAGAGTCTTCTCCAACACCACAGTTCAAAAGCATCAATTCTTCGGCACTCAGCCTTCTTCACAGTCCAACTCTCACATCCATACATGACCACTGGAAAAACCATAGCCTTGACTAGCAGATCTTTGTTGGCAAAGTAATGTCTCTGCTTTTGAATATGCTATCTAGGTTGGTCATAACTTTCCTTCCAAGGAGTAAGCATCTTTTAATTTCATGGCTGCAGTCACCATCTGCAGTGATTTTGGAGGCCAAAAAAAATAAAGTCTGACACTGTTTCCACTGTTTCCCCATCTATTTCCCATGAAGTGATGGGGCCACATGCCATGATCTTAGTTTTCTGAATGTTGAGCTTTAAGCCAACTTTTTCACTCTCCCCTTTCATCAAGAGGCTTTTGAGTTCCTCTTCACTTTCTGCCATAAGGGTGGTGTCATCTGCATATCTGAGGTTATTGATATTTCTCCCGGCAATCTTGATTCCAGCTTGTGCTTCTTCCAGCCCAGCGTTTCTCATGATGTACTCTGCATATGAGTTAAATAAGCAGGGTGACAACATACAGACTTGATGTACTCCTTGTCCTATTTGGAACCAGTCTGTTGCAGGAAAGAATACTAGAGTGCTATTTCCTTCTCCAGAAATTTCTATAGCAAATCATAAAAAATCAAATCCCAAGTCCCAGTTAAAGAAAAATCTCTCTGTTTAATATACAACCACAATTAGCTAAATTAAAATAAGAACCACAATTTTCTTAGATGATACAATTGTTTTATAGATATCATTTGACTAAAGGAAGATTAGAATTAGTATTATGTAAAAAAGAAAGTCAATCACATCAATAATATTAGTACTTTTGTGTTAAGATTAAAAATATATTAGCAGTTTCTATTGTTGCGCCAGAAATTTCTGCAGACACAGTGGCTTTAAACAACACATCTTTATTATCTCACAGTTTCTGAGGGTCAGGGGTCCTGGCTAGTCTTCAGTGCGGGTTCTCACCAGGCTCCCATCAAGGTGCTGGCTGATGGCATTTTCATCTAGAGGCTCGACTGAGGAAAAATTCACTTCCAAGCGCATTAAGGCTGCTGAAGGCATTTCCTTGTTGCTATGTGACTGATGACCCTGACTTTTTGCTGGCTATTAACTGGAGGGCTCCATCAGATTCTAGAGGTGTCCATGTTCCCAAATGAGTTCACAGTGCTACATGGTTTTTTTCTGAGTCCATTTGGGCTGCTATAACAAGGCATTATAGACTGGGAGGCTGAGCAGTTCAATTCAGTTCAGTTGCTCAGATGTGTCCGACTCTTTGTGACCTCATGGACTGCAGCATGCCCGGCTTTTCTGTCCATCACCAACTCCCAGATTTTACTCAAACTCATGTCCATTGAGTCGGTGATGCCATCCAACTATCTAATCTTCTGTCGTTCCCTTCTCTTCCCGCCTTCAATCTTTCCCACTCTCAGGGTCTTTTCTAATGAGTCCGTTCTCCACATCAGAGAGCCAAAGTATTGGAGTTTCAGCTTCAACATCAGTCCTTCCAATGAACACCCAGGGCTGATCTCCTTTAGGATGGACTGGTTGGATCACCTTGCAGTCCAAGGGACTCTCAAGAGTCTTCTCCAACACCACAGTTGAAAAGCATCAATTCTTCAGCACTCAGTCCCACTCTCACATCCATACATGACCACTGGAAAAACCATAGCCTTGACTAGATGGACCTTTGTTGTCAGAGTAATGTCTCTGCTTTTTAATATGCTGTCTAGGTTGGTCATAGCTTTTCTTCCAAGGAGTAAGTGTCTTTTAATTTCATGGCTGCAGTCACGATCTGCAGTGATTTTGGAGCCCCCCAAAATAAAGTCTCTCATTGTTTCCATTGTTTCCTCATGTATTTGCCATGAAGTGATGGGACCAGATGCCATGATTTTGGTTTTCTGAATGTTGAGCTTTAAGCCAACTTTTTCACTCTCCTCTTTCATTTTCATCAAGAGGCTCTTTAGTTCCTCTTCGCTTTCTGCCATAAGGGTGGTGTCATCTGTGTATCTGAGGTTATTGATATTTCTCCCAGCAATCTTGATTCCAGCTTGTGCTTCTTCCAGCCCAGCGTTTCTCATTATGTTCTCTGCATAGAAGTTAAATAAGCAGGGTGACAATATACAGCCTTGACGTACTCCTTTTCCTATTTGGAACCAGTCTGTTGTTCCATGTCCAGTTCTAACTGTTGCTTCCTGACCTGCATACAGATTTCTCAGGAGGCAGGTAAGGTGGCCTGGTATTCCCATCTCTTGAAGAATTTTCCACACATTGTCGTGATCCACACAGTCAAAGGCTTTGGCATAGTCAATAAAGCAGGAGATGTTTTCCTGGAACTCTCTTCCTTTTTTGATGATCCAACGGATGTTGGCAATGTGATCTCTGGCTCCTCTGCCTTTTCTAAATCCATCTTGAACATCTGGAAGTGCAATGTACTATTGAAGCCTGGCTTGGAGAATTTTGAGCATTACTTTGCTAGTGTATGAGATGAGTGCAATTGTACAGTAGTATGAGCATTCTTTAGCACTGCCTTTCCTTGGGATTGGAATGAAAACTGACCTTTTCCAGTCCTGCGGCCACTGCTGAGTTTTCCAAATTTGCTGGCAAATTGAGTGCAGCACTCTCACAGCATCATCTTTCAGGATATGAAATAGCTTAACTGGAATTCCATCACCTCCACTAGCTTTGTTCATAGTAATGCTTTCTAAGGCCCACTTGACTTCACATTCCAGGATGTCTGGCTCTAGGTGAGTGAGCACACCATCGTGGTTATCTGGGACAGGAAGATCTGTTTTGTATAGTTCTTCTGTGCATTCTTGCCACCTCTTCTTAATATCTTCTTCTTCTGTTAGGTCCATACCATTTCTGTCCTTTATTGTGCCTATCTTTGCATGAATGTTCCCTTGGTATCTCTAATTTTCTTGAAGAGATCTCTAGTCTTTCCCATTCTGTTGTTTTCCTCTATTTCTTTGCATTCATCAGTGAGGAAGGCTTTCTTATCACTCCTTGCTATTCTTTGGAACTCTGCATTCAAATGGGTATGTCTTTCCTTTTCTCCTTTGCTTTTTGCTTCTCTTCTTTTCTCAGCTATTTGCAGGGCCTCCTCAGACACCATTTTGCATTTGTGCGTTTCTTTTTCTTGGGGATGGTCTTGCTCACTGCCTCCTGTACAATATCACAAACCTCTGTCCATAGTTCTTTTGGCACCCTGTCTATCAGAACTAATCCCTTGAATCTATTTGTCACTTCCACTGTATAAAGGATGTATAATCAAATCATAAGGGATTTGGTTTAGGTCATACCTGAATGGTCTAGTGGTTTTCCCTACTTTCTTCAATTCAAGTCTGAATTTGGCAATAAGGAATTCATGATCTGAGCCACAGTCAGCTCCCAGTCTTGTTTTTGCTGACTGTATAGAGTTTCTCCATCTTTGGCTACAAGGAATATAATCAATCTGATTTTGGTATTGACCATCTGGTGTTGTACATATGTAGAGTCTTCTCTTGTGTTGTTGGAAGAGGGTGCTTGCTATGACCAGTGCGTTCTCTTGGCAAAACTGTTAGCCTTTGCCCTGCTTCATTCTGTACTCCAAGGCCACATTTTCCTGTTACTCCAGGTATTTCTTGACTTCCTACTTTTGCATTCTAGTCCCCTATGATGAAAAGGGCATCGTTTTCTGGTGTTAGTTCTAAAAGGTGTTGTAGGTCTTCATGGAACTGTTCGTCTTCAACTTCTTCAGCTTTACTGGTTGGGGCATAGACTTGGATCACTGTGATACTGAATGGTTTGCCTTGGAAACGAACAGAGATCATTCTGTCATTTTTGAGTTTGCATCCAAGTCCTGCATTTCAGACTCTTGTTGACTATGAGGGCTATTCCATTCCTTCTAAGGGATTCTTGCTCACAGTAGTGGATATAATGGTCATCTGAGTTAAATTCACCCATTCCAGTCCATTTTAGTTCACTGATTCCTAAAATGTCGATGTTCACTCTTGCCATGTCCTGTTTGACCACTTCCAGTTTACCTTGATTCATGGACCTAACATTCCAGGTTCCTATGCAATGTTGTTCTTTACAGCATTGGACTTTACCTCCATCACCAGTAATATCCACAACTGGGTGTTATTTTTCTTTGGCTCTGTCTCTTCATTCATTCTGGACTTATCTCTTCTCTGATCTCCAGTAGCATATTGGGCACCTACCTACCTGGAGAGTTCATCTTTCAGTGTCCTATCTTTTTGCCTTTTCATACTGTTCATGGGGTGCTCAAGGCAAGAATACTGAAGTGGTTTGCCATTCATTTCTCCAGTGGACCACATTTTGTCAGAGCTCTGTGAAGAAAGCTGAGTGCCAAAGAATTGATGCTTTTGAACTGTGGTGTTGGAGAAGACTCTTGAGAGTCCCTTGGACTGCGAGGTGATCCAACCAATCCATTCTAAAGGAGATCAGTCCTGGGTGTTCATTGGAAGGACTGATGCTGAGGATGAAACTCCAGTACTTTGGCCACCTCATGTGAAGAGTTGACTCATTGGAAAAGACTCTGATGCTGGGAGGGATTGGGGGCAGGAGGAGAAGGGGACGGCAGAGGATGAGATGGCTGGATGGCATCACTGACTCGATGGACATGAGTTTGAGTAAACTCCGGGAGTTGGTGATGGACAGGGAGGCCTGGTGTGCTGCGATTCATGGGGTCACCAAGAGTCGGACACGACTGAGCAACTGAACTGAACTGACTGATGTTGGGGTCAATGGTGGCCTCCTCCAAGAGGGCTTGTGCCACACCCAGGTTTGCTGCACCCAGAGCCCCTTCCTCTGCGGCAGGCCACTGCTGACCCATACCTCCACAGGAGATACTCAAAGGCAGGTCTGGCTCAGTTTTCGTGGGGTCTCCTGGTGTGTACAAGGTTTGTTTGAGCCCTCCGAGCGCCTCTGGCGGGAATGGGGTTTGATTCTAGGTGTGATTTTGCCCCTCCTACCGTCTTGCTGGGGCTTCTCCTTTGCCCTTGGCAGTGGGGTATCTTTTTTTGATGGGATCCAATCTTCTGCTGTCAATGGTTATTCAGCAGTGAGTTGTAATTTGGAGTTCTCGCAGGGGAAGATGAGCACACATCCTTCTACTCCACCCTCTTGCAGGCGGATGTGGCTTATAAACAACAGCAACTTATTTCTCCCAGTTCTGGAGGCTGGAGGTCAGATAGCAGCATAGCCCGGTTCTGGTGAGAGCCCTCTGTTTGGTCGCAGACTGTCAGTTTGTATTCGTGTCCTCATATGGCAGAAAAAGGGCACCAGAGCTCTCTGGGGCCTTTTCTATAAGGGTATTAATACCATTCATGAAGGCATCACCACTATGACCTAATTACCTCCAAAGGCCACACCTCCTAATACCATCCCTTTGGGGTTAGGATTTCCACATATGAATTTTGAAAGTGAAAGTCCCTCAGTCATGTCTGACTCTTTGTGACCCCATGGTCTCAAGCCTGTCAGGCTCCTCTGTCCATGGAATTCTCCAGGCAAGAATACTGGAGTGGGTAGGCGTTCCCTTCTCCAGGTTGGGATCTTCCCAACCCAGGGATCGAACCCAGGTCTCCTGCATTGCAGGAGGATTCTTTACCAGCTGAGCTGGAGGAATGCATATAATCAGCCTGCAGCAGTCTTCTCTAATGCTGCTGCTCGCTTCAAAAACCCAAGAAGAATCTTTCACCCCAGTTTGCTGACACAGAGTCATTTACAACGCAACATAATCGTGTGTGTGACATCTCATCATCTTTTCCATATAACACAACGTAGTCAAGGAACTGACTTCACATCACCTTTGCCATATTCTATTGGTTAGAAGCAAGTCACAGGTCCTGCCCTCACTCAAGAAGAGGGAATCACACAAAAGGATGGATACTGGGAGATGGGAAATCATTGGGGCTCACCTTAGGGTCTGTCTGTCACGTAGAACAATCTGTATATGCTTGGTATTTAAAGTATTTCTAATGATAAAAAATTTGGCAAACTAGAGCATCTAACAGGTTAGCTTTGCAATTTCACTTTAAAATGAATAAGTAGGGACTTCATTATGGTCCACACGGACCAGTGGAATAGCGTCTCCTCTTGCCGACCTGGGGGAGGCGGCGCCCCCCGGGTCCCTGGTGGCCCAGCAAGAGGCAAGAGTGCCTACTCCTGCATTTCAGGTTGGCAACTATGCCCCTCAGGTTCCTGGCTGAAATAGGGAAAAGTTTCTATTTCAGGACTGCAACTGGCGGGCTAAAAGGTGAACAAAAGTCCCTTTCACGTTATACTCTTCCTGAAAATTATACTCCTTTCAGGAGAATTTATTTACATGCTCTCATCTAAGGCAAGGTTGTCAGAAACTCAGAGAAAATGGCCATAAGAAATCACATCTAATTTCCATCTAAAATAAGACACAAATGGTCTTATCTGTGAAAGAGAAAGAAACTCACAAATCCAGAAACTAACGGATTCCTGTGGGGATTTGGTTGTGGGTGTTGCCAGACTGAAGTAAAAATTAAGAAATAAAAATCACTGTATAATTTAAGAAAAACAATAGGATATTGTATGCAGCAGACAGAAGCATAGACATGATTTTGCAATATCTTAAATGGTATATATTCCATGAAAATATTGAATCACTCTGTTGTAACCCAAAGCATACAGAGTAATGTCTCTCAAATGAAAAAGAAAAAGTGGATGGATGGCTACAAACCCATGAAATAATCAAGAATGAAGGTTCACAAGATAAAAATGGGGAAAGCTTAGGAATAGCAACTCCCATCAAGAAATTAGTTTGGATGGGATTACTAAAAACTTCCATTGGTTCATCCTCTAGAAAGCACAACAAGGAGGATCTTCAGAAAATGAAGCGTGGAGGTGCCTGGGGAAACAGTCAGGGAAAAGAAGCATTTTCGAAGACAAGGGTACCCATGCCATCCTTGCCGGACCAATTTCCATATGAAGGACACTGCCGCAACCCAAGTGGACAAGGACAGAGAGATGAATAAATAAAATGGGTTCTGTATACTCAATGGGACGCGAGCCAGCCGTCAGGAAGAATGGAACAGTGCCGTGTCCAAGCACAGGCAAGAAGGTAGAGATGATCACAGCAAGTGAAGTAAGACAGAGAGGGAGCGACAAATAGAATATGAGGTCACTCGTAGGTGGAATCTAAAAATGGATACGTAGGAGCTCTTTGAGCCAAGATAAACAGTTCCCAGACTTAGAAAAAAATCATCTCTCTTACTGTTAGCAGAGAAGAAAGGTGTTGGGCACACAGAAATAAGCTACTTGTCTAACATGTGCACACTACTATTTAGAAAATAAGCCCCAAGGACCTACTGGGTAATGCTAGGAATGATACTCCTCTTTCTGTCATAATCTATGCAGGACCAGTCCCTGAAATGCAGCAATGCGTGAGTGAATCAGGTGACTATGAATTAAACAAACAAACAAAAAAACCCACCCACTGACTTGTAATTCACCTATATACTCAAGTTCAAGTAACTGGATAAACACAATAAATATAGAAACATATGCTGACTCTATTCCCCTCATCCCATGGTTATCTTGGCTGGAATCATATCTCTGGAGACTGGGCAGGTTTGAGTCCCAGGCTGGACTGTTTGGGAGCTCAGGGTCCTGGGAGGATGTGGCAGGCAGGCAGTGTGCCCCCACAACGTTCCTGGAGTGACTCTTGCCCTCTGCAGGAGCCCTCAATCTTCCGTGAAGTAAAGGAGGAAATTTGAATAGACTCTCATATGTGTATGCAATAGATGATCCAAAACGACCTACCAGGTGGAAGTTTACTGAACATACTGTAATCACCTAGATGGGAACAAGAACTTGAAAGAGAACAGATAAATGTTCATCCATGAATGTATCACGTTTCTGTAGGACTGAAACACACGTAAAATCAGAAATCACTTCTATTCCAATATAAAAGCACACTGAAATGACAGGGTGGGGTGAGGGGAAGTGTGTGTGTGTGTGTGTATGTGTGTAATGCTCTGGCCTTGTGGCCATTTTCTGGAACAACAGCTTGAAAAGCTGTGCAGAAGGGCATTGAGTATTCTCAGGACCAAAGGGTCTGAAGTCAAAAACAGCTGATCTCAACAAACGTCCTAGGGGTGGTCATCAGAAAAGAATTTAAAACAGGGCGAGTTACAGGAAGCTGCATCGAGAGGTAACATGAACTCACCCTTGAAAAGGAACCACATGAGAAGAGGTCAGTTTTGCTAAATATGAGAAATGCAAATCAAAACCATAGGAAGGAATCTCCTCCCAGCACTCAGAATGGCCATTGTCAGAAACGTGACCAGCACTAACTGATGGAGAAGGTGTGGAGAGTAGGGAATATTCCTCCCCTGATGCTGGCAATAGACACTGGTAAGAGACACTATGAAGGATGGTAGGAGGCTTATTAAAACAAAGAAAATGAGAATGAGGTAAGAGTACTCTCTAACACCATACACGAAATGAACTTCAAATCATAAATATCTAAAGGTCAGGAGGGATCCTATGAAAGTCTTGAGGAAAACATAGGTAGAACATGTGAGAATATAAACTACAAGGTCTTTCTGGGTTTGGATGACTTCCTTGCAAGGTCTTTTGGAATCCATCTCCTAGAGCAAAGGGGAATAAACCAAAACCAGGGAAACACGACCTACTTCAGCTTCAAAGCAGGTGTCCAAAAAAGGAAACCTTCAGGAATGACGGCAACCCAGAATGCAAAGAAATATTTGCAAACCAAAATACCCACAAGCAAGTCATCTCCAAAACCAACAAAAAGCTCACAATGTGGTGATATTTCAATAAAGTGGATTCGGTAAAAATATCGAATCCTTCTGTTGTTCAGTTCCATTCAGACGCTCAGTCGTGTCCGACTCTTCGACCTCATGGTCCACAGCATGCCCAGCTTCTCTGTCCACCATCAACTCCCAGAGCTTGCTCAAACTCATGTCCATCAAGTTGATGATGCCATCCAACCATCTCATCCTCTGTCATCCCCTTCTCCTCCTGCCTTCAACCTTTCCCGCATCAGAGACTATACCAAAGAGTTGGCTCTTCACATCAGGTGACCAAAAGACTGGCATTTCAGCTTCAGCATCAGTCCTTCCAATGTACATTCAGGACTGCTTTCCTTTAGGATGGACTGGTTGGATCTCCTTGCAGTCCAAGGGACTCTCAGGAGTCTACTCCACCACCACAGTTTGAAGGCATCAATTCTTGGGTGCTCTGCCTTCTTTATGATTCAGCTCTCACAACCGTACATGACCACTGGGAAAACCATAGCCTTGACTATATGGACATTTGTTGACAGAGGAATGTCTCTGCTTTTCAACACGCTGTCTGCTGCTAAGTCACTTCAGTCGTGTCTGACTCTGTGCGACCCCATAGACGGCAGCCCACCAGGCTCCCCGCCCCTGGGATTCTCTAGGCAAGAACACTGGAGTGGGTTGCCATTTCCTTCTCCAATGCAGGAAAGTGAAAAGTGAAAAGTGAAAGTGAAGTCTCTCAGTCATGTCCGACCCTCAGCGATCCCATGGACTGCAGCCTACCAGGCTCCTCCGTCCATGGGATTTTCCAGGCAAGAGTACTGGAGTGGGGTGCCATTGCCTATACACTGTCTAAGTTTGTCATAACTTTCCTGCCAATAAGTAAATGTCTTTTGATTTCATGGCTGCAGTCACCATTCACAGTGATTTTACAGACAAGAAGTGGAATCTGTCACTACTTCCACCTTATCACCCTCTATTTGCCACCAATTATGGCACCCCACTCCAGTACTCTTGCCTAGAAAATCCCATGGTTGGAAGAGCCTGGTGGGCTACAGTCCATGGGGTTGCTAAGAGTCGGACACAACTGAGTGACTTCACTTTCCCTTTTCACTTTCATGCACTGGAGAAGGAAATGGCAACCCACTCCAGTATTCTTGCCTGGAGAATCCCAGGGACGGGGAGCCTGGTGGGCTGCTGTCTATGGCGTCGCACAGAGTCGGACACGACTGAAGTGACTTAGCAGCAATGCAGCTGAGGCCAGGATCTTAGCTCACTTCAGTTTAGTTCAGTCACTCAGTCGTGTCCGACTCTTTGCAACCCCATGGACTGCAGCATACCAGGCCTCCCTGCCCATCACCAAGTCCCAGAGCCTGCTCAAACTCGTGTCCGTCGAGTCAGTGATGCCATCCAACCACTTCATCCTCTGTCATCCCCTTCTTGTCCTGCCTTCAATCTTTCCCAGCATCAGGGTCATTTTCAGTGAGTCAGTTCTTTGCATCAGGTGGCCAAAGTATTGGAGTTTGAGCTTCAGCACCAGTCCTTCCAATGAATATTCAGGACTGATTTCCTTTAGGAACATTCTTTGACATTGCCTTTCTTTGAGATTGGAATGAAAACTGACCTTTTCCAGTCCCATGGCCACTGCTGAGTTTTCCAAATTTGCTGGCAGATTGTATGCAGCATCTTAACAGCATCATCTTTAGGACTTCAAATAGCTTAACTGGAATTCCATCACCTCCACTAGCTTTGTTCGTAGTGATGCTTCCTAAGGTCCACTTGACTTCAGACTCCAGGATGTCTGGCTCTAGGTGACATCCCATGGACGGATGGTGATCACACCATCATGGGTATCTGGGTCATTATAATCTTTTTCGTATAGTTCTGTGTATCTTGCCACCTCTTCTTAATATCTTCTGCTTCTGCTTCTGTTAGGTTCATATGATTTTTGTCCTTTATTGTGCTCGTCTCTGCATGAAATGTCCCCTTGGTATCTCTAATTTTCTTGAAGAAATCTCTAGTCCTTCCCATTCTGTTGTTTTCCTCTATTTCTTTGCATTGATCACTGAGGAAGACTTTCTTATCTCTCCTTGTTATTCTTTGGAACTCTGCATTCAGATGGGTATATCTTTACTTTTCTCCTTTGCCTTTAGCTTCTCTTCTTTTCTCAACTATTTGTAAGACCTTCTCACACAACCCTTTTGCATTTTTGCATTTCTTTTTCTTGGGGATGGTCTTGATCAGTGCCTCCTGTACAATGTCACGAACCTCTATCCATAGTTCTTCAGGCACTCTGTCTATCAGATCTAATCCCTTGAATCTGTTTGTCACTTCTAGTGTATAATCATAAGGGATTTGATTTAGGTCATAAATGAATGGTCTAGTTGTTTTCCCTACTTTCTTCAATTTAAGTCTGAATTTGGCAATAAGGAATTCATGATCTGAGCTACAGTAAGCTCCCAGTCTTGTTTATGCTGACTGCACAGAGCTTCTCCACCTTTGGCTACAAAGAATATAACCAATCTGATTTCGGTGTTGATCATCTGGTGATGTCCATGTGTAGAGTCTTCTCTTGTGTTTTTGGAAGAAGATGTTTGCTATGACCAGTGTGTTCTCTAGGCAAAAACTCTGTTAGCCTTTTCCCTGCTTCATTTTGTACAGCAAGGTGAAACTTGCTTGTTACTCCAGGTATTTCTTGACTTCCTACTTTTGCATTCTTATGCCCTATGATGAAAAGGGCATCATTTTTTGGTGTTAGTTCTAGAATGTCTTGTAGGTCATCATAGAACTGTTGAACTTCAGCTTCTTTGGCATTCGTGATTGGGGAATAGACTTGGATTACTGTGATATTGAATGGTTTGCCTTGAAAACGAACAGAAATGATTCTGTCATTTTTGAGATTACATCCAAGTACTGCATTTAGGACTCTTTTGTTGACTATGAGGGCTATTCCATTCCTTCTAAGGGATTCTTGCTCACAGTAGTGGATATAATGGTCATCTGAGTTAAATTCACCCATTCCAGTCCATTTTAGTTCGCTGATTGCTAGAATGTCGATGTTCACTCTTGCCATCTCCTGTGTGACCACTTCTAATTTACCTTGATTCATGGACCTAACATTCCGGGTTCCTATGCAATATTGCTCTTTATAGCATAGGACTTTACTTCCATCACCAGTCACATCCTCAACTGGCCATTGTTTTCACCATGATCTTAGTTTTTTTAATAATTAGTTTTAAGCCAGTTCTTTCTGTCTCCTTCACCCTCATCAAGAGGCTCTTTAGTTTCCTCTTCACTTTCTGCCATTAGAGTGGTGCATCCACATATCTGAGGTTGTTGATGTATCTCCTGCCTGTCTTGATTCCAGCTTGTAGCTCATCCAGCCCAGCATTTCTCACGATGTGCTCAGCATATAGATTAAACAAACAGCGTGACGGCAGACAGCCTTTCTCAATCTTGAACCGGTGAGTTGTTCCATACACGGATCTAACTATTGCTTCTTGACCTGTATACACGTTTCTCAGCAGACAGGTAAGATGGTCTGCTATTCCCATCTCTTTAAGAACTTTCCACAGCTTATTATGGTCTACACAGTCAAAGGCTTTGGTGTAGTCAATGAACCAGAGGTAAATGATTTTCTCAGTTCCCTAGCTTGGTCTATAATCCAGTGAATGTTGACAATGTGATCTCTGGTTCCTCTTCTTTTTCTAAATCCAGTTTGGATTTCTGGTTCTTGGTTCGCATAATGCTGAAGCCTGGCATGTAAGATTTTAAGCATGACCATACTAGCACGGGAGGTGAGTGCAATTATCTGATGGTTAGCACATTCTTTAGAACTACCCTTCTTGGGAATTGCGATGAGGATTTGACCTTTTCCAGTCCTATGGCCATTGCTGGGTGTTCCAGATTTGCTGACATATTGAGTATAACACCTTGATGGCACCCTTCTTTTGGGTTTTGCACAGTTCTAGTAGAATTCCAGTACATGCACTAGCTTTAATAGCAGCAGGGCTTCCTAAGGCCCGCTTGACTTCACTCTCCTGAATGTCTGGCTCTGTGTGGTGGACCACACCATGTGGTTCATTTGGATCTTTTTTATACAGTTCCTCTGTGTATTCTTTCCATCTATTCTTGATCTCTTTTGCATCTACTAGGTCTCTACATTTATGTCCTTTATTGTGCCCATCTTTGGGCAAAATATTCCTTTTATATCTCCAATTTTCCGGAAGAGATATCTGGTCTTTCCACTTCTGTTTTCTTCTAGTTTTATACACTATGCATTGAAAAAGGCCTTCTCGTCTCTCTGTGCTGGTCTTTGGAAATCTGTGTTTAGTTGGATATACCTTTTCCTTTCTCCCTTGCTTTTCACTTCTCTTCCATCTTTAGCTATTTGTAAGGCCTCCTCAGAGGACCACTTTGCCTTCCTGCTTTTCTTTTTCTGTTGGATGGCCTTGTTCACGGCCTCCTGTACAATATTATGGACCTCCGTCCATAGTTCTTTGGGCACACTGTTAACGAGATCTAAGGTCTTGAATCTATTTTGTAGCCCTCCTGCATATTCGTAGGGGATTTGATTTAAGTTATACCTGACTGGCCTAGTGGTTTTCCCCACTTTCTTTAGTTTAAGCCTGAATTTTTCTGAGACGCTGATGATGAGTCACAGTCAGCTCCACGTCTTGTTTTTCCTGACTGTGTACAGTTTCTTTGTCTTCGGCTACAAAGGATGTAATCAATTTGATTTGGGTACTGGCCATTTGGTGAGGCCCATGTGTCTGGTGGTGACGTAAAGTCCGATGATATAAAGAACAATATTGCATAGGAACCTGGAATGTTAGGTCCATGAGTCTAGGTAAACTGCGGCAACTACAAATAGGCACTTACCAAGAGCACTGCCGATGACGGAACAACAGGGGCATTTCCATCTGCCTCTATGGAGACTGAACTCCATGCTGCTGTAACTGTTGACTTTCAGCAACTCCGGAGGGAGTTCAGGGTGGAGTGAGGCACTCTGCTCCAGGGAACCTGGCGGGACAGGCCTTTAGATAGCTGGATGTTTTTAGGAACAGATTTTATGCTCTCCATCCTTGCATCTCCTCATATCTAGAGAAGCACTAAATCCCTTCATGGTGACTTCAGAGCCTCATGACTAACAAGAAATCTTTTGTAAAATGAGGTCTCCATGGTATTGAACTCCCCCTCCACCAAAATCTTATGTGTTGACCTTCCCCCACTGCAACTTTGCCCCAGTCTCTCAGAGCTATCTGCGATGCTGCCTCCTGGGCGGCAGTCCTCATTTTGCCCCAAATAAAACTTAACTCGCAACTTTCAAGTTGCATATCTTTTTTAGTCTACAACTGGAAGTGGTCAAACAGGAGATGGCAGAGTGAACATTGATATTTTAGGAATCAATGAACTAAAAGGGTCCAGAATGGGTGAATTTAATTCACAAGATGATTATATCTACTACTGTGGGCAAGAATCCCTTAGAAGAAATTGAGTGGCTCTCATAGGCAACAAAAGAGTCTGAAATGTCACATTACCTGACTCCTGAGAACATATATGCAGGTCAAGAAGCAACAGTTATAACTGGACATGGAAAAATGGACTGGTTCCAAATTGGGAAAGGAGTACGTTAAGGTTGTATATTGTCACCCTGCTTATTTAACTTATATGCAGAGTACATCATGCAAAATACCAGGCCAGATGACGCATTAGCTGGAATCAAGATTGCCAGGAGAAATATCAATAACCATAGATATGCAGATGACACCACCCTTATGGCAGAAAGCAAAGAGGAAGTGAAGAGCCTCTTCAAGAAAATGAAAGAGGAGAGTGAAAAAGTTGGCTTAAAACTCAACATTCAAAAAATGAAGATCACAGCTTCTGGTCCCATCACTTCATGGCAAATAGATGGGGAAACAATGGAAACAGTGAGAAACTTTATTTTTTTGGGCTCCAAAATCACTGCAGATGGTAACTGCAGCCATGAAATTAAAAGACGCTTACTTCCTGGAAGAAAAGGTATATGACCAACCTAGACAGTATATTATAAAGTAAAGACGTTACTTTGCCGACAAAGGCCCATCCCGTCAAAGCTATGGTTTTTCCAGTGGTCATGTATGAATGTGAGAGTTGGACCATAAAGAGAGCTGAGTGCTGAAGAATTGCTGCTTTTGAACTGTGTGTGGTGTCGAAGAAGACTCTTGAGAGTCCTTTGGACTGCAAGGAGATCCAACCAGTCAATCCTAAAGGAAATCAGTCCTGAATACTCATTGGAAGGACTGATGCTGAAGCTGAAGCTCCAATACTTTGGCCACCTGATGCAAATAACTGACTCATTTGAAAAGACCCTGATGGTGGGAAAGGTTGAAGGCAGAAGAAGGAGATGATAGAGGATGAGATGGTTGGATGGCCATCACTGACTAGATGTACGTAAATTTGAGGAACCTCCAGAAGTTGGTGATGGAAAGGGAAGCCTGGTGTGCTGCAGTCCAGGGGGTTGCAAAGAGTCGGACACAAATGAGCAGCTGAACTGAACTGAACTCAGGGTGGGCTGGCTCCATGAGAACTCATTCCCAATGAACCAGTTCAGGGTAGAGCCCAACCACACCTCCTCTCTGCAAATGGGTGAAAAAGTGAAGTGAAGTTGCTTAGTTGTGTCTGACTCTTCGCAACCCCATGGACTGCAGCCTACCAGGCTTCTCCATCCATGGGATTCTCCAGGCAAGAATACTGGAGTGGGTTGCCATTTCCTCCTCCAGGGGATCTTCCCAACCCAGGGATCAAACCCGGGTCTCCCGTATTGGAGGCAGACACTTTAACCTCTGAGCCACCAGAGAAGATGCAAATGGGTACCCCAACCAAATTGGCTTGTCCTGAAAAGGAAAAGCCCAGACTGAGAAGAAAAAAATGTTCCTGGTGTGCACACCAGAGCAACTTACCTTCCAGAATCAAGCCCACAGGCTCTTAACACAGAAGGACCCAAAACAAACGAACCGGCTGAACTGGCTCTGGAATTGGGTAGACTTACCTTACAGAGTCTGACTCTAGAAGTTTGTCCATTCCTTGTCTTAACTGCCAAGCTCTGGGGGCAGCTGACGCCGCTTCAGGTAATCTTGAAGGAATAGAGCCTCAGGACAACAAATGGTCCCAGCAGCTTCTAGGGTTTTGCCCCAGTATTCCGTGATTGGGGCTGGCTAGTCATAAGTAGCAAAGCTTCTGGCAGGCGATGCCAAATTTTTACCTAGTCCAGGCTTGCTCCAATCGCCGCACTACAGGCCAACGAATTCGTTGAGAGATGAGGTGTTGAGGCAAGGAAGAGACTTTAATGGGGGAGCCAGCTGACTGAGAAGAAGGCAGGCTAGCACCCCAAAATAACCATCCTGTCAGGGCCTGCTTGGCAGGTCCTTTTATGGATCAGAGATGGCGGGGAGGTGAGGTAATAAAGAAAAAAGACTGTTCAGTCCTTGCAAATGTCCCCTAGAATGGCAAGCTCGGGCAGGGAAGGGTGTTAGTTTCACTTCCTGTCGTCCTCCACAGGTGGGAGGTGCAGGCCGGCGCAGGTTGCAGGCCATTTTGTATGTTTACAGTAACAAAAAGGGTTACAGTCACAGAAGCAGATCCAGTGTAAATTCAAAATTAACCCTTCTGGGTTACACTTCGAAGAGCAAAGACACACAACCAGAAAAATCTCCAACGAGAGGTTAAAGCTGAAACAAGGTGTGGTACGTATACACAGTAGACTATTTCTCACCCGTTAAAAACAGCTAGTGGGACAAAAAACAGCTAGTGAAATCAGGGAATTAAGACACTGTTAGCCACAAGGACGGACCTTGAAGGACCACAGGCAAAGGGAAGTCAGGCAGGCAGAGGAAGACTATGGTATAGGAGGTACCTTCCCAGCAGAATGAAAATAGACATACAAGGCAAAAAATTACAATCTGGAGAATTCAAAGACAAACAAAGGATTCCAGAAAAAAATATGTGAATGGCCTTGAATGAGTTAGGAAGTCCTCACCCTCACAGACAAGAACTGTGAATCTGTAATAGATAATCCGCAAGGAATATTGTTTTCTCTCCTCCACCTTTCCTTTCTTGCACAGATACACAGAAATCTGTAACTCTAAGAGAGAATCCACAATAATTATCTCCTAAGCTTTTTCTATGTATGCACAGAAAAGTATAACTGAGACAGATAATTCAGAAGGACCTGGTGTTCAGCACACTTCTCATCCTTCTATGGCAAAAAAAAAAAAAAAGAGAGAGAGAGAGAGATACCCCAGCCTATAAATACGTGTGCCTGAGTCAGGAGGCTGTACACTGCACCGCAGCATCGACAGGATGGTAAGAGAAGGAGAGAAGAGCGGTGCCTACTCTCTTATCTCCGCCCTCCCTGACTTGGGATGCCATCACGTCCCTGAAGCCTGGACAGGCTTGGGTCCCACTGCTGAACTGGGGGTGGTTGACACAGCCTGGCAGGGTGCTCTCGGTTGATCCTTTTAAAGGTTTGTTGCTGCTGCTGCTGCTAAGTCGCTTCAGTTGTGTGTGACTCTGTGCAACCCCATACACAGCAGCCCAACAGGCTCCCCGTCCCTGGGATTCTCCAGGCAAGAACACTGGAGTGAGTTGCCATTTTCTTCTCCAATGCATGAAAGTGAAAAGTGAAAGTGAAGTCACTCAGTCGTGTCCGACCCTCAGCGACCCCATGGACTGCAGCCTTCCAGGCTCCTCCGTCCATGGGATTTCCAGGCAAGGGTACTGGAGTGGGGTGCCATTGCCTTCTCCGTTTAAAGGTCTACTGTCTCCTATGTTCTGGCTGGGACCAGAGTCGCGTGTGGCATCAAGGCCTCAAGGGATTTGAAGGCAGGGTTCAGCTAGCCTCGCCCTCTCCTGGTGCTGGGGGTCCCAGCTCAAGCCTCGTTCCTGGGAGTGCAGCCTCTTAGCACTAGCTCCTAAGCACCCTCAGCAGAGTACTGTGGTCCTGGAAAGATTAGCCAGGGCGGGCTGTTTGTGTGATGCATTAGGCGGAAAGATTGCCGAAACTCAAGCCCTTTCGGGTTAGCTCAGGCGCACTCCTCCCTATTTCACTGCCCAAGAAGCTAACTTTCCCCAAGGTTTTGGTTACCCCAGGAACCAAAGGTACACTTGAATAGTGCTGCCGCCTTGTGGACATTTTCTATAACTACAACATTTTCTCTGGTGTTCTCTGGCAACTCAAATCCCAAGGGCTGGATTTCTGTTAATGACAGAAATTAACAACACGCGCCTCAGGAAATGTCCTGGGGCCGGTAATGGAGAAATAAGTTCCAAACACAGCTGACTTAAAGTCACCCAATTGTCAAAGGCAAATTCTCCTGACAACCTTTTGGGGGAAAAAAAAAAAAAGCCAAAACAAAATCAAACCTCCACAACAGGACAAGATACTGCTGCTGCTGCTGCTAAGTCACTTCAGTCGTGTCTGACTCTGTGTGACCCCATAGACGGCAGCCACCAGGCTCCCCGTCCCTGGGATTCTCCAGGCAAGAACACTGGAGTGGGTTGCCATTTCCTTCTCCAATGCAGGAAAGTGAAAAGTGAAAGTGAAGTCACTCAGTCGTGTCTGACTCTTAGCGACCCCATGGACTGCAGCCTACCAGGCTTCTCCATCCATGGGATTTTCCAGGCAAGAGTACTGGAGTGGGGTGCCATTGCCTTCTCCGGGACAAGATACTAAGGATCCCTAATTGCTGGAGGAGTGCCATTCAAAAGGACAATGGAAAGTCAAATCCCACCATTCACAGTGGTCATCGTCACCAATCTACAACCAATAAATGTGGGAGAGAGCCTAGAGGAAACAGAATCCCCCTAAACTGTCTCTCGGAGAAGGCAATGAATGGCACCCCACTCCAGTACTCTTGCCTGGAAAATCCCATGGATGGAGGAGCCTGGTGGGCTGCAGTCCATGGCGTCGCTATAGAGTCAGATACGATTGAGCGACTTCACTTTCACGTTTCACTTTCCTGCATTGGAGAAGGAAATGGCAACCCACTCCAGTGTTCTTGCCTGGAGAATCCCAGGGACGGAGGAGCCTGGTGGGCTGCCGTCTATGGGGAAGTGACTTAGCAGCAGCAGCAGCAAACTGTCTCTGGGAATATATGCTGGCAACAGTCAGCGTGATGGACATTTTCTGAATGCCTGGAAAAAAAAACTCTCAGAGAGATTAAAACTAGGATCTGACATTCCACACCTTGGCCCATATCCTGAGAAAACCATTGATCAAAAGGCACGGACACCCCAACAAAGCTTTAGCACTGCTTCCGATAGCCGAGACACAGTACCAGCAAAATCTCCAACGAGGGATTAAAGCTGAAATAAGGTGTGGTACATACATACAGTAGACTATTTATCACTCATTAAAAAACCATCACTGAAATTAGGTAATTCTGACAGTAGTAGCCACGGGATGGTCCTTGAAGGATCAAACACCAAGGGAAGTCCGTCAGGCAGAGGAAGACCGTGGTATACGAGGAACCTTCCAGGCAAAATAAAAGTAGCCACAGAAGGCAACAGACTTAGAACCAAAAAGAGAGTCTGAGAGTCAAACGAAGCGTTCCCGAGGGACGTAAGTGACGCCCAGGAATGGAGTGGGATGTCTGTGCCTACATACACAAGAAATTTGTATTGTAACAGATAATCTACAGAGATTATCCCCTTCCTTTCTTTCTACCTTCCATATATAGACAGCATTCTGTATCTCTAAAGACATAAATCTGTATCTCTAAGAGATAATCCACAAAAATGATCTCCTAACTTCCCTTTTTATGTACACAGAAAAGTGTATCTGGAGATATATAATTCACAAGGACCCGATGCTCGGCACTCTCCTCAACCTTCTACGGTAAAAAGTTCAAAAATGCAATAGAGATACACCGCTATTTAGCTATACATGTTATAGCTAAATCTGGCGGCTGTACACTGAGGACAAGCTCAACACCGCAAACCGACTGCACTCCAACATACTGGCGTGGGTTGCCATTGCCTTCTCCAACATAACATCGGCACGATGTTAAGGAAAAGGAAGAAAAGTGATGCCTGCTTTATTCCCTCTGACCGCCCTGACTTGGGGCGCGATCCATCCTGGAGCCTGTGCAGACTTGGGTCTCCAGGCCAGACTGCTGCCTGGCAGGCTGTTCGTTGAGCCCCTTTTAAGCCTATACAGTCCGCTGTGCTCTGGTTGGGACCAAAGACCCGAGTGGGATCAAGTCCTCAAAGACCTTGGGGGCAATAGTCACCTAACCGCCACCAGCTCCTGGTGTTGCGGTTTCCAGCTCAAGCCTCCTTCCTGAGAGTGCAGACTCCTGGGCACTGAAGCCCAGACAACAAGGTGCTGCCGTTGCGGTTAGTCTGGAAGCCGTGTGTGTATGGGTGTGTGATACTTCAGGGGGAATAAGTAGTGAGACACAAGTCCTTAAATGTTCGCTCAGGTCCATTCTACTCTAATTCACAACCCTGGAAGCTGACTTTCCTTAATGCGCTGTTTGCCCCAGGAACCAGAGGTGGTCATCAAAACGTGCTGCCACCCTGTGGACATTTTCTGTAACTACAACTTGACCAAAGGAGTTTACTGGAGCCTCCAATTCACAAGGGGACGGGATGTGCTGTCAGTGACAGCTTGCCTCAAGAAAGGTCCTGGGTAAATATTAGAGAAATAAATTACAAGCACACCCAACTTGCAAGATGCTAATCCAAACATAAGTTTTCCACACATGCCTAAAAGAAAAAAAATACCCTATCCCCCACAAGATGCTCAGCATTCCTAATTATTGCAGAAGGAGTGCTAATCAAAACGCCAAGAAATGAAATCCTACCCATCAGAATGGCCATTCTCACAAGTCTACCAACGGTATATGTGGGAGAGAGCGGGGAGGAATGGGGAACCCCTCACACGGTCAGCGGAAGGAACGCTGCCAACAGACACTGGAACTGACAGTCTCTGCATGGCAGACAAAAAAAAAAAAAAAAAAAATCAACAGAGCTAACCCTAGGATCTGACATCCCCACATCTCGGTCTATATCCTGAGAAAACCACCATTCAAAAAGTCACACGCACCCCAACATTCACTTCAGCACTACTTCCAAGAGCCAAGACAGAGACCCAGCAAAATGTCCACTGAGAGATTAAAGCTTAGATTTGTTTATATATTTTTAATATTCATACAGGTGTAGATGCAAACAGGCTGTTGGGCACACATCTTCATGTCTTTTCTTTCAAGATCAGATTTGTTTATATATTTAGATTAAAGCTTAGAAAAGACCTGGTACTTATAGACAATGGACTGTCATCCAGCAATGAAAAACTGACCCTGAAATTATGAAGTTGTATGGCTACCCACTTGTAGCCATAGAAATGGACGCTGGAGCATCACATACTAAGTGAAATCAGCCAGACAGAGGAAGACAAGAGCATATGATGTCCCTTCTGGGCAAAATTTAAAAAGAGATAGATAGGAACTAAGTTACAACACAAAAATTGACTCTGAGAATTCAAACACAAGAATATAAAAAAATAAAAATAAAAAAGGAGAGGCCAAGGAATTAATTAGGAGGTTGGGAATAACACATACAGAAACTTGTGTCTCTACTAGATACTCCACAAGGACCTGATGGTCAGCACAGGAACTATGCTGACCTTCTGAAAAAACCTCTACGGCAAAAGAAAGCAAATAGAGCAGACCTGCTGTGTGTATGTGTCATAAATGACTCAGGCAGCTGCACACTGACCCCAAACAGAAAGCCGCAAAATCCATATAGTCCGACATAGCAGGCATGAAATGAAAGAAAATAAAGCGTTGCCTCGTTTATTCCCTCCAACCTTCCTGACTTGCGCTGCTGTGCCATCCCTGCAGCCTGAGCAGGCTCGGGTCCCATCACTGGCTTGGGGTGGGGTCGAGACAGCCGAGCAACCAGCGCTTAATTGAGATCCCTCTTAAACCTCTTCTGTCCAGTTTCCTGACTGAGACCAGAGTCCTAGTGCTCCCAAAGGATGGGGACCCGACCCGCTATCTTCCAGGACCTTGGAAATGTTCCCTAGCCCCCAGGACCTCTGGTGCTGGGGTCCCCAGCTCAAGCTTCCTTCTTGGGAGTGCAGCCTCTTAGGCCCCTCAGAAGGGTGCTGTGGCCCTGGCTGGAATGAGTCTGGAGGGGAGAGGTGAAGCTTTAGGGGGAAGAAGTGAGACACAACCCCCTAAGCTGTTGCTCAGGTACCTTCCACTCCAGTTCACAGCCCAGGAAGCCAAGTTGCCCTGAGGCTCTGGTGGCCTAAGGAACTAGAGGTGGTCAGGGGAAAGTGCTGCCGACTTGTGGACACTTTCTGTAACTACAACTGCACCTTCGATGCTTACTGGCACCTCTATTTCTCAAGCGTTGGGGTCTGATTATGACAGCTGTCCTCAGGACATGTCCTGGGGCAGGAATTGCAGAAATAAATTCCAAACGCAACCGGCTTTCAGGAAGCCAACTGCCACAGGTAAATTTTCCTCACACCGTTCTGGGAAAAGACAAAGACCCAAACCTCCACCACAGGACAAGAAGCTCAGCATCCCTAATTACTGCAGGAGTATCAATCAAATTGAAAACAAGAAATCAAGTCCCATCAGTCCCATCAGAGCATCCTCAGGCGGCTACAAACACTAAAGGCAGGAGAGCCCGAGGACAGGGAACGCCCCTACACAGTAGGTGGGAAGGCAACAACACCCAGTGAGTGGACAGTCTCTGGATGCCTGAAAATACATCATCAAGAGAGCCTGAGTCTAGGATCTGACATTCCTAGGTCCCGAGAAATCCATCGTTCAGAAAGGCACATGCACCCCAGCTAGCACTGCAGCATTACTCACAAAGTCTTCACCAGCAGATTCAACTTAAACAAGATGGGCTACATATATAGGATGGACTATTAGCCATAAAAACCAAAACTGAAGTAAGGAAATTATGCCACTGGTAGCCACAGGGATAGATCTAGAAGGATCATACCCTAAAGGAATTCAGCCAGACAAAGGAAGGCAATATAACACAAGATGTCCCTTCTAGGTAGAATAAAAAAACTGAAACAAAAGAAAGAATTTACAACCTGAAGACAGACTGAGAATTCAAATTCAAACCAAGAGTTCAAGAAAAAATGAAGGGCCTGGGATGAGTTAGGAGGTTGGAACTAATATAGACACAGAAATCTGTATCAGTAACAATAATCCACTAGGATTATCAGCTTCCTTCCTTCCTCCCTTCCACATGCATACAGAATCTCTTTCTCACCTACACAAATGTGCATCTCTGAGATACTCCACATAGGCTATTTCCTTCCTTCCTTCCTCGTATACACAGAACACTGTATGTGAGATAGATAACCACAAGGACCAGATGCTCAGCACGTTGCTTGACCTTCTGCAATAAACTCTATGGCAAAAGAACCAAAAAAAAAAAAAAAAAATCCTAGATATACTCCATGGATACGTCATACCTGAATCAGCCAGCTCTACACTGACAAGCACAGGGCGCCAGATCGACTACATTCCTACACAGCGTCGGCATGAAGTCAAAGGAAAGGGGAGAAAATCAATGCCAGTTTTACTCCTTCCAACCTCCCTCATTTGGGCCTCTATGGCATCCCAGGAGCCTGAGTAGGCAGGAGCCCCAAGGCTGGACTGGGGTGGGGTCCAGACAGCCTAGCATGGTGCCCTCCATTGAGCCCCTTTTTAGTTATTATTATTATTTCTGAGCCCCTTTGAAAATCACGACGGTCAGCTTGTCTCGGGTGGGACCAGAGTTCCGAGTGGGATCAAAGCCTGGAGGGTCGTGGAGGCAATAGTCACCTAGCCTGAGCGTCTCTTGGGGCTGTGGTTGCCAGCTCAAGCCTGCTTCCTGAGAGTGCAGCCTCCTAGCACCCTCGGACCTTCGGCTGGGTGCTGTGGCCCCTGTTGGGATTAGTCTGGGGGTCGGGTGTGTGAAGCTTTAGGGGGAAGAAGTGAGACACAAGGCTGCAGGCATTTTGCCGTGGCGCATTCCGCTCCAGTCCGCAGCCCAGGAAGCCCACTTTCCCTGAGGCTCTCTGGTTGTCTGAGGAGAGGCAGGCAGGGGAAAGTGCTGCCTCCTTGTGGAGACGTCCTGTAATGACAGCCGCATCAACTGTGCTTACTGGCACTTCTACTTCAAAAGGCCTCATTCAGTCGCTCAATCGCAGCGGACTCTTTGCAACCCCACGGGCTGCAGCACGCCAGGCTTCCCTGTCCTTCACCATCTCCCGGAGCTTGCTCAAACTCATGTCCATTGAGTCAGTGTTGCCATCCAACCATCTCTCCTTTGTCATCCCCTTCTCCTCCTGCCTTCGATCTTTCCCAGCATCAGGGTCTTTTCTGATGAGTCAGCTCTTCACACCAGGTGGCCAAAGTATTGGAGTTTCAGCTTCAGCATCAGTCCTTCCAATGGATATTCAGGACTACTTTCCATTAGGATTAACTGGTTTTGTTGTAGTAAGGGGGGGCCCTCCTCCAGGGCTTTTGTCTGACACTCAGAAAAGAATTGTCTGAAGAGACACGTGCTGACAAAACAAGAGACTTTATTGGGAAAGGGCACCCAGGTGGAGTGCCCCAGGGTAAGGGAACCCAGGAAAACTGCTCTGCCACATGGCTCGCAGTCTCGGGTTTTATAGTGATGGGATTAGTTTCCGGGTGGTCTTGGGCCAATCATTCTGACTCAGAGTCCTTCCTGGGGGTGCACGCATCGCTCAGCCAATATGGATGCCAGCAAGAGGGATTCTGGGATGTGTGCCAGGGTCCAGCCCCGGTGGATCCAGGGAATTCGAAGCGGGGACGGCGTCGGCGAGGATCAGGAAACAATTGCTTAATTAAACTTTAATTAAGGATATAAAGAGTAATAGAATAAGGATAGCTCAGTGAGGAAATTCAGTGGAGAAAAGAGGCTGAATAATTCAGGCGGAAGGTAAGAGAAAGAACGACATGGTGAGACCAAGTTTCAGTGAACAAGGCCCACACTTTATTTTCCAAAGTAGTTTTTATACCTTAAGTTATGCATAGAGGATAATGGGGGAAGGGGTAGAGTCATGCAGTAAGCCAGGCTTTCTTCCTGCACACTTATCATATGCAAAAGCTTAGGTGATTTGCATCATCTTCTGGCCCGGAGGCCTGTTAACATTTTAAGAAACTTATTTTTCTCTAAAGGTGATTATTCTAAAGTCAGGCGCCAGCCTCCAAAAAGCATTAGATAAAGTTGCATTCCTACAGAGCAAAGGTGTGGTGGGCTATAACAAGAAAAAGAATTAACTCAAGGGTCCCAGGTTACAAACATTAAAGCTACTACTTACACCAATTATATTAATCAATACACTGCCAGGGACACAGCAGGTAAGGGATATGGAAACTTAGCAGCAAACATTGGCCCAACAAGATGAAAATCCCTTCACCAATACAATTTCTAATCAATCTTTTAACTACTCAAAAGAATCTGTGTTTAGACAGTTTAGATCATCTCCTGCCTCTCACAGTTGGGAGGCTCTGAACAATCTCATGTGGCCAGAAAAACCTATTCAGGCAGGCTAGAGGATTTCCAAAGGAGTTTGTAGGTTGAAACACTGTCACATCCAGGAATTATTAACTGGAGCTGTAAGCTAACTCTTTTTCAGAGAGGTAGTGGGGGACAGCCCCCGTAAAGTCAGAGGTGTAGGTGAAAGCACAAAGCAGAAAGTAGGCAGACTCTGGTTTTGGGTGTAAATGCTCGAGAATTTCCACGGGGACTCCTGAGGCTCGATCCCGCCTTTGCGTATGCCGAGCCTCCTTCCTCATGACCTTTGTCATGAGTGGAGCTCCTCACGCTGGCTCCTGGCAGTGATAGAATTCCAGTTGAGCTATTCCAGATCCTGACAGATGATGCTGTGGAAAGTGCTGCACTCAATATGCAATATGCACTCAATATGCAATATGCCGGCTCCTGGCAGATGTGGATGGACACACGGTGTCTCCTTTTGATCTTTCCCGAACTCTTCCGGTTGGTGGTCGCTTATTAGTTCCGTATTCCCTACCAGGACCTCCTGTGGTAAAACAACTCATGAGAATGCATGCTAGAGAGCCTGGCCAGGGTGGGCGGTTTCAGTCAGCGTTTCCCCTAACAGTTTGGTCTCCTTGCAGTCCAAGGGACTCTCAAGGGTCTTCAACACGACAGTTCAAAAACATCAAAATATGTTCCTAAAGAATGTTTTGAACATTCTGAACATTCTTTGAGACTCAGCCTTCTTTATGGTCCAACTCTCATATCCATACATGACTACTGGAAAAACCATAGCTTTGACTAGACAGGCCTTTGTCAGTAAAGCAGTGTCTCTGCTTTTTAGTACGCTGGGCTTCCCTGGTGGCTCAGAGGGTAGTGTCTGCCTGCAACGTGGGAGATCTGGGTTCAATCCTGGGGAAGGAAGATCCCCTGGAGAAGGAAATGGCAACCCACTCCAGTATTCTTGCCTGGAAAATCCCATGGGCAGAGAAGCCTGGTAGGCTACAGTCCATGGGGTTGCAAAGAGTCAGACACGACTAAGCAACTTCACTTTAGGTTGATCATAGGTTTTCTTCCAAGGAGCAAGTGTCTTTTAATTTCATGGCTGTAGTCACCATCTACAGTGATTTTGGAGCCCAAGAAAATAAAGTCTGTCACTGTTTCCATTATTTCCCTATCTATTAACCAGGAAGTGGTGGGACCAGATTCCATGATCTTGTTTTTTGAATGCTGAGTTTTAAGCCAACATTCACATATCCTGGGGGGTTGTTAATGACAGCTACCCTCAGGGCATTTACTGGTGTGGGCCTTGCAGAAATTCCAAGCACAATGGGCTTTCAGGAAGCCAACAGTAAAGGGAAATATTTTCACACACCCTTTAAGGTATAAACAAAGCAATACAAAACCCAAATCTCCACCACAGTCCAAATGCTTTGTATCCCTAATTACTGCAGGAATGCCAATCAAAAATGACAACCAGAAATCAAACCTCACCCTTCAGGTTGGGCATCCTCACGAATCTACAAATAATAAATGTGGGAGAGAGCCTTGAGTAAAAAGAACCCCCTACACAATCGGTGGGAAGATAGACGGGCAACACGGAGGGTAACTGACAGTCTCTGAATGCCTGAAAATAAACTATCGAGAGGGGCTAAGCCTAGGATCTAACATTCCCCTATCTGGTCTTAGATCCCAAGAAATCCATCATTCAAAAGACACATGCACCGAACGAGCACTGCAGCACCACCTACAAGAGGCAACACCCATAAACACAAAATCCTCAGTGACAGATCAAAGCTTCAGCAAGATGCTCTGCGTGTGTGTGATGGACTCTCACTCGGTCATGTCAAAACAACGCTAATGAGGAAATTGTGCCCCTGCGAGCTGATCGGACCTACATGGGGGCTCATGGTAGAAATGGCTCATGACGTTGACCCTGCAAACAAAGAATAAAATCACAGTGACCCTTAAGACTGACCAAATTGCCCAAATGAGATTCTGTTTTCCCATGGGCGCCTAACTTCTCAAGATTGTGTGACCACCGGATTCCAGTCCTCCGGCTACATGACCATAGGACCCAACTACAGGCTAAAAATTAACCATCCCTTCAGAGAGTGTTTCATTGGCGGAGTATAAGAAAGACCCCGTCAGAAAGGGACACTGGTTCACCTAAAGGACCAGTCTCCCTCTCATTTCCCTCTAATAAATCTCCTTTTCTTGCCTGGATGCCCGGCTCGCTCATTCTCTTTTCTCTGTGCTCGCCTTACATTCAGGTGCCGAGACCTGAAACCCAGGAGGGAAGATCCACCGCAACGGGGTGGGCCCCTCTCACTGTTGCAGAAACCAAGCACCACACTTGGAGAGCTGGAGAACTCAGGTTTATTACGCCTGCGGGCCCAGAGGAGTTAACACTCCAAGCTCTGAGCCCCAAACAAAGGGATTACGGAGTTTTTATACATGGACAGGCATGATTAAGCGGGTTTGCGGGTTTGCAGGGGATGGGCGATTGCAAAGAACAGGACAATGGTGAGTGAGATAAGCTCCAGTTCCTAGTATTGAGAGTCCCCACTTTCTGAGACCTACATGATCCAGACTTTGCAAGGAGCAAGATGAGTTACGGAGGCAGAAGGAGGAGGCGGTAAAATTTTAACTTTTCCTCTTCATCACGAGACTCCCCTCCAGTGGTCCCTTCCTCTGGACCTTGCCAAGAAGCTGACACAGAGCTCTCCACTTGTCTTCCTGGACTGACATCCACACACTGGCCCACATTTCATCCATAGTTACAAGGGCGAGTGATATCCCATCCTCTCGGATCCGCTCTCTCTCGCCTGGTTTCCAAGTCCCAGCATTGGCAGGAGGCTCCCCACGGCCCTCGGCCTTGTGCCCTGTCTGACTTTGAAATAGGGGACGCCCATTTCAAAGCAGACTATTATTACTCTCTGAGAAAGTCTTTCAGACCTCTGTCCTCGCTTTCCCTCGCCCTTGTCTACCATTCCTGTTCAGTGGCATGTCCAGGCTTTCTCTGCTCTCTGCTCTCTCAACCCTTCCTCTGTGAATCTGTTGCAGGAAGGGGGACCCCTTCCAGGGCCCGAAACTGGGCTCTTGTCTAACACTCAGAAATGAAGAGTCTGAGGAGACACACATGCTGACAAAGCAAGAGATTTTATTGGGAAAGGGCACCCGGGTGGAGAGCAGTAGGGTAAGGAAACCCAGGAGAACTGCTCTGCCAAGTGGCTTGCAGTCTTGGGTTTTATGGTGATGGGATTAGTTTCCGGGTCGTCCTTAGCCAATCATCCTGACTCAGAGTCCTTCCTGGGGGTGCACGCCTTGTTCAGCCAAGATGGATGCCAGCGAGAAGGATTCTGGGAGGTGGTCGGTCCTGTGGTGTCTCCTTTTGACCTTTCCCGAACTCTTCCAGTTGGTGGTGCCTTGTTAGTTCTGTGTTCCTTACCAGGACCTCCTGTCGTAAAACAACTCATGCAGATGGTTACTATGGTGCCTGGCCAGGGTGGACGGTTTCAATCAATGTGCTTCCTCTTGCAAGTCCTGCTCTACTTCTCAAATACTCATAGGCCACTCTGGGCCACATCCTCCTAATATGATGTCTCCTGATCCCTGTTCAGACTTTTCTTCTTTCTTCGACCCCTCTGACCACAGCCCACCCCCTATCACTCCCAATCCCCTTGCAGCCGCTCCGGATCCAGTTCCACAACCTCCACCTTATGCCCCCTCCTCCCTCCCTCCTTCTCAAGCAAAGGCCGCCCTCGGCTCCCAGCCCCCCGCCCCTGCCTTTTCTGGAGGCGCAGCCCTAGCCTCTAGCCCGACCTCCCTAGATCCCCTCTTTAAAGCAGGGAACTTCCCAGCAGGTCCCCCCTCCTTCCCCTGCTCCACTCCTCCCTTTAAGGGAAGCAGCTGGAGCAGAAGGCATTGTTTGGGTTCATGTCTCATTCTCCTTCACCTATCTACCCCCAATCGAAAAGCCTCTTGACTCCTTCTCTTCAGACCCCGATAATTATCTAAAAGAATTCAAATATCTTACCAAGTCTTACCACTTAACCTGGCATGATATTCCCATCATCCTTTGCTCCACTCTCCTCCCAGAAGAGAAGGAAGGAGTATGGCAAGCCTCTCAGGCACCTGCTGATGAGATACACAAGACTGACGATGCTAACCCCGTAGGGGCCACGGCTTCCCCGGAGATGATCCCAACTGGGATTATCGGGCAGGGAGACCTGGATGAGCAGCCCATAATCACGTGGTTGCTTGCCTCATTGTGGGCCTTCAAAAGGCAGGATGTAAAGCCGTCAACTTTGATAAGCTCTGGCTAATAACTCAACGGCTAGATGAAAATCGGGCACAATTTCTAGCCAGGTTAACAGAAGCCCCACAAAAACATACAAGATTAGACCCCACTTCAACAGAGGGCAGCATTGTCCTTAACACCCATTTTATCTCTCAATCATCCCCAGATAGCTGAGAGAAACTAAAAAAGGCAGAAGAAAGGCCCTTAAACCCCTCAACAAGAGCTTTTAAATTTAGCCTTTAAGATTTTCAATAACCAGAAAGAGCAGGCAAAGCTAGAGAAGGCCCAAGGAGATCAGGTTAAATACCACCTTTTCGCCGCTGCCCTCCATGGCTCCACATTTCATCAACCAACAAAGACAGGAAGCCCCCTGCGCCCCGCTTCAAATGCAGCAAAGACGTCACTGGGCCCCCTCCAGGTCCGCGTCCCAGCTGTGGCCTAAAGGGACTCTGTAAGGTCAACTGCTCAAATCCCCCTCCAAGGATCCAGACATCCCCTCCTGGTCCCAAGCAGGAGTCCTCTGACCCAGCTCTGCCCAGCCTCTTCACACTTGCCGCTGAAGACTGGAGGTGCCCAAGGCCGCAGGGTGACTCTCATCACCTCTAGGGAGCCCAGGATAACTCTCACAGCGGCAAGTAAGCCGATCTCTTTTCTCATCGACACGGGACCACTTACTCTGCTGTGCCTGTCTACTCCAGAAAAACCAAGTTCTCTCAGGTCTCTGTTATGGGGGTTGATGGTTTAATATCTACACGAATAATTGAGCCTCTCCTTTGCACACTTCGAGATGCCCCATTTTCCTATTCTTTTCTCATATTCCCAAAATGCCCCACTCCTATTCTTGGAGAGACATTCTCTCAAAATTCAAAGCCTCTATTTTTATCCCAAGCCCACCCTCTGATCTAGGCTGGCTACTGCTCCTCAACTCCACCTTCTCTTCCCCCACCCCATTGCTCTCCTCATCCATAAATCCATAGTTTGGGGTACAGACCACCTATCTGTCACCTCTCATCATGCTCCGATTCATATCTGCCTCAAAGTCAAGTCAAGTCACTCAGTCATGTCCGACTCTTTGTGACCCCATGGACTGTAGCCTACCAGCCTCCTCCCTCCATGGGATTCTCCAGGCAAGAGTACTGGAAGACCCATCTAAATTCCCCAATCAATGACAATATCCCATCTCCCAAAACATCAACAAGGGTTAAAGCCTGTCGTCACTAAACTCTTATGTCAGGGCCTCTTTTGCCCAAGTCACTCTCCTTATAACACCCCAGTCTTACCCTTCAAAAAGCCAAATGGCTCCTGTCACCTGGTCCAGGACCTGAGGCTGATCAATGCAGCTGTTATCCCCATACACCCAGTAGTTCCAAATCCCTATACTCTTTTCTCTCATTCCCTCTTCCACTACCCATTCCACCGTTCTACACCTCAAGGATGCCTTCTTTACCATCCCTTTACACCCAAACTCTCAAGACCTCTTTGTCTTTATACAGACCGATCCAGAAAATCATCACTTCCACAGCTGACACGGACAGTCCTCGAACAAGGCTTTCGTGATAGCCCTCATTTCTTTGGCCAGGCTCTAGCATCAGACCTAACCTCTCCTGACCTTACTCCGAGTACTGTCCTCCAATATATGGATGATCTCCTCCTTTGTAGTCCTTCACTTACACACTTTCAACAACACACTACACAATTCCTCAATTTTCTAACCGATTGAGGCTATTGAGTATCTCCCACCAAGGTTCAGCTCTCTCTTCCTAGAGTCACTATCTTGGAGTCCTTTTATTACCAACCAAAAGATATATTACTACCGATAGAAAGTCCCTTATATCCATCCTACCACTCCCTATACCAAAAACAGAGATCCTGTCCTTCTTGGGGTTAGCTGGATATCTATGCCTCTGGATTCCTAATTTCATCCTCTTGGCACAAACCCTGTATTAAGCCACCTGAGGATATCTTTCAGAATCCCTAGAACTAAAATCAAATATCTGTTCAAGCCTTAACACCCTTAAGAAAGCCATTCTCTCAGCCCCAGCTCTCACACTTCCTGACCCTTCTTGCCCCTTTATACTCTGCACTGTGGAGAGAAACAAAATTGCCCGAGGAGTTTGGGGACAAAATCAGGGCCCCTGCTTCACCCCTGTTACTTATCTAGCAAAGCAACTAGATCCCACAATTCGAGGTCGGCCAGCCTGCCGACACGCTCTGGCAGCAGCTGCACTCCTCACTCAGGAAAGTAAAAAACTGACTTTTGAAGCACCTACTGTCATTCGGACACCACGTGACTTTAAGGACTTACTTTCTTACAAATCCATGACCTTTCTACCTCCTTCATGCATCCAACCAATTCATGCCACCCTTCTCGAATGTCTTGAGTTCTCTTTTGAACGCTGTCCTACTCTCAACCCAGTCACCCTTATCTTCTGAGCTCCCATCCATACTTGCAAAGAGACATTAGAAGATCTAATGTCTCATCTCTTCCACATTTCCTCAACCCCTTAAAATAACCCTGACTTTACTTGGTATATTGATGGCAGCTCCTCTATGACATCAGAAGGAAAAAAGGTAACTGGATGTGCAGTTGTCTCTGACACTGAAATTATTCAATCCCAACCTCTCCCCCTGGGAAACTCTTCCCAAAAGGCAGAACTTATTGCACTAACTTACCTAACCCTTGCAGCTAACTAGAGAGCAAACATATACACTGATTCTAAATATGCTTTCCACATCATACATTTGGGTGCTGCCATCTGGAAGGAATAAGGAAGGCTCCTATCTACTAAAGGCTCTCCCATAACTAATGCCTCGCTTATACTCCAGGTTTTTGTTTTTTTTTTTTTTAAACTTTACAATATTGTATTAGTTTTGCCAAATATCCAAATGAATCTGCCACAGTTTTTAAAGGCAGCTAACATGCCAACTGAAGCAGGCATCATACATTGCCGAGGTCACCAGGCAGCCTCAGATCTCATTTCACAGGGCAACAACAGCATAGACAGAGAAGCAAACCAAGCCTCACTCTGATCACCAGCTCAACAACCTATAGTAATCCCTAACATAAAACCCCTGCACCTCCCCAGAGAAAACCCGCGATTATTACAAGAGGGAGCACAACCACAAGGAGACTGGTTACAAAAACAGGCCTGCTATGTCCTTCCCCAATCTCAGGCCACACAGATTCTTACGGACGTTCATCAGGCCCTACATGTAGGCACTAAACCTCTTATCGTCTCTTGAGACCTCTTCTCTTAAGACCTCTTATGGCATCACCGACACTATGGACATGAGTTTGAGCAAGCTCTGAGAGTTGGTGATGGACAGGGAAGCTGGGTGTGCTGCAGTCCATGGGGTCTCAAAGAGTTGGACATGACTGAGTGACTGAACTGAACCGAAGACCTCTTATCACCTCTCCTAACCTCCTTTCACTCCTACAACAGATCACTCACGCTTGCATTATCTTCTTCTCAGACTCACTGCAGGGAGCCCTAAAGCCTATTCCCTTATTCCCAACACATCAGGCTCGAGGGCATATTCCTGGAGAGGACTGGCCAATTGCCTTCACTCACATGCCTTCAACACGAAAATTAACACTCACACTCACTCTCAGAGACACTTTTTCAGGGTGGATTGAGGCTTTTCCTACGAGATCAGAAACTGCCTCAGAAACTGAGTAACACAGTTTCTCATATGAGAAATCATCCCTCGTTTTGGCCTCCCACTCTCTCTCCAATCTGATGATGGGCCAGCTTTTATCTCCCAAATCACTCAACAAGTAGCCCAATCCCTTGGCTTAACTTGGAAACTACATATTCCTTACAGTCCCTCCCTATCCCACTAATTCATAACCGACCCAAATGGGCAATTGAATTCATTCCTCTATTAATAAGTACAGGAAAAGCAGCTGGGATTGGAACAGGGACAGCAGGACTCACAGCCTCTTTAAATTACCACCAAAGCCTTTCTAAAAACCTCACTGAGAGCCTAGAAGAAACAGCTACCAGCCTTATCACTATCCAAAACCAGCTAGATGCCTTGGCAGTCGTGGTCCTCCAGAACAGAAGAGGATTAGACCTTCTCATGTCAGAAAAAGGGGGCCTATGTCTATTTTTGGAGGAAGCTTGCTGTTTCTATGCCAACACATCAGACATTGTAAAGAAAGAAACTGAAAGTTGCTCAGTTGTGTCCGACTCTTTGTGATCCCATGGACTATATAGCCCATGGAATTCTCCAGGCCAGCATCCTGGAGTGACTTGCCTTTCCCTTCTCCAGGGGATCTTCCCAACTCAGGGATCAAACCCAGGTCTCCCGTGTTGCAGACGGATTCTTTACCAGCTAAGCCACCAGGTTGTAAAGGAAGCAGCAAGAAATCTGACAACCAGGGCCTTGAGAATACGTGAGCACCTCAGGAATTCACGGGAAAACTGGTTAAGCAATTGGAATTGGCTGCCCTGGGTCCTGCCTTTTCTAGGTCCTCTTCTTCTTGCCCTTATTCTAACTTTCGGCCCATGTTTAATGCACCTTTTTAAAAAGTTTCTTCAGGACCATTTATGAGCTCCAACTGAACTATCCATGAGCTACTTCTAACTCACTCAAATTATCAAAAACTTCAACCCCACACGCCCCTTGACCCACATTCCAGGCTTTTCTCATCTCCCCCCAACGACGCCCCTGTCCCACAGGAAGCAGTTACAGAAGACTGACCTTCGGCCCTTATCCCAAATCAAAAAGGCTGAATGACAGGGTCTACGTGGGGGCTCAAGGTAGAAGTGGCTCATTATGTTGGTCTCACAAACAAAGAGTAAAACCACAGTGCCCCTTGAGACTGACCAAATTGCCCAAACAATATTCTGTTTTCCCGCTGGCGCCTACCTTCAGACCTCCGCCGACATGACCATAGGACCCAACTACAGGCTAAAAATTAACCATCCCTCCAGAATTTTTCATTGACGGGGTATCCGAAAGACCCTGTCAAAAAGGGAGGACACTGGTTCTCCTTACGGGCCAGTCACCCTCTTGTTTCCCTCTAGTAAGTTTCCCTTTTCTTTGCCTGACTGCCCAGCTTGCTCACTTTTCTTCGCACTCACCTTACAGTAGCCATAGCAATGGATCTAGAATACTCATACACTAAGGGGACTCAGCCAGACAGAGCAAGGCTCAAGGTGTTCTTTCTAGGCAAAATCAAAAGAAAGTGCAAAAAAGAATTTACAACCCAAAGAGATTTTATTGAGTCCCATCTCACTCTGCTCACCACAAAGTAAGTGGTGTCTCTGCTTTTTGATATGCTGTCTAGGTTCGTCAGAGCTTTTCTTCCAAGAAGCAAGCATCTTTTAATTTTATGGCTGCAGTCACCATCTGCAGTGATTTGGGAGCCCAAGAAAATAAAATCTGTCACTGCTTCCACTTTTCCCCCTTCTATTTGTCATGAAGTCCAGGGACCAGATGCCATGATCTTGGTTTTTTGAACGTTGAGTTTTAAGCCAGCTTTTCCACTCTCCTCTTTCACCTTCATCAAGAGGTTCTTTGGTTCCTGTTCACTTTCTGCAAGTAAAAGTGGCTTATCTTTAGGAATGCAACCAGTACTATTTATCACATGAAAGATCAGAGGGGGAAACTACTGTAATCTCTATTTTTTATTTTTATTTTATTTTATTTTTTAACTTTACAATATTGTATTGGTTTTGCCATATATCAAAATAAATCTGCCACAGGTATACACGTGTTCCCCATTCTGAACCCTCCTCCCTCCTCCGTCCCCATACCATCCCTCTGGGTCGTCCCAGTGCACCAGCCCCAAGCATCCAGTATCGTACATCGAACCTGGACTGGTGACTCATTTCATATATGATATTATACATGTTTCAATGCCATTTTCCCAAATCATCCCACCCTCTCCCTGTCCCACAGAGTCCAAAAGACTGTTCTATACATCAGTGTCTCTTTTGCTGTCTCGTATACAGGGTTATTGTTACCATCTTTCTAAATTCCATATATATGCGTTAGTATACTGTATTGGTGTTTTTCTTTCTGGCTTACTTCACTCTGTATAATAGGCTCCAGTTTCATCCACCTCATTAGAACTGATTCAAATGTATTCTTTTTAATTGCTGAGTAATACTCCATTGTGTATATGTACCACCGCTTTCTTATCCATTCATCTGCTGATGGACATCTAGGTTGCTTCCATGTCCTGACTATTATAAACAGTGCTGCGATGAACATTGGGGTACACGTGTCTCTTTCAATTCTGGTTTCCTCAGTGTGTAATCTCTATTAAGAATTACAATTGAACCAGTGTAATTAGGCTACAAAGAAGAGATGAAAGTCATAGGAATTGGAATGCAAGAAATACAAAACCATCATGTATTGTATACAATATGATTGTGTTAAAAATCTAAACACTTTTTAAAATAAATTTGAATTTAAGATGATCACTGGACATAGGTCAGTGACCCATTGTATTCCTTTATTAAAAAAACAAAATTGAAAACAAAAGAGGTTTAAGTATGATTTACCAAAAATGCATAAAAGACCAAATACCTGGGAATAAATCTAGTACAAGTTAGACTGCAAACTACAAAATATTATTGAAGAAAATTAAAGGGGATACATTTAAAGACCTAAATAGAGGATTTGTGGATTAAAAATTTCAATATTGTAAAGCTATCAGTTCTCCCCAGATTGATTCATAGATTTAATCTTAATTAATATCCCGATAGAATACCCCAATAACTAAAAAAAAATCCCAGTAGAAGTTGTGGAAATTATCAAGATGGCTGTAAAATCATATGGCAAGTCAAAGGGTTTAGCATGTCCAAGCAAGAAGAACAAACCTGGAGAATTTACATCACCATTGATGGAGAATTTTTATTATAAATTAACACAGTAGGAAGTTGATCCATGGAGATAAAATCCCACTCAGAGAACAGAATTGAGAATTTAGAAGGAAATACACACAGAGAATTACCTAATTTATGATAATAGGGACAGTGTAATGGAAAGAGTGACTTTTTAACGGTGGTTCTGGGTTGATGGGCTCACTGTAGGGGAACAAAATGCCTTGAAACCCAGCATAAAAAAATATCAATGTCCAATGTATTCCAAGTATAAAAGTGAAACATGGACTCACATGCCTAACTGCCTGGGAGCATTAAATATGCCGTAAACATTGTTGCATTACATCGCTTCTCTGTTTCTGTTTATGGTGTGTGCATGGGTGCTCAGTCCTGTCTGACTCTTTGAGGTGCTTACTCACTACTTGCTAACTGAATGAAACAGTGATTTAACTCAAAATATGAATTGGAGTATCATATCCTTTCTTTGTAGAAAATATAACTCCAACTATAACATTATTAGTCTTTGTGCTACAGACATCTTTACTGTGTGGTATTTAACGAAGTAAGCCATCCATTGATGTAACACTTGTGGAAGATAGGCATTCTACTTTAAATTATTGCATTAGAATGGCTTAAAACATCAATGCCTTTACAAATGTTGTCATCTTTATGCGTTTCTGTACACCTAAGAGGAATTCAGGAATGCTGCATTTTCTCCATCTAGAAAGGTCTGCATTCTCTTGTCCCTCTATGATATCCAAGAAATCTGTCATGGTTATCCTTTCCTGAGAGCATCAGGATATGATTTCACTTCCTTCCTGAACTTCTGTACTGTCTGTACACTGCGTTTCTTTGTCAGAAAATCAAAGTGTTAGTTGCTCGGTCATGTCCGACTCTTTGTGACCCCATGGACTGTAGCCCCCCAGGTTCCTCTCCCCATGGGATTCTCCAGGCAAGAATATTGGAGTGGGTTGCCATTCCCTTCTCCAGGGGATATTTCCAAACCAGGGATCAAAGCTGGATCTCCCACACTGCAGGCAGAGTCTTTACCAACTGAGACACAAATTGTAGTATAAAGCTATGTGGTTCCAGATGAATTTTAAACCCCTTTGCTGGAGGTAGAAATCACGTCTATTTACCAGTAATCTAACATTATATTTTGGACATAGCATAATTTAACTGACTAGTTACAAAGACTAATAAAGACTGAGCTAAGATCTAATATATGAAACAAATCTTCAAATATTAGGAATAATATCTCTTGATAGTCAAAGTTATAATTAACTTCCAAATAACGGAAGTCACAAGGAAGTCTGAGGTTGAAGAACAAAAATAAAACCTATTCAAGAAAGTCTGGGTTTAAAGAACAAAAATAAAACCTATTCAAAAACAAATAAATAAAACCACTTATAAACCTACAGAGATGGTAGAAGGCTAAAATATTGTGAAAAATCAAACCTATTCCATTTAGTTCCAGACATATTCCAAAAAGGCAGAGAGGAGAACCAATAGGTTTCATCAACCAGTCAGTTGCTAAGCAACTCATCGCTAAGATGGATGTAAAGTGCCTTGATAATGATGGGCATCAGGGGATGTCCTTGCATTAGTCCAGTGACACAATCATACAGAAATACAAAAATAGAGGATAAAAGCCAGGTGGTCCTCAGAGGCTAACCTCGAATGACTGACCTTTGAAAATGCCTTCTGTCTTAGCACAAACGTCAGTACTGAACACTTGAGCATTTCACAGCAGATAGTCTTCTTTACGGAAGTACTTCACGAGTCACAAGAGTACTTCGAAAACAATCTGAGTGACGACGTGCTTAAAACAAAAACCTTCATTTCCATATTTTCAATTTATGTTGTAAAGTAGTATGCTTAAAATTAAATCCCAAGTTCTCAAGTTATTATCACTGTCATTTTCACTGCTGATGAGTAAAACCTTCATTTATGATTAAAAACAAAAAGTTCTAAAAAGTGTACTAGTTGCATGGGGAGATTTTTGAAAATGCACCAGGTACCTTTGACTAATCAGTGGCAATTACATTTTTTATAATTATACAGTTATGCAGAGAAATAAGAGCATACTGAAATTAAAGAGAATAATAAAATAGCAGAGGTAAACTAAAGTCCTAATTGTTGAAATGTAAAGACAGATTCTGCACTACAAGGACATTTGTACTGGTTTCTCATAACAATGGACGTGCAAGGAGAACGAATCATGAACCCAAGTCTCTGGTCCCAGCACAAGACGGAGGATTTAAACCCACGGGGGAGCACCGAGAAGCCGTGAGCTGTATGCACCTTTCCCCTTGACCATAAATCCTCAGGAGACACAGTGATGGCCCTCTACAAATTGATGACAGCCTGAGATAATTTTGCAGCTTCCCTGGTGGCTGAGATGGTAAAGAATCTGCTGCAATGCAGGAGACCCAGGTTTGAGCCCTGGGCTGGGAAGACCCCTGGAGGAGGGCATGGTAACCCACTCCAGTAATCTTGCCTGGAGAATCCCATGGACAGAGGAGCCTGCTGGGCTACAGCCCATAATCTGGCTGTGTGAGCGCATGGCCATTAACATGAGTTTCTGCTTTCAGGTTCATCCCAGAGCCTTCTACTTGTGAATGTCTTATATATAACTGAGTAGACCTCAAAGGAAAAGGAATGGTACTCTTCAATTCTCTTCTTCTCAAGGTAATTTTAAAATTGTTTTCACTCTAATTCATTTATGGCCTTGAAAGTAAGTTAGACCGTTTTACCACTGACAAGAGTTGCCAATAGCTACACAGAACATTGTTGAAAAAGGGTGGGACTAAAAGAAAGTGCAATATTTTTTATAATAAATACATAATCTTTCATGGAAACTTTTCTAAAACTTTCACTTGTATCTCAATCTCCAAAAATAAATTTTTATAATTTAACAAAAAGCTAAATGAAAAGTGGAATGTCTTCGATAAATTAACTATGTGAACACTTGAAATACATAAAAATGACAAGCTAGTGTTCATGGTATTGATTGAACTCATATGTCAGTTGTCAGGTACAGTGTGAGTGCCTCTGAGCTGAGAGCTGTCTGTTGTTGTTCAGTCGTGTCTGACTCTTTGTGACCCCACGGACTGTAGCCCACCAGGGTCCTCTGTCCCTGGGGTTCTCTAGGTAAGAGTAATGGAGAGTATTAACATTCCCTTTTCCAGGGGACCTTCCCAACCCAGGGATTAAACTCACATCTCCTACACTGGCAGGTGGATTCTTTACCACTGAGCTACCTGGGAAGCCCCCGAACGCCTTTGAGCCAAGGTTACTGGCCTGCTTTCTGTTTATTCTGTGGAAGCTGAGATGGAAACCACAGCCAGCTTCCTGGCCCTCCTCAGCTCGCAGGCCAAGTGGGCAGTTCACCCCTCACCACACATCCCCTCCCTCAATCACGCCTCACTGAGCATCCTCTGGCCAGCATTTTCCCACTGGAACCACTGAACAGGCCATTTTCGTACATTCTGTGTGGATTAAGTACAAAGAACACTGTGTATTTCTATTAAAATAGAACCCTAATTGTTTCAACGTTAACAAACAAATCAAGTGTTATTATTAACAATTAAAAGACCACCACCTTTGGGAGTTGCCAAGGGTTTTCTGCCTTCAAAGAGTCAGTTCTTCTTTCTCCTTTTCCACTCCATTTAATCAATTAGAAAAGGAAAGTCTGCTTATTTTCAAAATCCACATTTCCCAATAGGAAATTGAAAGCCCAGAAAACAATTATGGAAAACGGGGCAGAGCAAAATGCGGCAGTCATTTATGCTGTTTGAAGTTTTCCTGAACATCCATTTTCTGTTGCTTCTTTCTCACTTAAATGGGTTATACCTATGTCCTCAAAAAGCTAGAGTCTGGAATATGAAGAATTGTCTTGGCTAATACAGAAAGTATTTCCTTACAGCACCAGAACTAAAGGTAAGAATCTTAGAGAGTAGGTTAAAAACATCTTTTCTCTTTAGGTCTAGTCATTTCTTCAGTCTGATGAAGAATGATCTGATTTCTTCAAGCTGATTTGATCCAAATCACAAATAGAGCTAATGTACATGGTGTTGAATTTGAAGTATTAATAAATAAGTTTTAGCTAATAGTTATTGTTTTATGTATCTCACAAGAACTTTCACCAACTGATCCATAAATAGGATGACTTAATAGAGTTTTGTAATGTATGTTTTTCAAAAAAAATTTCATCATCTTTATGTAATTGTATTACAGCTTTATTTTGAGAAATACTAGTTTGGATTATTTTAAATCAGGACATAGTTGAGAAAGGCTGTAATAATGCCTTTCAGAGGAGTAAGAAGAGCTTTGCGCTCCCTGCTGCTGTCTGCCCAGCACCGTGGAGACAGGGCTCAGTGCATTTAAGAGCTGTCTGCTGGAGAGCTAGGTCGGACCTGTGCTCAGCATTCGCAAGAGCCCCTGGGCAGCAACCAAGATGTTGTCAAAGTGCAGCTGGAAATCTGTTAGTGATTCTCACGACGCTGACGGCGTTTTACGTCATCACTGTGAAACTCGTAAGCCAGTTTTGGTAAGAGTGCATGTTTTCTGCAGATCTATGAAGAAAGGCTTTGTTCTACGGCTGTGTGTGTCTAAAACCTGCTGGAATAACTGCGTGACTTGGCATATGCATTCAACTGTACACTGAGGTAACGCCACACATCAAACTGGCTATCTCAGCTTTTAAAAGTGAAATTTTCAGGGACATCCCTGGTGGTCCAGTGTTTAAGAATCCACCTTGCAATGCAGGGGGACTCGGGTTCAATCGCTGATCGGAGAACTAAAATCTCACACACCAAGGGGCAACTGAGCTTCGGTGCTGAAGCTACTACAGAGCCACAGAGCCACAATAGAGTTTGCACAGTGACTCAGAAGATCCCACAGAAACGCAGCGAAGATCCCGAGTGCCCCAGCTAAGACCTGATGCAGCCAAATAAACACATATAAACAAATGCATTCTTTAAAAGGGTGAACGTTTTCAGCCGTTTGGAAGAATAATACATTTGAAATCTATGTGAGTTAATACATTTCTGAAAGAGCCGATGTCCTTGCACCACATGAGGGGGCTGTTTAAAGTCTTGAGACGGTGGGAGCTACGGGAGACACACGGGGTTAAGAGAAGGCCACTGTGGCCAGAGACACGGGGGTGGAGGTGGCCGGGTCAGACCGTGGAGAGGAGCGGCTGAGGATGGACGCTCAGCTGTGAGGATGCTACCCTCATCACCGTCTGCTTCATGACAGAGTTTAGAAGCTTAGGAAAGAGTTTTTTTTTCTCTCTCTCTCTTTTTCCACTCTCTTTCTTAATGAGACACTTGGGGCAGGTTATCTGGGAGCTCGGTGTCTGCGGGATGCAGGGGGAGGGTCATGGACGCTGCGGACATTGGAAGGCTTGGCCGGAGCTGGGGCGTCCGGCTCTGTGTGGTCCCACCGCTTAGGTGAGGGAGGGAGGGAGGGAGGCCCCACTTTCAGGTCACCTGTGCCTTTCCAGAGCTGTGTCCCCCCTCATGTGGCAGCCACTTCTCCCCATCAAGGGCCTCAAGGGGAGGAAAAGAGTATGTCAAGGCTGTATATTGTCACCTTGCTTATCAACTTCTATGCAGAGTACATCACCTAAATGCTGGGCTGGATGAAGCACAAGCTGGAATCAAGATGGCTGGGGGAGATACAAATAACCTCAGATATGCAGATGACACCACCTTTATGGCAGAAAGACAGGAGGAACTAAAAAGCCTCTTGATGAAACTGGAAGAGGAGAGTAGAAAAGCTGGCTTAAAAATCAACGTTCAAAAAATGAAGATTATGACATCCAGTCCCATTACTTCATGGCAAATAGATGGGGAAATAATGGAAACAGTAAGAAACTTTATTTTCTTGGGCTCCAGAATCACTGCAGATGGTGACTGCAGCCATGAAATTAAAAGATGCTTGCTCCTTTGAAGAAGAGCAATGACCAACCTAGACAGCACATTGAAAAGCAGAGACATTACTTTGCCAACAGAGGTCTGTCTAGTCAAAGCTATGGTTTTTCCAGTAGTCATGTGTGGATGTGAGAGTTGGACCATGAAGAAAGCTGAGCACCGAAGAATTGATGCTTTTGAACTGTGGTGTTGGAGAAGACTCTTGAGAGTCCCCTGGACTGCAAGGAGATCCAACAAGTCTATCCGAAAGGAAATCACTCCTGAAAATTCACTGGAAGGATTGATGGTGAAGCTGAAACTCCAATACTTCAGCCATTTGATTTGAAGAACTGACTTTTGGAAAAGACCCTGATCCTGGAAAAGATTGAAGGCAGGAGGAGAAGGGGATGACAAAGGATGAGATGGTTGGATGGCATCACTGACTCAATGGACATGAGTTTGAGCAAGTTCCTGGCGTTGGTGATGCACAGGGAAGCCTGGTGTGCTGCAGTCCATAGGGTCACAAAGAGTCAGACACGACTGAGGGACTGAACTGAACTGAACTGCCTCCCAGTAATGACAAAGGTGAGCAACGAGCAGAGAAGAGAGAAAGGTGAAAAGGCAGGACTGAAGGCAAAAGAGCCGGTAGTCAGTTATTGGACCAGACCTTCTGCTCTGTGGGTTGTTGTCAGCATCAGTCAACAGGGAGGAAGGGCAAGGGGATAGAATTCATTAAAGTAAGGAGCTCAGATTCTGCCTGCAATGTAGGAGACCCAGGTTCGGTTCCTAGGTCAGGAGGATCTTCTGGAGAAGGGATAGGCTACCCACTCCAGTATCTTGGGCTTCTCTGGTGGCTCAGCTGGTAAAGAATCCACCTGGGTTCGATCCCTGGGTTGGGAAGATCCCCTGGAGAAGGGAAAGGCTACCCACTCCAGAATTCTTCCCTGGAGAATTCCATGGACTGTATAGTCCATGAGGTCACAGAGAGTCGGACATGACTGAGCGACTTTCACTTTCAAGGAGCTCAGGAAGTCACAGAGATTGAGAGTCAGTGGGAGGTGAGAGCTTCCTGTCACAGCTCCTGAAACCTTCGGTCTCTGGTTGGTAAAAGATGACTCTGAGTGATGTGCATGTACGCCAGTGACCCTTCCAGGCTTAAGATGTGTATTATGTGTCAACAGCAGTGAGCTCAAGCCTCGCAGTTTCTTGTGAGACAAACCGCTTACCAGACTGTCTTAGGACATCTGAGGTGTCTCGTTTTCTTCATTCTGTTTTATCAAACTGTCTAAGCCTAATGGGTGAAAGCATTGTGTGGTTTTGTTTCTCAGAGAAGAGTTCAAAATAAATGGGAAGAATGTTTCAAATACCCCTGCTATTTTCACACAGAAATGCAAGATCAACCAAAGTTTGGGCTATTTCAAAGTCATTCCTTTCAAAAAGAAAGACCTAACTACTTCCAAATAATTTGGAACATGTTATTTCATAATCAGATTTCTAACATTGATTACATTATTTTTGTTCTGCTAATGCAGATGAGGGGCTTCCCCAGTGGCTTAGATGGTAAATTAAAAAGTAACAGAAGTTATGTCTCTAGGATTTAATCAGGGTACAATGGTGAGAAAGCAGAAATAACATAATAGCCAAATAGAGAATATATTCAGTTCACCTGCCGTGGACAACACATTGTCTGTCATTGTAACTATAATATGGGATAAAGGTTAATTTAAAGAATACTCAGGAAAAACACAAAAGATTTTGAGTGTTCATCCAGGTACATTCCACATTAAATTACAGCCCTGAATTCAAACTCTCAAAAGCTTTCATTTCCCAGGTAATCACAATTGGGTTTGAGATAAACCTGCTGCCTTGTGGCCATTCCCTGCAATAGCAACCATAGAAGTTTTGCTTGTGAGTCCTTGTTCAGTGGCTCAGTGGTGTCCGACGTTATGACACAAATTATTCCCGGCACATACAGCTCACTGTGGGGCTTCAATGTAGTGGGTCGCCAGGCTGGGCCAGGCTCCAGGGCAGGGAAAGCAGGTTCAGGGTCCAGAAGAAAGCCTTTCAGGGGAGGTGCTCAAATGCACTCCCTGAATAGGATTCGATTTAGAGAAGTTAACGCTCAGGTTAGCTCTTAGAGGATCCTGGGAGTTTTCCAGGCAGTCAGGAAAGAACAACGTGTGCAGAGGTGATGAACAAAAATAATCACAAATGACTGTGCATACTTAAGATGAAGTGTTTGGGTATAAAAGAAGGTGAGGGCGATTTACAAGGTTCAGATTAGGAGCACTTCTGTGTACCATTTCAGAGGCTTTGAATCTTGCACACAAGAACTCAGGAAACACTGAAACGTTGGAAGGGGAGGTTGGTGTTTGAAGGAGGACCCCCTGAAGACAGAAGGGTTCTCATAGGGCTGACCTAAATGGCTCCAGTAAGACCTATTTTTAAAAACTAACTTTTTTTTTTTATTGAAGGATAATTGCTTTACAGAATTTTGCTGTTTTCTGTCAAACCTCAACATGATTTTTTTTAATTTTAAAATTTATTTTATTACTTTTCCAGCTTTATTAGGAAATAATTGACATTCACTGTATAGGTTTAAGGCATACAGCATGACAGTTTTGACTGATATGTATTGTGAAATGATGACCACAGTAGGCTCAGCTAACACCCATCTTCTCATTCATCATTCTCTTATCTCATAAATTATGCTTTGAGTAATTCATAAGGCTTGAGGAGATTCATGTATCTCTAGCTGAGCTGTGCTCATTCTAATACCTTTAAACAGAATTGTAACAGTCTCATTATTTTTCTTTACTCTTTTTAATTGGAGTATAGTTAGTTACTGTACACAGTTGTGTTAATGTCTGCTGTACAGGAAAGTGAATCAGCCACACGTATACACATAGCCCCTCTTGTTTGGATTTCCTTCCCATTTAACTTCCCACAGAGCACTGAGCAGAGTTTCCTGTGCTATAAAAGTAGTTATCATTAGTTATCTATTTTATACATCACAGCCTTGTCCTGGCTAAGGGGCTTGCATAACTCAATGAAGCCATGAGCCATGCCGTGCAGAGCCACCCAAGACAGACAAGTCCTAGGGAAGAGTTCTGACAAAACGTGGTCCACTGGAGAAGAAAAGGGCAACCCACTCCAGTTTCTTGCTTGGAAATGCCATGAACAGTATGAAAAGTCAGCAGCCAATGGGATCGCAAAGAGTTGGCCACAACTTAGCAACTGAACAACAGCAAAGTGAATATAAGACCACATTTTAAAAAATTAATTTATTTATTTTAATTGGAGGCGAATTACTTTACAATAGTGTGGTGGTTTTGCCTTACACTGACATGAATCAGCCACGGGTGTACATGTGTCCCCATCCTGAACCCCCCTCCCACCTCCCTCCCCATCCCTCTGGGTCATCCCCGTGCACCAGCCCTGAGCGCCCTGTCTCATGCATCTAACCTGGACTGGTCATCTGTTTCACATATGATAATATACGTGTTTCAATGCTATTCTCTCAAATCATTCCACCCTCACCTTCTCCCACAGAGTCCAAAACTAAAAAAGTATTTTCTGTTACTTTTGTAGAAGTACAATGGAAATATCTAAATTACAGGTAGTTACTGTTTCCTAAACGGTTTCGTTGAAGTACTGAAGTGTAATTCATATGCATGAGTGTGTGCTTTTGTCATGTCCTACTCTTTGTGATCCCATGGACTGTAGCCCGCCAGGCTCCTCTGTCCATGGGAGTCTCCAGCCGGGAATATTGGAGTGGGTTGCCATTTCCTCCTCCAGGGGATTTTCCAGATGCTGGGATCAAACCTGCATCTTCTGTGGCTCCTGCATTGCAGGCAGACTTTTTACCCAGTGAGCCACTGGGGGAGGCCTGTCATTGGCATATAAATGGTGATGTGCTGTGTTGTGCTTAGTTGCTCGGTTCTGTCCGACTCATGACTCCCATGACTGTAGCCCACCAACCTCCTCTGTCCATGCGGATTCTCCAGGCAAGAATACTGGAGTAGGTTACCATGCCCTCCTCCAGGGGATCTTCCCGATCCAGGGATCGAACTCAGGTCTCTCTCATTGCAGGCGGATTCTTTACCACCTGAGCCTCCTGGAAGCCCATAAAATGATGACAGATTGAAGAGTAAAGCTCTATCTGATCAGCTGTGCTTGGTGTGTCCCACAGAACAGAGTGACACAGAGACTGAGCAGTGAAGGATGTTTCTAAATTCATGTTTAGGAAAATTGATGGTACTATTAGCTCCACGTACACTTCATCACTCACTCTTATCTCCATGACCTAAAGCAGACGGAGTCTAAGATACCCTGTTGCAGTAGAGAAAAGTATATAAAAAATGGAACCATAGTGAATTTATTTCAAATAGTAAATACTCAAGAACAAGACCCAATGTATCATAAAAGGAAGGACAGTGGCAGTTAGATGAATGAAAAATACTGAGCCCAGGGCCTTCCCTGGTGGTCCAGTGGCTAAGACTCCACGATCCCAGCACAGGGGGTGTGGGTTCGATCCCCGGTGAGGGAGCTAGACCCCACATGCCACCACCAAAGAGCCCAGCTGCAATGAAGATGAAACATTCCGCATGCTACAACTAAGACCTAAGGCAGCCAAATAAATTTAAAAATAAGTTTTAAGAAAAAAAATATTGAGTCCATTTTTACTAAGAATATTGAGTAATGTTATATGATTGGAAAGAAATGTTACAAGATGGTGAAATGTGCTGAAGGAAAATATTATTGTAACACAACATTTGAACACTTCCGATAAACAAGGAATATAACCATCATTTTATTGCAAGAAAACTATGGGTTCTATGGCTGACAAAAGTGGCCCTTATTTTCCTCATGTAATTGGCTCTCTTTCTGTCATGTTATTCTGCCAACTAAAGAAGCCCGCTGAGATCCTTCCTGAAGGCCTGCAGCAGGCTGAGTCTGCACTCCCAGAGCCAGGTTATTTTTCCAAGTGGAAACAACTTGCTTGACTTATAAAAATTTATTACAACACATTCCTAAAGTGTAGAGTAGGGACCCGTGGCAATTCCCACAATTATAATACAATGTAACGGGATCTGAAATGGAAATATCGTGGTTCACATTACATAAATGGCAAGAGAATAATAGAGGTTCAGCTCTGTACTTAACTATTATTATAAATTCATCAGCAGCAGAAATAATGGATGCATTTCATTATTTTCATTTTTAGTCTCATTCTTAGTGACCTTAAGCACAAAGTCAGTTAAGCGCATATTAGACAATTTACAATTTCTTATGACTTATAAGAAAGGATTACATTTGAATTATTTACCCAGGCGTGTCAAGAAAAAAAAAAGGTTACACTTGTTTACTCATGACTAGTAATCTAAAACAAAACAAAGGAAAACTTATCCTCCTCAAGCATCGAGGACGGCAGAAACATTCCAGCATCTGCTGTGGTTCGCTGTGAAAAATAGTGTGTTTACATCAATAAAAGCTAGACCAATGTTTCGGATGACTGTTCCTCAGGAGTAAGTAGAATGATAATCATCACAGCTTTATTTCAAGGGAGACACACTTGGAGGAGATGAACCTGAGGTGCCTCCCCTGATGGAGGAGGAAGCCCACTGTTCGCTCTGATGCCTGTGGGGTGACCTCCACTCCCTGGCTTTGCTCTCTCCTGAGGAGCGGCTTGGACTTCCCAGGTGGCTCAGGGGTAAAGGATCTGCCTGCCCAGCAGGAGACGCATGTCCGAGCCTGGATCAGGAAATCCCCTGGAGAAGGGAACGGCAATCCACTCCAGCATTCTTGCCTGGGAAATGGCATGGACAGAGGAGCCTGGCAGGTTACAGTCCATGGGGCCCCAACGAGTCGGACACGACTGAGCGACTAGCGTTTTCACTTTGAATGAGCAACCACAAGGCAAAGGGAGGCATTGAATCACATCCACCAACCACCAGCATTTACAGCCTTAGCGAGACCTGGGCTGTGAGGTCACCCAGCCCTGGGACCAAAGGCATGAGGTGAAGAGGAGGAGCAAGGAGTCCTTGTGTCCTGCGTCATCTGCCCTCAGGCAAGTATGTCTGTCTCCTTTTTACAGAAGGGCATTCGACACTTGGAGTTCCTGCTGCAGTCGGGTACCCAGCATAGGTTAGGTGAGCCTGGATTAGCCTGCCTCACCCCCGGCTCCTGCCTATGCACAGATGCTCTCTCTCATTCAGGGACCAAGTGGAACACCCGAGTTCTCCACCCATGGTGGGCATCTCCACTTCCCTAGGGGTGGAGACCACCCCTCTGCCAGGACAAGCCCTCCATCACACCTGCATGGAGTCAGGGGCGTGAAGCGTTTGTGAGCCTAAAACCAACACTCCAAGATCCAGGGGCACAGTGTCAAGTATCAAGACTAACAAGTGGCACTTCCCTGGGTAAGCATCCATCCATCAGTGCAGGGGACACGGGTTCAATCCCTGGTCTGAGAAGATCCCACATGCTGCGGGGCAGCTGAGTCTGGGTGCTACAACTGATGAAGCCCGTGAATGGAGAGCCCACAACATGCTTCACAACAACAAAGAAGAAGCCACTGCAATAAGTCCTCGCGTGCATGGGAACTAGAGAGGAGCCCCCTGACGCCGCAACTAGACAAAGCCTCAGTGCAGCAACGAAGACTCAGCACAGCCAAAAATAAAAATCAAAGCTCAAAAAATAAGACTAACAAGTGGTCTGTGCTGCAAGTCTTAAATAGCAAGACTGTAACTGTGCTGAAAAGTATCAATAACACTTCTATTGACTCCAGTGACATACTCTAAGAAAGGAGTTTAAAAATAAACCATTTTAATGGTCTTTGCTGAGTGTTTATCTGCTTTTTTAAAAAACAACTTTCTGTTAACCAAATATTTTCTAATGATCAATAAAGCATGCTAGTACTAACTTACATTCTTTACAACAGAAAGAATACATACGCATGAATTATTTGCAAGTGGGAAAGTGCCCTTTTAAGAGTACTATGGTTGTAGAAGGATTTGTATACCAGAGAAAGTGTGTATCATCTCCTAGGATGGTTTCACATTCATGAGACAGGCAACATCTCATTCTCCGGCTGCCTCTGGACCCCTGGGCATTTCTAATGCTTTTCTTCATTTGACAATATGCTCAGTCACTCAGTCGTGTCTGACTCTTTGTGACCCCATGGACTGTTGCCCGCCAGGCTCCTCTGTCCCTGGGGTTCTCTAAGCAAGAATACTGGAGCGGGTTGCCATGCCCTTCTCCAGGAAATCTTCCCCACCCAGGAATCCAGCCCGTGTCTCCTCCATCTCTTTCACTGGCAAGCGGATTCTTTACCATTGCACCACCTAAGGAGCCTTAATGTTATGCTGGAAACTTAAAAACAAATCGCTGGTGTGATAGAATTGGAGGCTAAATGTGAATTTAATGGGTGTTCACATTAAGTCGACAAAGCCTCTCTTTACCACCCCCTCCAAAGCTGTCCTGTCACTGGGAGCAGGAGCCTCAGTCGTCAAATAAATAACCTGCAAGCCCTGAGTCTCCTCAGTCCTGCTCCCTCTCCCTGGCTCCAGACAGACAGGCTTCCTCGCTGCGCCCCTGCCTCGGGGTCTTTGCAGGTCCTGTTCCCTCTCCTGAGAACACGCTTCCACAAGTGTCCCCTGGTGTCTGGCACACACGGAGCTCCTGCACTCTCAGGCTGTTGTTCAAATGTTACCTTCTTAGAGAGATACCCTTAGCCATCTTTACAAACTGTGTCATCACCAGAAATTCCCTACATCGCTTCCTTGCTTCTTTTGTTCACAGCACTTAATGACATATATGTCTTCAGTTTCCTGTGTTTATGGATTTATTAATCCTGCATCTTCTCTTTCTCCCCACTAGACCTTGAGCTCCATGAGGACAGGTTTTTATTGCTTATCCAGTGCTTGCAAACCTAGAGCCTACACAAGTGCCTTATATGTAGTTTTTTTTTTTTTTAATGGGATATAGATGCTTTACAATGTTGTGTTCATTTCTACCATACAGCAAAGTGAATCAGCTGTATGTATACATAAGTGCCCTCATTTCTGGATTTCCTTCCCATGTGGTCACCATGGAGCACTGAGTCGAGTTCCCTGTGCTGTACAGCAGGTTCTCATTAGTTATCTGTCTTATGCATAGTGATGAGGGCTGATTTCATTACCCTCATTACCTTACCCTTTGGTAATTTCATACCAAATGAAATATCTTTTTTTTTCAACCATTGATACTATCTGCCTTTGAAGTCACATCTTAGGATGTGACTTATCACCAGCACATCAACTTAGAGCGACCATGCTCATCCTAACGCTATTCTGCCTGAGGCCCTGAATGTCTCCCACATCCCCCTGTGGTTCACACTGAAATGGGGATGCACAAAGCCTTACAAGTAAAATCCACCACCCGATTCTGGTGACTCAGTCCTGACAGTACTCTGGAAGCATCAGTGCTGTGGATGGAACTGTTTCAAAGGCGGAATGCAGTAATGGAACCAATATTCAATCAACACACTATTTAAACAAAAGGTGGGTACTCTCATCTCCTCACAGACATGTTTTTATTGATTCTTCTCTTTTTTAAAATCTTTGTCCTTCTTATTTCTGTATTACAAAATGGACATTAAGCCATTTATTTGGAAGGCTGTTTTCTTTTTCATGTTGTTTTAAAATTGTCTTATGAAACAATATCATGGTTATTCATGCAAACCCAATGCCATAGTCAAACAGTTTAAACTGGAGTTTATTTTAAAGTATTTTCTGCTCTGTTCTCCAGATGATTGTACAGGAGGCAGGGATCAAGACCATCCCCAAGAAGAAGAAATGCAAAAAGGCAAAATGGTCATCTGAGGAGGCCTTACAAACAGCTGAGAAAAGAGAGGCTAAAGGCGAGGGAGAAAAGGAAAGATATACCCATTTGAATGCAGAGTTTCAAAGAACAGCAAGGAGAGATAAGAAAGCCTTCCTCATGATCAGTGCAAAGAAATAGAGGAAAACAAAAGAATGGGAAAAACTAGAGATCTCTTCAAGAAAATTAGAGATACCAAGGGAACATTTCATGCAAAGATGGGCTCGATAAAGGACAGAAATGGGATGGACCTAACAGAAGCAGAAGATATTAAGAAGAGGTGGCAAGAATACACAGAAAAACTATACAAAAAAGATCCTAATGAACCAGATAACCACGGTGGTGTGATCACTCACTTAGAGCCAGACATCCTGGAATGCGAAGTCATGTGGGTCTTAGGAAGCATCACCATGAACAAAGGTAGTGGAGGTGATGTAATTCCAGTGGAGCTATTTCAAATCCTAAAAGATGATGCCATGAGAGTGCTGCACTCAATATGCCAGCAAATTTGGAAAACTCAGCAGTGGCCACAGGACTGGAAAAGGTCAGTTTTCATTCCAATCCCAAAGAAAGGCAATGCCAAAGAATGCTCAAACTACCGCACAATTGCACTCATCTCACATGTTAGTAAAGTAATGCTCAAAATTCTCCAAGCCAGGCTTCAACAGTACATGAACCGCTAACTTCCAGATGTTCAAGCTGGATTAAGAAAAGGCAGAGGAACCAGAGATCAAATTGCCAACATCTGTTGGATCATTGAAAAAGCAAGAGAGTTCCAGGAAAACATCTATTTCTGCTTTATTGACTATGCCAAAACCTTTGACTGTGTAGATAACAACAAACCGTGGAAAATTCTTCAAGAGATGGGAATACCATGTTACCTTACCTGCCTCCTGAGAAATCTGTATGCAGGTCAAGAAGCAACAGTTAGAACTGGACCTGGAACAACTGACTGATTCCGAATAGGGAAAGGAGTACATCAAGGTTGTAGCTTGTCACCCTGCTTATTTAACTTATATGCAGAGTACATCATGTGAAATGCTGGGCTGGAAGAAGCACAAGCTGGAATCAAGATTGCTGGGAGAAATATCAATAACCTCAGATACACAGATGACACCACCCTTATGGCAGAAAGTGAAGAGGAAGTAAAGAGCCTGTTGATGAGAGTGAAACAGCTGGCTTAAAACTCAACATTCAAAAAACTAAGATCATGGCATTTGGCCCCATCACTTCATGGCAAATAGATGGGGAAACAATGGAAACAGTGACAGATTTTGTTTTCTCAGTCTCCAAAATCACTGAAGATGATGACTACAGCCATGAAATTAAAAGATGCTTGCTCCTTGGGAGAAAAACTATGACCAATCTAGACAGCATATTAAAAAACAAAGACATTACTTTGCCTGCAAAGGTCTGTCTAGTCAAAGCTGTGTTTTTTCCAGTAGTCATGTATGGATGTGAGGGTTGGACTATAAAGAAAACTGAGCACCAAAGAATTGATGCTTTTGAACTGTGGTGTTGGAGAGGAGTCTTGAGAGTCCCTTGGACTACAAGGAGATCAAACCAGTCAATCCTAAAACTCCTGAATATTCATTGAAAGGACTGACGCTTAAACTCCAACACTTTGGCCACCTGATGCAAAGAATTGACTCATTAGAAAAGACCCTGATGCTGGGAAAGATTGAAGGCAGGAGGAGAAGGGGACGACAGAGGATGAGATGGTTGGATGACATCACCAACTAGATGGACATGAGTTAGAGCAAGCTCCGGGAGTTGGTGATGAACAGGGAAACCTGGCATGCTGCAGTCCATGGGGTCTCAAAGAGTTGGACACGACTGAAAGACTGAACTCAACTGATGCAAACCAAATGCCATAGTCAAACAGTTTAAACAGGTGTTTATTTATTTATTTTTTAAATTATTTAGTTTGATTGGAGGTTAATTTTATTTATTTTTTAAATTATTTATTTTAATTGGAGGTTAATTGCTTTACAATATTGTGGTGGTTTTTGCCATACATTGACATGATTTAGCCATGGGTGTACATGTGTCCTCCATCCTGAACCCCCCTTCCACTGCCCTCCCCATCCCATCCTTTTGGGTTGTCCCAGTGCACTGGCTTTGAGCACCCTGTCTCATGCATTGAACTTGGACTGGTCATCTATTTCACATATGATAATATACATGTTTCAATGCTATTTTTTCAAATCATCCCACCCTTGCCTTCTCTCAGAGTCCAAAAGTCTGTTCTTTATATCTGTGTCTCTTTTTCTGTCTCGTATATAGGGTTATCGTTACCGTCTTTCTAAATTCCATATATATATGTTAATATACTGTAGTGGTGTTTTTCTTTCTGACTTACTTCACTCTGTATAATAGGCTCCAGTTTTATCCACCTCATTAGAACAGATTGAAATATGTTCTTTTTAACAGCTGAGTAATATTCCATTGTGTATATGTACCACAGCTTTCTCATCCATTCATCTGCCAATGGACATCTAGGTTGCTTCCATGTCCTAGCTACTGTAAACAGTGCTGTGATGAACATTGGGGTACATGTGTCTCTTTCAATTCTGGTTTCCTTGGTGTGTATGCCCAGCAGTGGGATTGCTGGATCATATGACAGTTTTATTTCCAGTTTTTTAAGGAATCTCCACACTGTTCTCCATAGTGGCTGTACTAGTTTGCATTCCCACCAACAGTGTAAGAGGGTTCCCCCTCTCCACACCCCGCCCCCCCAGCATTCATTGCTTGTAGACTTTTGGATCGCATCCATTCTGACTGTAGTGAGATGGTACCTCATTGTGGTTTTGATTTGCATTTTTCTGATAATGAGTGATGTTGAGCATCTTTTCATGTGTTTGTTAGCCATCTGTATGTCTTCTTTGGAGAATGTCTGTTTAGTTCTTTGGCCCTTTTTTGATTGGGTCGTTTATTTTTTTGGTATTGAGCTACATGAGTTGGCTTGTATATTTTTGAGATAAATTCTTTGTCAGTTGCTTTGTTTGCTATTATTTTCTCCCATTCTGAGGCTTGTAGTTTCCTTCGTTGTTCAAAAGCTTTTAAGTTTAACTAGGTCCCATTTGTTTATTTTTGTTTTTATTTCCATTACTCTGGGAGGTGGGTCATAGAGGATCTTGCTGTGATTTATGTCAGAGAGTGTTTTGCCTATGTTCTCCTCTAGAAGTTTTATAGTTTCTGGTCTTACATTTAGATCTTTAATCCATTTTGAGTTTATTTTTGTGTATGGTGTTAGAAAGTGTTCTAGTTTCATTCTTTTACAAGTGGTTGACCATAAACTGGTGTTTATTTTAAAATAGCTTCTGCTCTGTTCTCCAGCTGATTCACTTGACTTTGCTTCTTACCCATCAACACCATTGGCCTTTTGGACAAATTTAGTTGTGGCTCTGGACTTTCAGTGAAACTTTTTATGTAAATATACAAACCCAGAATTATTCAACCTATGGAGATTATATCATTATAGTGCACACATCATGTGAATTTTAGATATCTTCTACTTGGATTCAGCATCAAAGTGTCTGTCTAGATAAAAAGAAGGATCTTTAAACAAAGCAATCTGTATTTCATCCTGAGAATGAACTAATTTGTTTGAGCACAGACATTGAATTATCCACGACTTATGTTTGCTGTCCTGAGCTAAAAAGTGTCTTTTAACTTCATTGCTTGATTATTTTGTGACTCCAAATCTTACTTTTATTATATTACCATTTTTCTTGTTCTAAAACACTTGTTTATTTCTTTGTGGGGAACTATGTTCAGGTATTAACAGTTTCAGATTTGTTCTCAGTGATTTCTGTTCTTTTGTTCACACAAGGCCAAACATTTCTGAGAGTTTTCAAAGAAGAGATTGGAGTTCATTGAAAAGCAGCATTTTCTGTGATAAAACTCAGCACATATTAAAGGTGTGAAGAAAAAGTCACTAAGGGAAAACTAAACTCATGGGTCATGGGAAAAATAAGAAATTGCTGCCAATTCACAAGTACACATGGAGAAAACAACATACTTATTTCCTGGGATTTCTTCTTTCTTAGGGTTTTCTGGTCTCAAAAAATATCAGATACGTATGTGGATCCAAAGGTGGATGACGATGAAGTGAAAGCTTGATGTTTGGATGTACTAAAGTCAAGGACGATGGTATTAGTTAAGATGAGTGCATCTAAGAAAGGGTTTATTTCCTATGATTCCATACTAATTGTTGATTGAAACTGTGCACACTTGAAAATCAATTCTGGGGCAGGGGTAAAGATGTGCATTTCTGAAAAGTACTGCAACTTCAGGAAGGGAAGATATCCCTAGATGCACAGTTACAACTTTTTCTCTCTTCTGGAACAGTTTGTGCAAACACTTTGTAGTTTTAATACAACTTTAATCAATGTCAGGTCACTGCTTGTGTCAGGGGCTGCTTGTGTTAAAAGTTAACTTAATTAGATGTTTCTTCTCTGATACACAGTTTCAAAGATGACTTTACCCTTCAGTTCAGTTCAGTTCAGTCACTCAGTCGTGTCTGACTCTTTGTGACCCCATGAATCGCAGCACGCCAGGCCTCCCTGTCCATCACCAACTCCCAGAGTTCACTCAGACTCACGTCCATCGAGTCAGTGATGCCATCCAGCCATTTCATCCTCTGTCGCCCCCTTCTCCTCCTGCCCCCAATCCCTCCCAGCATCAGAGTCTTTTCCAATGAGTCAACTCTTCGCATGAGGTGGCCAAAGTACTGGAGTTTCAGCTTTAGCATCATTCCTTCCAAAGAAATCCCAGGGCTGATCTCCTTCAGGATGGACTGGTTGGATCTCCTTGCAGTCCAAGGGACTCTCAAGAGTCTTCTCCAACATCTTCTTCACAGTCCAACTCTCACATCCATACATGACCACTGGAAAAACTATAGCCTTGACTAGATGGATTTTTGTTGGCAAAGTAATGTCTCTGCTTTTCAATATGCTATCTAGGTTGGTCATAACTTTCCTTCCAAGGAGTAAGCGTCTTTTAATTTCAGGGCTGCAGTCACCATCTGCAGTGATTTTATAGCCCAAAAAAAAAAAAATTCTGACACTGTTTCCACTGTTTCCCCATCTATTTCCCATGAAGTGATTGGACCAGATGCCATGATCTTCGTTTTCTGAGTGTTGAGCTTTAAGCCAACTTTTTCACTCTTCACTTTCACTTTCATCAAGAGGCTTTTGAGTTCCTCTTCGCTTTCTGCCATAAGGGTGGTGTCATCTGCATATCTGAGGTTATTGATATTTCTCCCAGCAATCTTGATTCCAGCTTGTGCTGCATTTCTCATGATGTACTCTGCATAGAAGTTAAATAAGCAGGGTGACAGTATACAGCCTTTATACAGGAAAAGACATACTCCTTTTCCTATTTGGAACCAGTCTGTTGTTCCATGTCCAGTTCTAACTGTTGCTTCCTGACCTGCATATAGGTTTCTCAAGAGGCAGGTCAGATGATCTGGTATTTCCATCTCTTTCAGAATTTTCCATAGTTTATTGTGATCCACACAGTCAAAGGCTTTGGCATAGTCAATAAAGCAGAAATAGATGTTTTTCTGGAACTCTCTTGACTTTACCCTTAGTTCATCACATTAACTATTGTTTTATTAATAGAAAAATATCAAAATTTGAGTCTGTGTTACCTTGTTCAGCTCAAAAATGCACAGTAATTGCAGTAATTTATTACTGAAAATGGACTTCCCTGGTGGCTCAGTGGTAAAGAATCTGTCTGCCAGTTTAGGAGATGCAGGTGCAATCTCTGGGTCAGGAAGATCCCCTAAAGAGGGCATGGCAACCCACACCAGTATTTTTGCCTGGAGACTCCCCATGGACAGAGGAGCCTGGTGGGCTACAGTCCATAGAGTTATGAAGAGTCAGACACGACTGAGAGAACAAGCACACACAAGAGGAAGTCTGAGTAAGTTAAATTAACTAATTAAGGTTGGCACATTGTATGTCAGCCACTTTGGTCCTAAGATTAACTCATATCAGTAGAAATCCAGTGTAAAGCATGTTAAGGATTACCTCAAAATAAAGTTAAGTACTATGAAGCTGTAAGAATCCATAGATAAAAGAAAATAAGCTATGAAATAAAATTAACACTGTTTATGTTACATGTGAAAATTAAGAGGATCTTAAAAGTTCTCAACACAAAGAAAAAATATTTTTCCTAGTTATTTAATGTTGTATTTATATAAGATTGGATGTCCACTAAATTTTTTTATGGTAATCATTTTATCATGTATGTAAGTCAACTTATTATGGTGTATATTTTACAATTATACAGTCTCTATATGTCAATTACATATCAATAAAAGTGGAAGACAAGTTTTTAAGTTAAAAATAAAATAATCAAGCCTATAAATAAGCTATGAAGCTGACTTTAACACTTCTGATGATAGCACAATGAAGATCCACACTGGGATAAGACACCCCTCTAGCTTAGCCCTACATTCACATAATTATAACAGCAAAATTATTCACCAGAATAGGATGAGCATCAGCCTAAAAGTCAGAGAAGTTGGCGATGATTCACACTCCTCTAGAGGAGCCTGGTTGATAACTGACAGAGTTTGGTAAACCCCATCCTCAGGGAACCCTGGCGAGGAGCAGAAGAAAGCATAATTACCAGAATTATCCGATGTTCGGTCAAGGCATAGCCCGTGGGAGGGGAATATGGAGGCTACATTTTGTACCTCAGGAACATAACTTAAACAAAAGCTTCTATGGAATAAAAAAAAACCAAAGGAGAACTTAGTGGTAAATAAAGAATAGAGAGCTTGATTGAATCGTGAAGCACACACAGTCATCCTCTCCAATATCAATAACTTCATAACCTATTAATAAGCTCTTAACATACATGTGGAGATAAGTCCTGACAAGATGACCATCCTGGAAAGTGTGCTTGGATGGATCAAAGTGAAGCCTAGAGGAGATTTTAAACCTCAGAACACTTTGTGCTAAAACCAGACCAAACTTCCCACCAGATTCAACTCTCTTAAGTAAATAAAATAATCACTTAGCATCTCTCAGCTGATAAAGAATCCACCTGCAATGCAGGAGACCCTGGTTCAATTCCCGGGTTGGGAAGAATGCCATGGACTGTATAGTCCTTGGAGTCCCAAACAGTCAGACACAACTGATCGACTTTCACTAGCATCTGTGTGTAGAAGATAGAAATTTAAAGCTGGTGCTACGGATAAAGTACCATAAAGGATAATGAAAGAAGTTAAATATCCTGGAGCCAGAGGAGCTGCTTATGGGCAGTTTACAAGAACAAACTCATCCTATGGTTTATGAGTAGAGCTAATAAGCCTTATAAGCCTGGGGATAGCTGGTTGTCCAGAAAAGAACTTTAGCTCAACTTTAAACATTACTTAAAAACATAACTTTTGACATAACTTTCAGTGTTTTTTAAAAAGATATAAGTTATTAGTTACAGGGTACAAATGTCTCTGGGCTTCCCTGGTGGCTCAGTGGTAAAGAATCGCCTGCTAATGCAGGGGGCTTGAAGACCCCTAGGCTGGGAAGATCCCCTGGAGGAGGGCATGGCTACCCACTCCAGTGTTCTTGCCTGGAGAATCTCCATGGTCAGAGGAGCCTGGTGGGCCACAGTCCATGGGGTCGCAAAGAGCTGGACACAACTGGGCAACTAAACGACAACAAGAGCAACAACCGTCTCTAGAGAATAAGCATATACAATACCACAGTTAGCTTAAAAGCAGCCATCAATTAAGAAAGCATTCAAGATCAACCATACAATCACCTAAATACCAATAATAAATGCATCAACTACTAATTGATACCAGACTTATCTATTAGTTAATAGAAGCAATACCTTCCATATTAGTAACAAGAAATGTTTCTCCTTGCATAAAGCTTATATCAGAATGCATAAACCCACTGATAGTTAACAGTAAAATAAACCTAAACCAATACCTAATTATTTATTAAAACAATTGTTAATCTGCACGTTACTGAAAGAGTATGTGGAGTCTGGACTGTAGCCAATTAGCAGGAGAGGTTGGTGGAAAGGAAAGTGTACTTTATTTTAGATGCCAGCAACTGGGGGTGGGGTGGGGTAGTGGATGTCTGTCCAAAGGCTTTTCCTACCACCGACAAGCAGGGGGTGAGAGCTTTTATAGATGGGGAGTTAGGGGGTGGGCAGGGGAGGGAGGGGCTACATGTAGAAACAGCACAGTCAGCTCTGACAGTCACCTTGAAATTGATCATTAGTCAATTCACCATTGCAATGAAAAGAATAAAATACTTAGGAATATATCTACCTAAAGAAACTAAAGACCTATATATAAGAAACTATAAAACACTGGTGAAAGAAATCAAAGAGGACACTAATAGATGGAGAAATATACCGTGTTCATGGATTGGAAGAATCAAATAGTGAAAATGAATATACTACCAAAGCAATCTATAGATTCAATGCAATCCCTATCAAGCTACCAACGGTATTTTTCAGAGCCAGAACAAATAATTTCACAATTTGTATGGAAATACAAAAAACCTTGAATAGCCAAAGCAATCTTGAGAAAGAAGAATGGAACTGGAGGAATCAACCTGCCTGACTTCAGGCTCTACTACAAAGCCACAGTCATCAAGACAGTATGGTACTGGCACAAAGACAGAAATATAGATCAGTGGAACAAAATAGAAAGCCCAGAGATAAATCCATGCACATATGGACACCTTATCTTTGACAAAGGAGGCAAGAATATACAATGGAGAAAAGACAATCTCTTTAACAAGCAGTGCTGGGAAAACTGGTCAACCAGTTGTAAAAGAATGAAACTAGAACACTTTCTATCACCATACACAAAAATAAACTCAAAATGGATTAAAGATATAAATGTAAGACCAGAAACTATAAAACTCGTAGAGGAGAACATAGGCAAAACACTCTCCGACATAAATCACAGCAGGATCCTCTATGACCCACCTCCCAGAATATTGGAAATAAAAGCAAAAATAAACAAATGGGACCTAATTAAAATTAAAAGCTTCTGCACAACAAAGGAAACTATAAGCAAAGTGAAAAGACAGCCTTCAGAATGGGAGAAAATAATAGCAAATGAAGCAACTGACAAAGAATTAATCTCAAAAATATACAAGCAACTCCTGCAGCTCAATTCCAGAAAGATAAATGACCCAATCAAAAAATGGGCCAAAGACCTAAACAGACATTTCTCCAAAGAAGACATACAGATGGCTAACAAACACATGAACAGATGCTCAACATCACTCATTATCAGAGAAATGCAAATCAAAACCACAATGAGGTACCATTTCACGCCAGTCAAAATGGCTGAGATCCAAAAATCTACAAGCAATAAATGCTGGAGAGGGTGTGGAGAAAAGGGAATCCTCTTACACTGTCGGTGGGAATGCAAACTAGTACAACCACTATGGAGAACAGTGTGGAGATTCCTTAAAAAACTGGAAATAGAACTGCCTTATGACCCAACAATCCCACCACTGGGCATACACACTGAGGAAACCAGAATTGAGACACATGTACCCCAGTGATCATCGCAGCACTGTTTATAATAACCAGGACATGGAAGCAACCTAGATGTCATCAGCAGATAAATGGATGAGAAAGCTGTGGTACATATACACAATGGAGTATTACTCAGCCATTAAAAATAATACATTTGAATCAGTTCTAATGAGGTGGATGAAACTGGAGCCTTGTCAGGAAGCATTTAACAGGAGACTTCCTGTGTGCTCTTTTGGATCTGTCAGGAATTCTCTGTTCCTTATTAATTCCTGAATATTCAGGAATTAAGAGGATAGGAAAGCCTCTCCCGGGACTGAGGAATCCAGGCATTTCCTTCGTTAGTTTTTCTATACGGTGATAAGTACCCTCTTCCTTTTTATGAACCATATGGTAAAAGTGGTTATTTACAACTCTCTCTTTCATATGGATGACTTCATGTTTTCTTAATATCTTGTAAGTTTTGATTTTATCTGTGCTGAAAATAGCTATCTTGTAAGACAGTATAAATACCTACACAATGTTGAATAAAACACCTTTGCTCCATCAGAGCTCTGGTCCCCGTGTCTCTCTCTCTCTCTCTCTCTCTCTCTCTCTCTCTTTCTTTTTCAGGCTGATCCCCTGGAGCGCAGAGGCTCTCTGAGTTCACTTTCCTGCCCTGGCTTCTAAGACCGTCTCGAGCAGGTGCTCTGTGCCTTCACCCCATCGAGAGGGTGCCTGAGGCCTTCGTGAACAGAGTAAGCCCCATGCAGGGGCTTTATTGGCTTTCTGTTTTTTTTTTTTTATTGGCTGATAAACCAGGGAATATCAGCCTCTTTCTCTCCTGTACTTTCTTATCGTCGACTCCAGACCACCAAGTTCCAGTGCATTAAAGGACCTCAACAGAACCTATTATACAGAGTGAAGTAAGCCAGAAAGAAAAACACCAATACAGTATATTAACACATATATATGGAATTTAGAAAGATGGTAACAATAACCCTATATGTGAGACAGCAAAAGAGACACAGATGTATAGAACAGTCTTTTGGACTCTGTGGGAGAGGGAGAGGGTGGGATGATTTGGGAGAATGGTATTGAAACATGTATAATATCGTATGTGAAATGAATCGCCAGACCAGGCTCGATGCATGATACAGGATGCTTGGGGCTGGTGCACTGGGATGACCCAGAGGGATGGGATCAGGAGGGAGGTGGGAGGGGGGTTCAGGATGGGGAACACGTGTACACCCGTGGCAGATTTATGTTGATGTATGGCAAAACCAATACAATATTGTAAAGTAATTAGCCTCCTTCAATTAAAAAAAAAAAAAAAGAAATTGGTCGTCAGTAGTCTGACCAGCATCACCCTGTGTTAAGTACAGTTAATCTTCAGCTCCAGGGTCAGTTTGTTCCCATTTCTCTGTGGCCCGTTCTCTGAATTGTGGCAGCTCATGGCCTGGGTACAATCTGGTCATCATGTAGTTAACTTCTCCACCTGGGGTTTCAGCATCTATAAGACAGCTCACAGGATACGGCTCAGAATCTTACCTATGGCCCTTGAGAAAGAATTAAAGGTCCTTGACGATGCTTAATGACAGCGCTACTATTGTTTAGTCTCCTCTGACTGTTTTCCTTTGTTCCAGCATTTCTCATTTCTCTGATTAACCTTACTTTTGGACGGAAACTTTCCACAGACAAAAGGCAGGCGAAGGACAGGGTTGGGGTAGGGGAAGGCAAGGACGACAGGGACCTGCTCTGTTTCAAGCACAGACGTACGTTCAAGGAAAGATGAAAACAAGCGAATGAACTCAGCAATTACAAATCCGGCCTGTTTTCCAAGAGCATGACCTCTCATAGTTCCGGTGTGGGAGGCACAGCCTGTCTAGTGACATCTCTCTAACTGTCATGGGATCCCATCTGTGGACACGTAGCATAGCCATGTGTTCTCTGAACAAGGACTTGCAAGAATGGCTACAGACGGGTTTTTCCAAGAATTTTATTTTTAATTAAAAATTTTTGTTTTTTATCCTTGCTATTTATCTATCCTAATATTTGGCAGGGGCTGGTCTGGCACAAGGGATCTTTTAGCTGCAGCATGTGGGATCTAGTTCTCTGCAGGGAGTGAACTTGGGTTCCCTGCATTGTCAGCACAGACTCTTAGCCACTGGACCACCAGGGAAGTCCCTACCGTGTCCTTTAATCACTGAAATTGACCTTCCTGGGAAGAGGTGGGACTAAAACGAGAGGAGAAGGTTCTACAAAGCATTGATTAATCCATTAATCCAAAAAATAATCAAATTTTAAGGGAAAATTTAGCATGTCTTCTGCCTGCCTCCTGTCTATAGAAAACCTTTGGACTCCCAGGTGTCTCTGAGTTCCAGAGTACATTTAACCAGAGAAGTGAGAACATGTAGAAAGAAAGGAAGAAGACAAAACAATAACCTAGCCATTAAACCGGAGAAGGCAATGGCACCCCACTCCAGTACTCTTGCCTGGAAAATCCCATAGACAGAGAAGCCTGGTGGTCTGCAGTCCATGGGGTCGCTAAGAGTTGGACACGACTGAGCGACTTCACTTTCACTTTTCACTTTCATGCATTGGAGAAGGAAATGGCAACCCACTCCAGTGTTCTTGCCTAGAGAATCCCAGGGATGGGGGAGCCTGTTGGGCTGCCGTCTATGGGGTTGCACAGAGTCGGACATGACTGAAGTGACTTAGCAGCAGCAGCAGCAGCCATTAAACAAAATCAAAGACCTATGTTCCTCCTCAAGGGCTGTAGATAATGTTCTGAGCCGTGAACTGTGAGCTGTCTTATACACGCTGAGACCCCCACCAGGTGGAGTAGTTGACTGCAGGCTGCCTACAAGCACACAGACTCCAGACCCGTTAGAAGCAGAAGGTGATGATGCTGACTCCTGATGACCTCACCGCCAGCCAATCAGGAGAAGGTCCCTGAGCAGATCACCCACGCCATAATCCCCTCCTTCACCTTGTCTTTAAACTTCCCATGAAGGCCTTCAGGGAGTGTGAGCCTTTTAAGCACAGTCTGCCCTGGACTCCTTGCTCAGCACTGGCAACACATGCTTCCTTTCCTTCACAACGTGGGGTCAGTGGGTGGGCTTCACCGGGCTGGGGTCAGAATCTCAAGTGGGAGTCCAAAACTGCACACCAAGGGTCATCAGCCACTCAGCAGCACATGGAGCACAGCTGCCCCAAGGCGCCTGACCTCATATGAATGCAACAAGAGCAGACAAAGGACCACAGGTAAATCAGGGCAACACCCCCAACTCAGATGTTGGGAATCTCAGGGGAACAAGGCACGCTCCAGGAAAAGGGGAGAGAGAGGATATCTGGGTACACATGATCCTGACTCGTGCAGAAAGGTGAGACCCACACAACCTCAGACCCTGCACCTGAGGTCACAGTTGGACACTCTTGAAGGTGACCTCGCCCCCAGACCCTGTAGCTGGGGTCGCATGTCCACAGTCTCCAGGGTGACCCCCTCCCCAGACCCTGAAACTTGGGTCACATGTCCACAGTCTCCAGGGTGACCCCCTACCCAGACCCTGAAACTGGGCACATGTCCATAGTCTCCAGAGTGACCCCCCTCCCCAGACCCTGAAACTGGGGTCATATGTCCACAATCTCTAGGATGACCCCCTCTCCAGACCCTGAACCTGGGGTCACACGTTCACAGTCTCTAGGGTGATCCCCTTCCCAGACACTGAACCTGAGGTCACATGTCCACAGGTATCCACACGAATGGACCTTAAAGGATCATTTCTACGAGAAGTCAGGCAGGCATAGGAAGACAATAGTGTGTGATGTACCTTCTAGGCAAAATATCAATAGACATACAAAATATCAAATTTATGAGCCCAAAGAAACCCTGAGATTTCAAATACAAACAAAGGGTTCCAAGAAAAAGAAAAAAAAGAAAAGAGTGCGAAGGGTCTGAACATGAATTAGGAGATCTGAACTAACATAGACATAGAAACATGTATGTGTAATCAATAATCTCCAAGGATTATCCTCTTGCTTTCTCCCTTCCTTCCTTCCTTTCCCATATACATGGGAATCTGTACCTCTAACCTATACACAGGAATCTGTATCTCTAGGAGAGGATCCACAGACATTATCTCCTATCTCCCTTCTTTGTATACATAGGAAACTGTATCTGAGATACATAATCCACCAGGACCTGATGCTCACAACTCTGTTTGACTTTCTATGGCAAAAAATCAAAAAAAGAATAGACGTATCTCATAGATATGTTGTACCTGAATCAGGCGGTTATACGCTACGACAACCAGAACACTGCAAATCAACTATGCTGAACATAGCATCGGCATGACATTAAAGAGAAGGAAAGAGAAGCAGTGCCTCCTTTATTCCCCCTGACCTCCCTGATGGGCTGCTACCCCATCTCTGGAGCCTAAGCAGGCTTAGGTCCCACTGCTGGACTGGGGTGAGTTTGACACAGCCTGGCAGGGTGCCCTTCACTGAACTCTTTTTATTTTTTTTAAACATAAATTGATTTATTTTAATTGGAGGTTAATTACTTTACAATATTGTACTGGTTTTGCCATACATCAACATGCATCTGCCACGGTTGTACACGTGTTCCCCATCCTGAACCCCCCTCCCTCCTCCCTCCCCGTATCATCCCTCTGGGTCGTCCCAGTGCACCAGTCCCAAGCAACCAGTGTCATGCATCGAACTTGGACTGGCAATTCGTTTCATATATGATATTATACATGTTTCAATGCCATTCTCCCAAATCATCCCACCCTCTCCCTCTCCCACAGAGTCCAAAAGACTGTTCTATACATCTGTGTCTCTTTTGCTGTCTCACACACAGGGTTATCGTTACCATCTTTCTAAATTCCATATATATGTGTTAGTATACTGTATTGGTGTTTTTCTTTTTGGCTTACTTCACTCTGTATAATAGGTTCCAGTTTCATCCATCTCATTAGAACTGATTCAAATATATTCTTTTTAATTGCTGAGTAATACTCCATTGTGTATATGTACCACAGCTTTCTTATCCATTCATCTGCTGATGGACATCTAGGTTGCTTCCATGTCCTGGTTATTATAAACAGTGCTGTGATGAACACTGGGGTACACGTGTCTCCTTCAATTCTGGTTTCCTCGGTGTGTATGCCCAGTGGTGGGATTGCTGGGTCATAAGGCAGTTCTATTTGCAGTTTTTTAAGGAATCTCCACACTGTTCTCCATAGTGGCTGTACTAGTTTGCATTCCCACCAACAGTGTAAGAGGGTTCCCTTTTCTCCACACCCTCTCCAGCATTTATTGCTTGTAGACTTTTGGATCGCAGCCATTCTGACTGGCGTAAAATGGTACCTCATTGTGGTTTTGATTTACATTTCTCTGATAATGAATGATGTTGAGCATCTGTTCATGTGTTTGTTAGCCATCTGTATGTCTTCTTTGGAGAAATGTCTGTTTAGGTCTTTGGCCCATTTTTTGATTGGGTGGTTTATTTTTCTGGAATTGAGCTGCAGGAATTGCTTGTTTATTTTTGAGATTAGTTGTTTGTCAGTTGCTTCATTTGCTATTATTTTCTCCCATTCTGAAGGGTGTACCATGTACTGCCTACTATGCTGTGTCTCAGAACAGACTCTCCAGCAGGATCCAGGCCTCCAGGGACTTGGGAGCAAGTATTACAAACCCTGCATGTGCCCTGGTGCCGGGCATTCCAGCTCAAGCCTCCTTTCTGGAGTGCAGCCTCCTAGGCACCCAAGCACACTCTTCAGGGTGCTGTCGACCTGGTAGTAATTAGTCGGGGTGTGTGTGTGTGATGCTTCACGGGGGAAAAGTTGTGAAAAAACAAGCCCTTAGGTGTTTGCTCAGGTACAATTCATTCTAATCCACAGCCCAGGACGCTGACTTTCCCAGGAATCAGAGATGGGTTTTAAAAAGCGCAGTCGCCTGTAAACACTTCCTGTAACTACAACTTGACCAAAAAGGCTGACCAGCACCTCTAATTCACAAGGCCTGGGGTTTCTGTTAATGACAGCTGCCCTCAGGAAATCTCCCAGGGTGGGGATTGCAGAAATAAATTCCAAACACAACAGAGTTTCAAGAAGCCAATTGCCACAGTAAATTTTCCTCACACCCTTTAATGTAAAGGAAACAAACAAACAAAAAAAAGCAAACCTCCACCACAGTAGTAGATGCACAGGCATCCCTAATTGCTGCAGGAATACCGATCAAAACAACAATGGGAAGTCAAATCCCACCAATCAGACTGGCCATCTTCACAAGTCTACAAACAATAAATGCAGGAAAGAGCCAGCAGGTGAGGTAACCCCACATGTTCAGTCCACTAGAAAGCATGGCCTCCACATGTCAAAAAAAAAAAAAAAAAACCTCTCAAGAGAGCCAATCCTAGGATCAGATATCCCTGCACCCAGGTTGGTATCCCGAGAAAGTAATCATTCAATAAAAACACATGCACCCCAATATTCCCTGCAGTTCTACTTGCAACAGCCAAAACAGAGCCTGCAAAATGCCCACGGACAGATTAAAGGTTAAAGAAGATGTGTTACATATAGACAATGGACCATTACTCAGCAGTGAAAAAGCGCCACTGAAATTATGAATTATGCCACTGGTCGCTAGGAGGATGGACCTTGAAGACTCATACACTAAGTGAAATCAGCCAGACTGAGGAAGAAAATAGCCTTTGATGTCCTTTGTAGGAAAAATTAAAAAAGAGATAAAAGGAACTAACTCACAACTCAAAAAGAGACTGAGAATTCAAACACAGAGGGTTCCAGGAAACGGCAGGGATGAATTCAGAGACAGGGACTTACATATACACAGGAATCAGTACGTGTCATAGATGCTCAAGAAGGACCTGGTGTTCAGCAAGTGGAACTTTGCTTGAGTTTCTGCAATAATCTCTATGGCAAAAGAATCCAAAAAGGAACAGATAAACGCTGTATATATATGTGTGTGTGTGTGTGTGTGTGTGTGATAACTGAATCAGGTGGTTGTACACTATTGGCAAGCGCAAAACTGCAAATTGACTGTACTTTGACGTAGCTTTAGCATGACATTAAGGAAAAAAAAAAATCAATGCCTAATTTATTCCCTGCAACCTCCCTGATTTGGGCTGCCATCCCATCCCTTTTTAACACCTGCCTTTTTAACAGAGCAGGCCTCAAACTCAGCACCTTTTGTGGGTAACAGAATATAGATAATCTAGCTTTGTTTTTCAGAAAAGGCAATGGCACCCCACTCCAGTACTCTTGCCTGGAAAATCCCATGGATGGTAGAGCCTGGTGGGCTGCAGTCCATGGGGTTGCTAAGAGTCGGACACCACTGAGCGACTTCACTTTCACTTTTCACTTTCATGCATTGGAGAAGGAAATGGCAACCCACTCCAGTATTCTTGCCTGGAGAATCCCAGGGACGGGGGAGCCTGGTGGGCTGCCGTCTATGGGGTCGCACAGAGTCGGACACGACTGAAGTGACTTAGCAGCAGCAGTAGCAGCAGCTTTGTTTTTGCTCTTTTTTTATTCTCTTTAATTTATGGCAGGTGAGAGGATTTTCCATTTAGAGAAGCAGAGAACTGTTTCTAAATCCATTTTTAAGGGGGAAATATGAGCCAGTTTAAAGAAACATATAAAGTGGTAGATTGTCCAAGTGGTTCCCAAACACGGCAAAACTTGGGAAGTGGCACAGGGTCCCTGCTCACTTCCCTTAGTTTAGAGTTGTTGTTTAGAGAAAGCTGCCAGCCAGGGACTACCTCCTCACATACAGGAGGAGCCAAGTGAGAGAATAAGGATGGAAGTGACATCCAGCACTTCCAACCCCGGCCAACACAGACTCCATTCGATACCTAGGCTCTCATCACCTGGGTCAGGTGGCTGCCTGGCCCACGCCCTGGGCAGCTCTGGAAGTGGAGACTTGAGAGATGTCAGAGCTTTTCTTTGCCTGCATCCTGGAATAGCAATCAAGCCTTATGTGATTGAAAAGTAAATTCGCGTCATAATAAGACACTGAGATTTCAGAGTTCTTCTGCACAGCCCCTAGCATTATTGAAATGAGTTGGGGAAACAGAGCTTTAGACCAGGATTTAGGGACTTGAGAACAGCTAGATTTTTCAAGACCAGCTTTCTGTTGAGGATGATATTTACCAAACCAAGTCCTGCCTGTTTTCCTTCCTTCCTTTCTTTTTTCTCCCTCTCTTTCTTTCTTTCTCTTTCATTCATTCGTTCTTTCTCATTTTCTCTTGTCTCTCCCTGCCCCACTCTCTTCCTCTCTTCTTTCCTCCCTTCCTTTTTTCGTTTATTTCTTTCTTTACTGTTTCCAGTGAAACTCTGTGAGTTTCAAAGACTTAGAGCTCATCAAAGATCCATCTCAGTTCAGTTCAGTTGCTCAGTCATGTTTGACTCTTTGCGACCCCATGGACTGCAGCAGGCCAGGCCTCCCTGTCCATCACCAATTCCTGGAGCCTACTCAAACTCATGTCCATTGAGTCAGTGATGCCATTCAACCATCTCATCCTCTGTCATCCCCTTCTCCTCCTGCCTCCAAATCTTTCCCAGCATTAGGGTCTTTTCCAATGAGTTGGTTCTTCACATCAGGTGGCCAAAGTATTGAAGTTTCAGCTTCAGCATCAGTCCTTCCAATGAATATTCAGGACTGATTTCCTTTAGGATTGACTGGTTTAATCTCCTTGCAGTCCAAGGACTCTCAAGAGCCTTCTCTAACACCACAGTTCAAAAGTATCAATTCTTTGGCGCTCAGCTTTCTTTATAGTCCAACTCTCACATCCATACATGCCTACTGGAAAAACCATAGCTTTGACTAGATGGACCTTTGTTGGCAAAGTAATGTCTCTGCTTTTTAATATGCTGTCTAGGTTGGTCATAGCTTATCTTCAAAGGAGCAAGCATTTTTTAATTTCATGGCTGCAGTCACCATCTGCAGTGATTTTGGAGCCCAAGAAAATAAAGTCTCTCACTATTTCCATTGTTTCTCCATCTGTTTGCCATGGAGTGATGGGACCGGATGTCATGATCTTAGTTTTCTGAATGTTGAGCTTTAAGCCAAGTTTTTCACTCTCCTCTTTCACTTTCATCAAGAGGCTCTTTAGTTCTTCTTCACTTTTCTGTCATAAGGGTGGTGTGTCTGCGTATGTGAGATTATTGATATTTCTCCCGGCAATCTTGATTCCAGCTTGTGCTTCTTCCAGCAGAGATTTTCTAGATTTCTTTCCTTCCTTCTTTCCTTTCTTCTTCTTCTTCTTCCTTCTTTCTTTTGTTTATTTCTTTCTTATTTTGTTATTTTAGCAACAGAATAATGTTTTCAGATAAAGGCATTCAAAGGTCCCCAATATGCAGGGCATAGAGGGGAGAGCAGAAGTGCCATTTAACTCAAGCTGAAGCCTCAAATTTCACATTTGACATTATCACCCCTAGGGTTTACACACAGAGCCTTGGCAAATATGGGTGTGTGCTAAAAATAGCAATTTGTTGCAAAACAACAGCAACAATTTGTTACATGTAAACAATGAAAATATGCCAACATTTTTGTATAATTGTTCACATTTATAATGCCTGGGAACACGTCTGAGTATTTTATACACAGTACTGTAGCCTGCCAGACTTCTCTGGCCAAGGAATTCTCCAGGTCAGAATACTGGAGTGGGTACCCTGTTCCCTTCTCCAGGGGATCTTCCCAACCCAGGGATCGAACCCAGGTCTTCAGCATTGCAGGCAGATTCTTTTACATCTGAGCCACCAGGGAAGCCCAAGAATACTGGGGTGGGGAGCCTTTCTCTTCTCCAGGGTATCTTCCAGACCCAGGAATCAACCCGGGGTCTCCTGCATTGCAGGCAGATTCTTGACCAGCTGAGCTACCAGGGAAGCGCTTATACATAGCATAAGACAACTATGGAGATGCCAGCCTATGAATTTGTTCTAACTCTTGTGCATTTCCACAGGCAGATCTAGGTGACATCTGTACTGAATCTGATCTTACAGATGGCCTCGTAGGTTAACTCTTGCAGGCTAATCCATGGGGTCTGTACTAAATCTCCTCAGTCATGTCAGACTCTCTGTGACCCGATGGACTGTAGCCCACCAGACTCCTCAGTCCCTGGGATTCTCCAGGCAAGAATACTGCAGTGAGTTGCCATTTCCTTCTCCAGGGGATCCTCCTGACCTAGGGATAGAATCCGCGTCTCTTCTAAGTCTCTTGCATTGGCAGGCAGGTTCCTTACCACTGCGTTCCCTGTAAACTGCCAAAGTACGAACTTGAGCGCTAGCGGCACCCTCTAGTGGCCAGCAAGCGCCCGAGCCTGAATTTCTCTACACAGACCAATATTTGGTCAGACTTCAAAACTGCCTCCCAATACAATATTGTAAAGTAATTAGCCTCCAATTAAAATAAATAAATTTAAATTAAAAAAACTGCCTCCCTCGTCACCTAAGGGAGTCTCATGAAGCGGTGATGCCATCTCACCACCTTGGTAATCGATTATCACTCAGCCAAATCTCCGTGGTCTTCCAAGGATGCCGTCAGCACTTCCTGCCAAACTACCATTCCTTGGATGCACCATGATGCTCCAGGTTCCTATGTGATGGTCACAGCAGCCCCTATGCTCCAACATTCTCCAGTGGCCCGAGGTCCCGTTAAGAAAGAAGATCAATGTTATTTGAGGGCCCACTGTGTGCCAGGCAGGTGCCACATGGCTGGATCATCACCATAGCAGGGTGTTGTCATCGCCAAGTTGACAGAGGAGCAGTGAGATCACAAAACAAAGGGAAACAATGATAAAACAATTCAACCTCAGCCGCCTCCCTGGATCTTTCTTCCCAATCATTTCAAGATGATTTGTTAAGGGAAAGGGAAGGAAAACAATATATACAGAGCCCACTCGGGCACCAAGCACCAGTACCAAACACTTACACATACTTCTGACATTAATTCCTCATGACCACCCACCTGATCAGGTATCTACCCTCCTTCATTTATCTCTCCATCCACTCACTTATCACAGCTATCCATTTCACACCTACCGTGTCCCAAGGATTGTGTTATATACTAGGTCTTCTAAGAAATATGGGACTTTCCAGGTGGCTCAGTGAGTAAAGAATCCACTCACAATGCAGGAAACACAGGAGATGGGGGTTCGATCCCTGGGTTGGGAAGATCCCCTGGAGGAGGGTAAGGCAACCCACTCTAGTTTTCTTGGCTGGAGAATCCCATAGACAGAGGAGCCTGGTGGGCTACGGTCCACAGAGTCGGACACAATTGAAGTAACTGAGCACGTACACACGCACTTCTAAGACATGTAAGTCCAAGTGAAGACCTGGTTTCTGGGTTTGAGGTCTTGTCAGTGCAGGGCACACCATGCACTCAAATATTGATTGTGTGAAGCCCGATCACCACATGGAAGTGGACTTGCTAAGTCAGAAGCAGAAAGCCTGGCGCAGGGACCAAGGTAAGCAACACCCTGCAGCTATCAGGGAGGTGCAAATAGTACCCAGAGATAGTATTTCTTGAGACTCCTTGTCGTTTGCCAAGCAGGATGCTACCTGCACTGGGCTCTTTAATCGTCACAACCTACCCTAGGGAGGTTGCTGTTATGATTCCCCCATTTTACAGGAGCTTGAAGAATGGAGAGGTAAAATGATTTTCTCAGGGATATTTGGCTTGTCTATGGGGAAGCCAAAATTCTAATTCAAGTCTCATTGGCTGTAGAGCTATGCCTTTTAACTCGTGGACTTGCACCTCAGCCAGTGGAGGGAGGTGGTCCTGGAAGCCTTGAGGTCTATAGAATTTTGACCCTAATCTGAATACATTTGGAGAATTGTTAAGGATTGAGGATAAGGAAATGCTATCAGACAATTTGATGAAAATGGTTTGGAGAGGCAGACTGAAGAGAGGAAGCCAATGGGAAGCAGGCTACCATGGTTCAGAGAATGGACAAGGAGACCACACTGCTGCTGTTGCTGCTGCTAAGTCGCTTCAGTCGTGTCTGACTCTGTGCAACCCCATAGACAGCAGCCCACCAGGCTCTGCCATCCCTGGGATTCTCCAGGCAAGGACACTGGAGTGGGTTGCCATTTTTTTCTCCAATGCATGAAAGTGAAAAGTGAAAGTGAAATTGCTCAGTCATGTCCGACTCTTAGCGACCCCATGGACTGCAGCCTACCAGGCTCCTCCGTCCATGGGATTTTCCAGGCAAGAGTACTGGAGTGGGGTGCCATTGCCTTCTCCAAGACCACACTCAGTTCAGTTCAGTTGCTCAGTCATGTCCGACTCTTTGCGACCCCATGAATCTCAGTACGCCAGGCCTCCCTGTCCATCACCAACTCCCAGAGTTCACTCAGTTCATCATCGAGTCAGTGATGCCATCCAGCCATCTCATCCTCTGCCATCCCCTTCTCCTCCTTCCCCCAATCCCTCCCAGCATCAGAGTCTTTTCCAATGAGTCAACTCTTCGCATGAGGTGGCCAAAGTACTGGAGTTTCAGCTTTAGCATCATTCCTTCCAAAGAAATCCCAGGGCTGATCTCCTTCAGAATGGACTGGTTGGATCTCCTTGCAGTCCAAGGGACTCTCAAGAGTCTTCTCCAACACCACAGTTCAAAAGCATCAATTCTTCAGCGCTCAGCCTTCTTCACAGTCCAACTCTCACATCCATACATGACCACAGGAAAAACCATAGCCTTGACTAGACGGACCTTTGTTGGCAAAGTAACGTCTCTGCTTTTGAATATGCTATCTAGGTTGGTAATAACTTTCCTCCCAAGGACCTGTCAAACTAGAGAAGCTGATGAGATGCAGGAGTGGGCAGACTGGGCAGGCTACTGGGTGTGTGAGTTCAGATTATAGAGAATAAGACGTGAAAGTCGTTCACTTATGTCCAACTCTTTGTGACTCCATAGACTGTAGCCTGCTGGGCTCCTCTGTCCATGGAATTCTCCAGGCCAGAATGCTGGAGTGGGTAGCCGTTCACTTCTCCAGGGGATCTTCCCAACCCAGGGATTAAACCCAGGTCTCACACATTGCAGGCGGATTCCTTACCATCTGAGCCACCAGGGAAGCCCAAGAATATTGGAGTGGGTAGCCTATCCTTTCTCCAGTGGATCTTCCTGACCCAGGAATCGAACCTGCATTGCAATGGAATTCTTCACCAGCTGAGCTACAAGCAAAGCTGGTGATAAAGATGGGGAGTTGTCAGAATGTAAATTCAAGCTAAGACGGTGGGGAGGAGGACTCTGGGAGAACTAAGATGAGGGCTGGGCAGCAGGGCAGGGAGGGGGCTCTGAAGAGGGCACCAATGTGCAGCCTGCCTGCCAGAGGCATAGGGTCCTGCAGAGCCGCGGGACCCACGCTCCAGAAGGAGGGGGTGGGGAGCCAGCAGTCTAGACAGGCCAGGACACTTCAGGACACAGTGTGTCCCTTCTCCTCTCTGACCCTGACTTGAAGTTCGAGAGGTCAGAATTTGGGGAAGTTGCATTCTGTTCCCAGCAACTCAACCACCATGAATTTCAAAATCTCTCTTCATCTGGAACTGCAGAAAATGATTTGCAGTCCTCAGACGGTTAGAAGGGTGCTGGGTTTTGCCAAGTCACATTATTTGACAGAAATGGGCCGTGAAATGCCTGCTAATTGCTACAAGATTTAACAGGGAATGAGGAGCCTGAGAATGGGAGGTGCTGTGTCCGACTTTCATGTGGGGAGCCGGGAACCAGGTGATAAGGAGGCATAATGGGCCCGCTTCTCCCAGCTCCAAATTACCAGGATCATTTTATCCTGCTGAAAGAGGGATGAGGCTTTCAAAAATGGGCAATTACAACATTTTTTCAATTGCTGCCGAGAAAGTTAAACCCCAATTATCCCAGCTATTTTGAAGGGGTTTTCGAAAGGCACTCAGGCCATTGTTGAGCTCATCGTCTCCTCGGGCTCCAGGGAGAGCTTATTTGCTGTCATAATCCTGGTTGATCCTTCTAGCTGTACCCGACAAGTCTTTGCAGAGTTCTTCCCACAAGTTCTGTTCCTGCCCTGCACTTGGACCGTGGGGCCCTTGAATCAATCAAAGGAAACTGTTTCCGAATAAGCTGCAGTGTGCCTCGGCTGAGTCTATAAAGATATTGGAAGGGTCTGTATTCCTCCCATGCATCCCCTCATTCTCTCGGCAAGTCCTCCCTTGGAATCACGTCATTCCCGGGAATTCCTCACTGTTAGGTGCAACTGGTCCAAGGCCTACACCCTCTGGAAATGGATCCCTGAACTCCTCACCCAGTCTCATCTTCTCCCTCTCCCATCTCGTGCTCATTCATTCACTTGACACACGCTAACTGAGCAGGTTACAGGTGCCGGGCACTGCAACAGGAGCTGGAGGAGCCCTTTGTCAGGTAGGAAAGTTGGTCCGGGAGGCAGGGTGTCTGAAAATCACTGTGGAGGCTTTGTTGAGTGAAGATAGAGGCATTTGGGACATAAGGAGACTTCTCTCCGCTCCAGGGGCTCAGATGAGGAAGGCTGGAGGTCGGGGGCACACGGCGACACCTAGGCTGAGTTGGAGGAAGCAGACACATGCTGGAGACATATTTGGTGGGCAGAATCTACAGGACATGAAGTTCCAGGTGGGTTTGGAGGGATAAGGAGGATGCTCAGGCTTCAAGCTTGGACTATGGGGAGGAAGGTGATGTCATTGCTAACAGAAGAACCACGGAGAAGAAATGGATTTGATGGGCAAGAAGACGAGCTCCTCTGGGGACTCACTGATCCCACAAAGACTAAACCATCAGGAAGAAGGTCCAGTGTGTGGGAGTCTGGAGCCCATTGAGGGATCCAGGCTGAAAAGAGGGAGACATGGGAGGGGTCAACTCAGAGATGGGCATCAGAGCCTGAAGGTGGGCAAGAGTATGTGGGAGAGAGATGGAGAGCTCTGGGAAGACCAGCAGTTAAGCGAGAAAATGTAGGCAGGCCAGACTGCAGAGGAAAAGCAAGCTCACTGCTAAGCGATGGGCACCCAAAGTTCACACCTATGCTTTCTCCACTGGGACAGGCAAATAGCAGTGCTGAGAAGGACTCAGTTAGCCTTGTCAAATGGTAAAATCATGGTGAGATTTTAGAGGAAAGTAACACTAACTCCCACAATGCTTCTTCTTCTTTCCTGTGTCATAATGTGGCTGTTTCCCATCGCCTATTTCTGGGAGGTCGTCTCTAATTCCTAGGAATTTCCCAGGTAATAGGCATGCCTTTCTTATCCCTCGTTGGTGGGGGGAGGGGTTCAGACCACACCTGAATTTGTGCTGATGAAGTGACTGGTGGTGAGCCCTAGACAGTTGAGGCTAATGAGATGCCTCCTCAGGATGGACCAGCCACCCCTGAAAGACCAGTATTGCCATTAGAGGGTTGGGGTTTAAGCCAGAGTTCAGCCTGGCCTTTGGGGAGGAGAGGGAAGCTGGAGGTTAAGCGGGCTTCCCTGGTTGGCCATACTCTGAGTATGTTGTGCATTGATGTGCTTGGGAGGGTAAAGCCTCCTGAATCCACTGGAAGAGGACCTGGAAGCTTCCTGTTAGCGCCCCCTCCAAAGCCCCCAACCTTGCTCTCTGTGTCTCTCCCTTTGGCTGATTCTGATTTATAACCTTTACAATAAACCTGTGGTAAGAAATACAGTGCTTTGTGAGTTCTGTGAGTCTTTGTAGTGAATGATCAAATGTGAAGGAGTAGCGGGGGGCCCCATGTGTAGCCAACAGGCCAGAAGTGGAGGTGAGCTGGGGACACCGAAACTGCTGGCTGGTGTCTGAAGGGAGGACAACTTTGTAGAGGATTATACCTTAAAAAAATTTTTTTTTGGAATTAATTTACAATGTTCTGTTAGTTTCAGAGGTATAACACAGTGACTCAGTTATACATATACATATATTCATTCTTTTTCAGATTCTTTTCCCATATATGTTATTACAGAATATTAAGTATGTTTCTCTGTGTTATGCAGTAGGACCTTCTTGATTATCTTTATATATAGTAGTGTGTATATATTAATCCCAAACCTCTAATATATGTCCCCCAAGCTTTCCCCTTTGGTAACCGTAATTTTGTTTTCAAAACAAACTGTGAATCTGTTTCTGTTTTATAAGTAAGTTCATTTACATATTTTTAAAATTAAATCCCACATGAGTGATATCATATGATATTTGTCTTCTCTGACTGACTTCATTTAGTATGATAATCTCTAGGTCCATCCATGTTGTTGCAAATTACATTCTTTCTTTCTTTTTATGGCTAAGTATGGCAAGCCACTCCAGCACTCTTGCCTAGAAAATCCCATGGATGGAGGAGCCTGGTGGGCTACAGTCCATGGGGTCACCACGAGTCGGTCTCGACTGGGCGACTTCACTTTCACGCAATGGAGAAGGAAATGGCAACCCACTCCAGTGTTCTTGCCTGGAGAATCCCAGGGACGGGGGAGCCTGGTGGGCTGCCGTCTATGGGGTCGCACAGAGTCGGACATGACTGAAGCGACTTAGCAGCAGCAGCAGCAGTATTCCATTATAAATATGTACTACATCTTCTTTATCCATTCCTCTATTGAAGGACATTTGGGTGGCTTCCATGTCCTGGCTGTTGTAAATAGTGCTCCAGTGAACACTGGGTTGCGTGTATCTTTTCAAACCATGTTTTCCTCTGGATATATGCCCAGGAGTGGGATTGCTGGATCATATGATAACTCTCTTCTTAGCTTTTTAAGGAACCTCTGTACTGTTCTCCATAGTCAGTTTGGTTCAGTTCAGTTCAGTCACTCAGTCGTGTCCAACTCTTTGTGACCCCATGGACTGTAGCATGCCAGGCCTCCCTGTCCATCACCAACTCCTGGAGTTTACTCAAACTCATGTCCATTGAGTCAGTGATGCCATCCAACCATCTTCTCCTGCCTCCGATCTTTCTCAGCATCAGGGCCTTTTCAAATGAGTCAGCTCTTTGCATCAGACAGCCAAAGTATTGGAGCTTCAGCTTCAGCATCAGTCCTTCCAATGAATATTCAGGACTGATTTCCTTTAGGATGGACTGGTTGGATCTCCTTGCAGTCCAAGGGACTCTCAAGAGTCTTCTCCAACACCACAGTTCAAAAGCATCAATTCTTCGGTGCTCAGCTTTCTTTATAGTCCAACACACATCCGTACATGACTGCTGGAAAAACCATAGCTTTGACTAGGTGAACCTTTGTTGGCAAAGTAATGTCTCTGCTTTTTAATATGCTGTCTAGGTTTGTCATAATTTTTTTTCCAAGGAACAAATGTCTTTTAATTTCATGGCTGCAGTCGCCATCTGCAGTGATTTTGGTTCTCCATAGTGGGTGTACCAATTTACATTCCCACCAATAGTATAGGAGGGTTCCCTTTTCTCCACACCCTCTCCAGAATGTATTGCTTGTAGACTTTTTGATGATGGCCCTTCTGACCAGTGTGAGATGGTACCCTTCACATGCACTGTGACTTTTATCTATGGCATTTGGCCCAGCTTCAGGTAGTTGGTGCCAGAAGTCACTGCACCCTCATTCTCAAAAGTTATGGGGAAGAAAATGTTATAGGGCTCCAAGTATAGACACCAGCATCAGCAAGTCCTTCCTTTGTACTAAGCACCTCACATGAAGTGCTGAGTTCATCCTGGACACAAGGGAAGTGCTAAGTCTTATCATCCACCTGTTACAGATGAGGAAACGGAGTCCCAGAGTTATCAATCCTCCTCAAGGTCATGTCCCTAGGAAGTGGGGGAGCCAGAATTAAACCCAAGCAAGCAAATCCAATGATTTTAACCACTCAAAGAACTTTTCCCCCAACAAGATGTTTGTATTCACATTTGATCTGGTAGGTCTACCAAGAATAGTGGAAATGAGTCCATTTATCAGCTAACTTATAAAACAATACTTCTTGAATATCCTGCATGGCAAACACTGTGAGATCATCAGTGAATAAAACAATAATCTATGACTTATATATGGCATATGACATATATGACATATATGACACAATTTTATATATGAAATAATCTATGACATATAATGGAATATATGTGTGTGTGTGTGTGCATGAACATGGAGAGGGTATTGGTTTATATTCTGAATGATATGGGGAGCATAGTTTGGAGCAGAGGAGAGTGAAGTGGTCTAATGTATGTAGTAAAAGGATCACTCTGGCTGCTGTGTGGAGAACAGTCTTGTGGAAACAAGGGTAGAATCAAGGAGACATGTTAGGAAACTAATCAAGTCACTGACATAAGAGACGATGATGGCTTGCACAAGGAGAACAATGGAAGTGGCCGGATTCTGGGAAAATGTTCAGGGTAGACCAGCAAGATTAGCTGGCAGATTGTACTGGGATATGACTGGGAGGGACCAGAATGATTTAGCAGCAGCAGCAGCAGCAATCCTCAAGAATTAGACATTCAGTTGAACATCACCTCTTCAGAGAGGACATCCCTTGATCACTTTATCTTAATTCCACCCCTGTTTTTCTTCCTCCTCCCATCAGCCTGCTCTCTGTTTTTTTCATATCACATCTCACAATTTACTGATACACACCCATTTCTTTACTGAAAAGTGTAGACTTTGGTCTGGAGCTACGTGGGCAAAAGTCCAACTCCTGACCCCACTAGATATGTCATCTTAGAGCGGTCAGTGTGTCTCTCTGCAAATTAGGGTAATAACTTTGCCTACATCATCTGGTTGTGATGAGGATCTAATAAGACAAGCCAAGGACACACTTAGGGCAGCCTCTAGAGCCATATGTAATTGTTCAACAAACGTTAGCTGTTGTACTGTGCTTTGGAAAGTCTCTACTAGTAGACTTTAAGCTCCATGAGGGCAGGCACTCAGTACTTGTTGAATGAATACATTCATGTACATTCATGTACAAAATTGCACTGACTCAAACTAGTTCCAAAAAATGGACTGTAGTTGATGTAAGTGGGCTGTCCTTTGCCTTTTCCCAACTGTATCTATTTAGATTTATGGTCTACTGTTTGAGCAGGCATCCTAATTCTCTTGGGAAAGTTGGGGCTTTTGCATTCGGTCATGAATCAACAATGCGCCATTTGACACTGGAGAGCATTTCCCTGAAGTCTTGAGCCTCTTACGTCTTGTCTTATTTTGAGTGTCATTATCTGTGACACACTTTCATGGTAAAACAACAACTATAAAAAGTTTTGCCAAGCTCATTGTGCAGAAATGGTCAGTGATTCACATCTGAGTTGTAGTCTTGATCAGATTAGCTTTTCCAGGAACAACAGTATGTATTTAGTCATTTGGACTCAAGACATCACAGTTGCAAAACATAAGGGATCAGTTGGCAAAACTGCCTTATTTGACAGATGAAATGACAGAGGGGAAGCAATTTGCCCATCATGAGTTAGGATAGAACCAGGACTCTCCCCAGGTTCAGAGACTCAGAGTGAAAAGGAACAAGATAATATGACCCAAAGGAATAAAGCTGCCTCTGCTTCTCATTGCCAAGAAGGGGAATTAGATTTACCCATGCTCATGTTTTTTCATTAATTTAAAATTCCACAAGTATTGCGTGAATACTGCTTTCCTCAAAATATTTAAACTTAGGGATAAATTTGATGTCCCCTCTGATCACTACACTTAAACATTCTCCCCTCTAAGTTCCCCCAAAGGTATCTGCTGGCATCAGTCTGATGTGTCTCTTTCCAATAATTCCTCTGAATTATTACAAACAGGGGGATGAGTATCCATAAAAATAAATTAACATTGTTCAGTGAGACATTTTTGTGTAAATAGCACCATGCTCCCTGCATTATTCTGCAAGTTGGTTTTTCCACAGCCGAGTCTGACACTGACTCCTTTCTGTGTGACTGCATGTGAATCTATCTCATTCTTTCTGACTGACATATTGTGGTCAATATGGTGTGTGCTCCCGTGTAACCATCCATTCCCCTAGTGGAACGCCTATCAGAATCTCCTGGAGAACCTAAATGTCACTCTACATCCCTCCTATTACAAGTTCTGTCACCATAAAAATCCTCATACTGTCTCTTGGCACACACGTGGGAGGGCTCCTCTAAGAGGACCCTGCCGACAGCTGCTGGTCAGAGTGTGTGCCTGGTTTTAGCTGTCAAGGGGTTCTCAGGAGGAGCTGTCTGAATATGCCCTCCACCCGAAGTTTCCAGAAGCACCCCTTTCGCCACAGTCTCACCAGCACTCCATAGTGTCAGACTCATACTGGATGGGAACAAGTGCTGTCTTGCTTTGTACATTCCCAGCAGTCGTGGAGCCACACACTCCACTGTGATGCTCCTACATATCTCCTTATATGTCCATTGCTAGTTAATATCCTTTGTCCGTTTTTCTATCAGCCTGTTTGAATTTTCTCCCAACCCTATGTAAAAAGCAATGAGGACACTTAGGCCTTGCTGAAATTTGAATGAATCATAGCTCAGATCTTAGCCTGCGTGAGAGAATGATTTGAAATGTTGATTTTAAAGGGTGGGGTGGTAAGGCTTGTTAGGGAAACGTGGATGACAGGCAGACCCAAAATGAAAGAGGTCCCGAGGAAACTGTCCAGGGAGTGGAGGGAGTGGAAGTTTTGAGTCAAGCCTGCAAATCCCTTTGCTGGTAACCAAATGCTGGTGCTGAGGCCACACAGAACAGGAGCGCACCTGGCGGATGGAGGTCCTGGCCCACAAACTCAATGAAAAATACCTCCTTAATAATTTTATATTGATTACATATTGAAATGATAATGTGTGGGATATAGCAGGTAAAATAGAGTATATTACTAAAATTAACATTACCTCCTTCTTTTTACTTATTTAATGCACCTATGTGAAAATCTGAAATTTATATATGTGGTTCCCATTATATATGTCAGATGGTGCTGGTTTAGGATATGGGGACAATTAAGTTTCCAGTCCTAGCATTGCAATAAAAAATGCCACGTGTCCTCAATGCCATGTGCGGCATCCATGCCATGCATGCCACTTTCCTACCCAGCCCCAACTGACTTTAGAGGGATGATACAGAGAGAAGTCAACCACATGCATTTCTTTAGCTGGAAACTCAAATATTTATCCGGGTGACACAGTCAAGCGCCTCACTCTGCCTCTCGTATGTCATAGACTATGCCCACAGAGGGCTGAAATGTTATCTCATCCGAAGGCCATCAAAAATCAGTTTCTATAGGAACTAGAGACAGGGTCTTTTTACCCAAGACATCCCCGGTTCTCAGGACATTCGTTTATCAGACTTTACATGAAAGGAGCTGAAGGCGCCCCCTCTTTCATTATCACAGCCTCTGTTATTCCTCATGCTGGGTCTCACTAAGTTTTCATCACTCACATTTTTGCATTTTTTTTTTTTATCAAACACAACATTGTTTTGGACTCCACCGTTTTATCAATTAAGATTCTTACAAGGAACAGAAAAAAATAGCTTGAAACACTTAAAGGAAAGAAAGAAGAGAAGGGATATTCATTGTTTCTGGGATTATTTTTCCAGAGCTGACATGTATCTTCACACAGTTCCAGAGACCAGAAGTCCAAAACCATGGTGGCAAAAGGCAAATTACTTCCTTGTCTCTTCCAGCTCCTGGTGGCTCCAGGCGCTCCTTGACTTGTGGTGGCATCCCTCCAATCTCTCCCTTCATATTAAACGGTCTTCTTCCTGGCCTGTGTCTCTGTATGTCCTTTTGTCTCTTATAAGAACTCTCAATGGATTTAGGATCCATCCGCATGCCATATGAGCTCATCTTCATCTTTACCTCAATTACATCTGCAAAAACCCTCTTTGTAAACCAGTTTCCGGTTGGACATGCATTTGGGGCAGAGGCACTTATTCCACCCACCATAGTTACAGAGCGAGCAGCAGGCAGGAAACCCCTTCTGTTCCCGTGTACTCAGCCGGTTCCCTTGCATTCCTGTGAGGGCATTCCTGTCCCTCACAGGCTCCACATGGTAGCTAGATGGGGACAGCAACCCCAGACTTACCTCTTTTCTGGTTCAAGTCCAACAGCAGAGAGAATTTTCTTGGAAGACAAAAAGAAAAATCACAGAGAGGGAGAGATCCATAAAAGCCCATAAGCGTGGGGTTGGATGGGGTGAAAGGTGCTTATTGACTGTACTCAGGCCTGAGCACAAGCTTGCCCTGGGAGCACCACTGTTGCTAGACAGGAGTGATGCCCAAAGTAAAGTGGGGGGTGGGAGGGACCCGAGAAGGGGTGCTTGCTGAGGTAGCAAACCTGTAACCTTCACCACCACCAGGGGGAATCACAAATCCTCTTGATCCCTTCTTTGTGGCTTTAATCCCACATTATATGAGCATCTGCTAAGCACCAGGCCCTCAGCAGGGGTTCAGTTCAGTTCAGTTCAGTCACTCAGTCGTGTCCGACTCTTTTTGAACCCATGGACTGCAGCACGCCAGGCTTCTCTGTCTATCACCAACTCCTGGAGTTTACTCAAACTCGTGTCCATTGAGTCGGTGATGCCGTCCAACCATCTCATCCTCTGTCATCCCCTTCTCCTTCCGCCTTCAATCTTTCCCAGCATCAGGGCCTTTTCCAATGAGTCAATTCTTCGCGTCAGGTGACCAAAGTATTGGAGTTTCAGCTTCAACATCAGCCTTTCCAATGAATATTCAGAACTGATTTCCTTTAGGATGGATTGGTTGGATCTCCTTGCGGTCCAAGGGACTCTGCAGAGTCTTATCCAACACCACAGTTCAAAAGCATCAGTTCTTCGGTGCTCAGCTTTCTTTATAGTCCAACTCTCACATCCATACATGCCTACTGGAAAAACTACAGCTTTGACTAGACAGACGTTTGTGGGCAAAGCAATGTCTCTGCTTTTTAATATGCTGTCTAGGTTGGTCATAACTTTTCTTCCAAGGAGCAAGTGTCTTTTAATTTCATGGCTGCAGTCACCATCTGCATAGATTTTGGACCCCCCCCAAAATAAAGTCTGTCACTGTTTCCTCTGTTTCCCCATCTATTTCCCACGAAGTGATGGGACCAGATGGCATAATCTTAGTTTTCCGAATGTTGAGTTTTAAGCCAACTTTTTCACTCTCCTCTTTCACTTTTATCAAGAGGCTCTTTAGTTCTTTGTTTTCTGCCATAAGGATGGTGTCCTCTGCATACCTGAGGTTATTGACATTTCTCCTGGCAATCTTGATTCCAGCTTGTGCTTCATCCAGCCCAGCATTTCTCATGATGTACTCTGCATAGAAGTTAAATAAGCAGGGTGGCAATATACAGCCTTGACATACTCCTTTCCCAATTTGGAACCAGTCTGTTGTTCCATGTTCATTTCTAACTGTTGCTTCTTGACCTGCACGCAGATTTCTCAGGAGGCAGGTACGGTGGTCTGGTATACACATCTCTTTAAGAATTTTCCACAGTTTGTTGTGATCCACACAGTCAAAGGCTTTGGCATAGTCAATAAAACAGAAGTAGATGTTTTTCTGGAACTCTCTTGCTTTTTCGATGATTCAACTACAGGTGTTCAGTTCACTTCAGTTGCTCAGTTGTGTCCGACTCTTTGTGACCCCATGAATTGCAGCACACCAGGCCTCCCTGTCCGTCACCAACTCCTGGAGTTCACTCAGACTCACGTCCATCGAGTCAGTGATGCCATCCAGCCATCTCATCCTCTGTCATTCCCTTCTCCTCCTGCCCCCAATCCCTCCCAGCATCAGAGTCTTTTCCAATGAGTCAACTCTTCGCATGAGGTGGCCAAAGTACTAGAGTTTCAGCTTTAGCATCATTCTTTCCAAAGAAATCCCAGGGCTGATCTCCTTCAGAATGGACTGGTTGGATCTCCTTGCAGTCCAAGGGACTCTCAAGAGTCTTCTCCAACACCACAGTTCAAAGGTATCAATTCTTCGGTGCTCAGCCTTCTTCACAGTCCAACTCTCACATCCATACATGACCACAGGAAAAACCATAGCCTTGACTAGACGAACCTTTGTTGGCAAAGTAATGTCTCTGCTTTTGAATATGCTATCTAGGTTGGTCATAACTTTCCTTCCAAGGAGTAAGCGTTTTTTAATTTCATGGCTGCACTCACCATCTGCAGTGATTTTGGAGCTCCCCAAAATAAAGTCTGGCACTGTTTCCACTGTTTCCCCATCTATTTCCCATGAAGTTATGGGACTGGATGCCATGGTCTTCGTTTTTCTGAATGTTGAGCTTTAAGCCAACTTTTTCACTCTCCACTTTCACTTTCGTCAAGAGGCTTTTTAGTTCCTCTTCATTTTCTATCATAAGGGTGCTGTCATCTGCATATCTGAGGTTATTGATATTTCTCCCGGCAATCTTGATTCCAGCTTGTGTTTCTTCCAGCCCAGTGTTTCTCATGATGTACACTGCATAGAAGTTAAATAAGCAGGGTGACAATATACAGCCTTGACGAACTTCTTTTCCTATTTGGAACCAGTCTGTTGTTCCATGTCCAGTTCTAACTGTTGCTTCCTGACCTGCATACATATTTCTCAAGAGGCCGGTCAGGTGGTCTGGTATTCCCATCTCTTTCAGAATTTTCCACAGTTTATTGTTATCCACACAGTCAAAGGCTTTGGCATAGTCAATAAAGCAGAAATAGATGTTTTTCTGGAACTCTCTTGCTTTTTCCATGATCCAGCAGATGTTGGCAATTTGATCTGTTTCCTCTGCCTTTTCTAAAACCAGGTTGAACATCAGGAAGTTCTACAGGTGTTAGAAACATGAAAACCAATGTGACAAGGGGTGCTGCCCCCGAGGAGTCCCTCAGTGCAGTCTTGTCACCAGTGTCTGTGTGATGTCATTAGCGAAACAGTAAAAGAAAGTAGGAGGCCATACGGGACCCAAGGGGAAGGAAAGAAAACTCTTTCTGGGGTGGAGGTCACGGAAGGCAGTGGAAGTCAGGAAGCGTCCTGATTGCAGCAGTGGGCCCAGCGAGCCGGGAGTCGTGGGGACAGGGCTATAGGCCAGTCTGTGTCCTGATGGCTCTGGTGCTTTGGAGAGACCCCCTCTGGAGGAGTCTACAGGGAGGGACTGGAGCCCGGGACACCAGTGAGGAGGTAGTTAGAGAGGAACACAGTGAGGCTTCACTTGAGGCAGTATGCTGCTGCTGCTGCTAAGTCAGCTTCAGTCGACTCTGTGCGATCCCATAGACGGCAGCGCACCAGGCTCCTCTGTCCCTGGGATTCTCCAGGCAAGAACCCTGGAGTGGGGTGCCATTACCTTCTCCTGAGACAGAATAGTAAATGCAAATAAGATAGAGAAGGGTTGCGGATCTTGTTGGAGAAGACATCTCAGGGCTTTGTGATTGATTAGATGTAGGAGTGGAGAGAGGGACAGGAAGGAATGAAGGGCGGGGACAGTCTTCAGATTGAGACACTTGGGTCTGAGCCAGGGAACGGGGCAGGGCTGAGTGGCTTTAGGCTGATGATGGAAAGCTGCTTTTGAACAGACAGAGTTCAAGGTGCCTGGGGAGCATTCTGGTAGGGATTTTCCAGCAGGTGGAATCACTAGAAAATTGGCTACGGATGCAAGACTTGAGGACGTCTAGGTGTTAGCAGGGTGGTCCAGAGATAAAGAATCTGCCTGCGATACAGAACACCTGGGTTTGATCCCTGGGTCGGGAAGATCCCCTGGAGGAGGAAATGGCTACCCATTCCAGTATTCTTGCCTGGAGAATCCCATGGACAAGGAGCCTGGAGGGCTCCATAGGGTCGCACAGAGTCGGACACGCCTGAAGCGACTAAGCAGCAGCAGCAGGTGTCAGCTAGAGGCAGAGTGCGGAAGGAAGGGCAAAGGTGGGGATCAGACAAGGCAAGCCCTGTGGGATGCCAGGACCTCACAGCCAGATGGGGTGAGCAGAAATGGCTGAAACAGAGACCCCATGGAGGGTGCAGTCTGTAGTGTGGCTGAGCCGCTTGGGAAGAGGCCTGGAAGAACCACCGTGGGTATTTCCCTTACTCATCCCACACAGTGGGCCTCACGGACAGACCCAGAACTCGAAGCTTTGCTTCCCCTCTTCCTCTGCCCACCTTACTCTCTGTTACTTGCGGCTACCTCCTTTCAATCAGATAAAGAAAGCAGGGAAGCCAACACACCTGCTCGGGTGACGGGAGACAAGGCACCCAGCGTGGGGCTGCCTGACGGTGAGCGGGTTAAAGGCCAAGGCTGAGAGAGAGAGCCTGGCATCTTGGCCTGGAGGGCTGCTTGGAAGCATGTAGATTCCGCTGCCCTGAGCCGTGATCCACGCAGGTGGTTGCAGGTGGGTCCCTGGCTCTGCGTGATTGATGTGGTCCCGTGTCCACTGGCCCCCAGTTGCAGAGACTCCCCTGTGTTTCTTTTTCTTTTTTTTTTTAAATTAAACGTATTTATTTTAATTAGAGGCTAATTACTTTACAATATTGTATTGGTTTTGTGCCGGGAGCCGGCATATTGCATATTGAGTGCATATTGCATATTGAGTGCAGCACTTTCCACAGCATCATCTTTCAGGATCTGGAATAGCTCAACTGGAATTCTATCACTGCCGGGAGCCAGCGTGAGGAACTCTGCCCGTGGCAAACGTCATGAGGAAGGAGGCTCGGCATACGCAAAGGCGGGATCGAGCCTCAGGAGTCCCCCATCTACCCCCAAAACCAGAGTCTGCTACTTTCTGCTTTGTGCTTTCACCTACACCTCTGACTTTACGGGGGGCTGTCCCCCACTACCTCTCTCTGAAAAAGAGTTAGCTTACAGCTCCAGTTAATAATTCCTGGGTGTGACAGTGTTTAACCTACAAACTCCTTTGGAAATCCTCTAGCCTGCCTGAATAGGTTTTTCTGGCCACATGAGATTGTTCAGAGCCTCCCAACTGTGAGAGGCAGGAGATGTTCTAAACTGTCTAAACATAGATTCTTTTGAGTGGTTAAAAGATTGATTAGAAATTGTATTGGGAAGGGATTTTCACTTGTTGGGCCAATGTTTGCTGCTAAGTTTCCATATCCCTTACCTGCTGTGTCCCTGGCAGTGTATTGATTAATATAATTGGTGTAAGTAGTAGCTTTAATGTTTGTAACCTGGGACCCTTGAGTTAATTCTTTTTCTTGTTATAGCCCACCACACCTTTGCCCTGTAGGAATGCAACTTTATCTAATGCTTTTGGAGGGTGGCTCCTGACCAATCACCTTTAGAGAAAAATAAGTTTTCTGAAGAAAAGGTCTTAAAATGTTAACAGGCCTCCGGGCCAGAAGATGATGCAAATCACCTAAGCTTTTGCATATGATAAGTTTGCAGGAAGAAAGCCTGGCTTGCTGCCTGACTCTACCCCTTCCCCCATTATCCTCTATGCATAACTTAAGGTATAAAAACTACTTTGGAAAATAAAGTGCGGGCCTTGTTCACCGAAACTTGGTCTCACCATGTCGTTCTTTCTCTTACCTTCTGGCTGAATTATTCAGCCTCTTTTCTCCACTGAATTTCCTTACTGAGCTATCCTTATTTCAGCCTCTTTTCTCCACTGAATTTCCTCACTGAGCTATCCTCATTCTATTACTCTTTATATCCTTAATTAACGTTTAATTAAGCAGTTGTTTCCTGATCTTCGCCTACGCCGTCTCTCCTTCGAATACCCTGGATCAGCCGGGGCTGGTCCCCGGCAGTTTTGCCATACATCAACATGAATCCACCACGGGTGTACACGTGTCCCCAGTCCTAGAAGACATACAGGTGGCTAACAAACACATGAAAAGATGCTCAACATCACTCACCATCAGAGAAATGCAAATCAAAACCACAATGAGGTACCATTTCAGGCCAGTCAGAATGGCTGTGATCCAAAAGTCTACAAGCAATAAATGCTGGAGAGAATGTGGAGAAAAGGGAACCCTCTTACACTGTTGGTGGGAATGCAAACTAGTACAGCCACTATGGAGAACAGTGTGGAGATTCCTTAAAAAACTGGAAATAGAACTGCCATACGACCCAGCAATCCCACTGCTGGGCATATACTCCCCTGTGTTTCTTTAGCTGGCCAGCCAAGACCCTGCCAGGCTTCCACCGACGCTGCCAAGGGTCTGCGAGAGGGAGAGACAAACTGCTCCCCTCCATCCCCAGGCTCTTCTGCTGAGGGGCCCTGGCCAGCTGCCCATACTTCAGTGGGCCCCCTGCAGCTCTGCCCCCTCCTAACGTCCCCTCTGGGTGCCAAGGCCAAGCCAGACTCCAGCCCACAGAGGGCCACGCATCCCACTCACCTCAACTGGCATTTGGACCCAAATATACTTTGTTTCTGATTTTTTTGAAAAGTTTTCTTCAAATACAGAATATGGGAAAATATAAAGAGTAAGATGAGGAAATTTGATCATTCATTTAAAATCACCTCCCAGGTAGATGAATCTGGAGCCTATTATACAGAGTGAAGTAAGCTAGAAAGAAAAACACCAATAGAGTATACTAATGCATATATATGGAATTTAGAAAGATGGTAATGATAACCCTGTATGCAAGACAGCAAAAGAAACACAGATGTATAGAACAGTCTTTTGGACTCTGTGGGAGAGGGCAAGTGTGGGATGATTTGGGAGAATAGCATTGAAACATGTATATTATCATATGTGAAACAAATCACCAGTACAGGTTCAATGCATGAGACAGGATGCTCAGGGCTGGTGCACTGGGATGACTCAGAGGGATGGGATGGGGAGGGAGGTGGATGGGGAACACATGTACACCCATGCCTGATTCATGTCAATGTATGGCAAAGCCAGTACAATATTGTAAAGTAATTAGCCTCCAATTAAAATAAATAAAGTTATATTAAAAAATAAAATACAGTAAGAAAAAGAAAGAAAACACAAAAGAAAAATTATGTAGTAAAATAAAATACAGTAGAATATTTTTACATAATCGTCAATTGGAAGAGCCTTCCTTAGCAAGACTCCAAACCCCAAATTCAAAAGATTTACAGGTCTGATTACAAAACAATTTTAAATTCCTGTGCAACAAGAGAAACATAAAGTTAAAAGACAAGTAACAGAGTAGGAAGGACGTTTTTCTATTATGTAAGGAGAGGATTAGTACTTAATATATATGAAGGGTCCCTACAAATCAGTGAGAAAAAAACAAATAACACATCAGAAAACAGTAAAGAATTGTCTGTTGTCAACAGACAACTCATAGAAAAAACTGCAAATATTAAACAGATGAAAAATATTTCATATTGCTAATATTGGAGAAACAACAAATTAAAAAAATAATAAAGCCACCTCCCAGAAATAACTGATTACAAGGAAAAAAAATTCATGCTACTTTTAAAATGGGGGAATTTTACTGAAAGGAAGGAGATTTTTCAGGAACTAAGAATATTCTAGGTTCTGATCCCTCTTTCTGAATCTGGTGTGTATGTTAGCTATTCAGTCATGTCCAGCTCTTTGCAACTCCATAGACTGTAGCCTGCCAGGCTCCTCTGTCCATGGGATTCTCCAGGCAAGAATAACTGGAGTGGGTAGCCATTCCCTTCTCTAGAGAATCTTCCCCACCCAGCGATCAAACCCAGGTCTCCTGCACTGCAGGCAGATTCTTTACCACTGAATCTGGAGCCCGTGATTTCTGAACTCTCCCATGCAAAGTGCACTTAGCTTTGCCCCTGGTGGCAGAACCTGTGTGCTTTGCCCTCTCAGACCTCAACCAGTTCTCCCATCATGCTTCCTTAAAGCATTCTCGCCTCCTATGTTTTTGGGCTCAGGCTGAAGGTGCCCAGCCCTCCCTGCTGCTAACTCTGGAAGCAGTGAATGATCCAGGCGTGTTTCTTCATTGCACCATGAAGTGAGTGATGGAGTTTCAAGAAGAATCAGGACCCAACTCAGCTCTCAAGGGGCTTGCAGTATGGGGTGCAGGAATCTAAGCACATAAATACACTCTTCTTCACACCCTCCCCCTACCTTTTTTGTATTTATTTTTCTGACCATTTATATGCAGAGTCGACACTATGCCAGGCACATAGAAGACTATTCATGTTTCTGCCTGAAAGAATGAGTGCAAAATTCTACAACCTAACCATCCATAATTCTTAATTCAGACCAAAGCACCGAAGAAATTTTAGACCAAAAGGGCTTGAATAACAGTTCTGAAAAGGAATCCATGTGTACTGTTGTTTTATTATTTCTTTGCTCTCTCTTTTTTGTTTTTAATTTTAATGAATTTATTTTTTAATTTAATTTATTTTTTTTATTGAAGTATAGTTGATTTACAATGTTATGTCAGTTTTAGGTATACAGCAAAATGATTCAGTTATGCAGACATATATATCTGTTTTTTTTCTGATTCTTTTCTCATTGGTTATGCATCCCGGTATTCACAGAAGCACTATTTTCAATATCCAAGACATGGAAGCAACTTGAATGTCCATTGACAGAGGAATGGATAAACAAGATGTGGTATATACAATGGAATATTAGTCACAAAAAAGAATGAAATAATGCTATTTGCAGCAACATGGATGTACCTATCTTACTAAGTGAAGTAAGGCAGGCAGAGAAAGACAAATACTATATGATATTGCTTATATGTCGATCTAAGAAAAATAATACAAATGAACTTATTTGCAAAATAGATTCACAGACATAGGAAGTGAATTTATGATTGCCATGGAGGAAAGAAGTGGGAAGAGGGATAAATTAGGAGTTTGAGGTTAATATATACATACTACCATATATAAAGTAGATAATCAACAAGGTTCTGCTGGATAGCACAGGAAACTATACTCAGTATTTTGTAATAACCTACAAGGGAAAAGAATCTGAAAAACTACACTGTTAAAAGGGCTTTGAGGTCATAGAGGAAGAAGCAACACAGCCTTCCTTGGAGAGCCCTGCCAGAGGAGGTGGCCGTTTTTTTAAAGCACTTTATTAAAGTATGACTGACACATAAAAAGCTGGGTATGTATTTAAAGTGTGCAACCTGTTGAGTTTGGGGATAAGTATACAAATGACACCCCACTCCAGTACTCTTGCCTGGAAAATCCCATGGATGGACAAGCCTGGTGGGCTACAGTCCATGAGGTCTCGAAGAGTCAGACACGACTGAGAGACTTCACTTTAACTTTTCACTTTCATGCATTGGAGAAGGAAATGGCAACCCACTCCAGTGTTCTTGCCTGGAGAATCCCAGGGACAGAGGAGCCTGGTGGGCTGCCGTCTATGGGGTCACACAGAGTCAGACACGACTGAAGCGACTTAGCAGCAGCAGCAGCAGCATACACTATTAAGGGTTTCCCTGGTGGCTCAGATGGTAAAGAATCCTCCTGCAATTCAGGAGACTTGGGTTCAATCCCTGGGTTGGGAAGATCCCCTGGAGGAGGGCATGGCAACCCACTCCAGTATTCTTGCTTGGAGAAACCCCATGGATAAAGGATCCCAGCGGGCTACAGTCCATGGGGTTGAAAGAGTCGGACACGACTGAGCAACTAAGTCCAAGCACATACCCTATTGAAACCATCACCACTACCTAAGCCACAGACATAACCATCACCTCCCAAAGCTTTGCCCTACTCCTTTATTATTATGACCATTATTTTGTGTGAGTGTGGTAAGAACACTCAAGATCTCCCTCCCATAGCACATTTTCAATATACCATACAGTACTGCTAGCGACATGTGCTATGTGGTATGGCAGGTCTCCAAATTCATTTGTCTTAGGTAACTGACAGCTTGTAACCTTTGACCAACATCTCCCCCTCCCGCCAGCCCCTGGCAACTACCATCCCGCTCCCTGCTTCTACGAGTCTGACTACTTCAGGCGCCACATACAAGTGAAACTGTGCGTTACTTGTCTGGAGAGGTTACAATTGAGTTGGGTTTTGAAGATGGATTTCTGGGCAAAAGAAAAGGAGGAAAGGTCAGCTGAGGCAGAGGGAACAGCATAATCAACGGCTCAGAGAGCTGAACTGTCATGAAACAGTCAGGGAGTGGAAAGAAGGTGAGTGTGGGTGAGGGGTTAGCTGCAGGGGCTATGGGGTCAGGAAGGGGCTGGAGATGCTTCTGGAAAAGCCTTTATCCCTGCACATCAGAAGAACATTGGACACCGAGGGAAGAAATATTTTTAATCCACAAAGTGAAAGATAAAAGTCTCTTCAGAAATCAAAAAGCAGTAGAAGGGAAAGTGCTTAGTCACTCAGTCATGTCCAACTCTTTGTGACCCCATGGACTGTAGCCCGCTGGGCTCCTCTATCCATGGGGATTCTCCAGGCAAGATTACTGGAGTGGGTTGCCATGCCCTCCTCCAGGGGATCTTCCCAATCCAGGAATCAAATCCAGGTCTCCTGCACAGCAGGCGGATTCTGTACTATCTGAGCCACCAGGGAAGCCCAAGAATACTGGAGTGGGTAGCCTATCCCTTCTCCAGGGGAACTTTCTGACCCAGGAATTGAACTTCAGTCTCCTGCATTGCAGACAGATTCTTTACCAGCTGAGCTACCCGGGAAGCCTTGCAAGTATGAGCTCCATATTTATTGTATATGAATCTGGCTGGGGTGTTAGTCAGAGGTTGGTTTTCTGACACCCATTGTTCCTGTTTTTGAGAGATTCTGCTCTCCAAATAGGAATAAGACGTGGGCTGACAGATAAACGGCCTGGGTCCAACGATGGACTGTGTAATACCTGGCAGTCTCTTCTCTCCTTTCTGGATGAGAAACTCAGTGATTTTAACAAATTTCAGTTTTTGATGTCAGCATGCCCAGAGCTGGCCGTGTTCTTGGAAAGAGAACTTCGAAGCTGGCTACAAGACTGTGAGTCTAACATTGGCTTATCCAATTAAACCTAGAAGAACTTTTCCTGAATTCCACTGGTTTCTAATCCCATCTTTTGCTTACAAAATAAATGACCTTCAAGTCCCTCAATTTGAAGGGCAGGGGATTTTCTGCGTTCTTTGGAGGCAAAAGAGGATATTTGTAGTATATTAATGAGGAATTCTAATGACAGGAGTGAAACTGTTTTCTATCTGATGCTGATTCTGTTATAGCTTTTGTCCCTTCCAGATTCAAAAAAAAAGTGCATCTCATTGTTAAATAAATTTCCTATTTAAGCAGTCAGGTTTCATTCATAAATTTCTTTTTTTCCACTTTCAGATCTCACACAAGTGCCTCCCATTAGCAGGCTCTAACTGGAACCATGCTGGCAGAAGAATCTGGGGAAAGTCCTTCCCAGGCTGTATCCCTCTGTGTATAGAGATTTTAGGAGGACAGGATAATACTAAGTATTACCAGACAAAATGCAGCACACACATTGTGATCAAAACTGGACAGAAAAACATATTTTCAACCATTCAAAAATATTCCTTGAGTACCTTTTACATGCCAGGTGTCATGCTAGAGAGGATAAAGAATTAAATACACATGAATTAAATATAACAGTCTTTCCCCTGCAGGTATATTCATGGTCAAAAGAAAAAAAATACATGAATAATCAAAGTCCAGTATAATGACTGGTCAGTGTCCAAAACACCACTCCGTCCTGGTTCTTCCCTCCCTCTGTGATTTCTCCTTCTCAGTCTTCTTTGCTGATTTGTCCTCACATCCTCAACCCTGAAATACTGGAGTACCCCAGGGTTCAGCTTTTCTCTTCCTATGCAGCTTTTAGAGTGACTATCAGTCATGGATTAAAATACCTTCTCTACAAATAGCTGTGAAAAGAAGAGAAGTGAAAAGCAAAGGACAAAAGGAAAGATATAAACATCTGAATGCAGAGTTCCAAAGAATAGCAAGAAGAGATAAGAAAGCCTTCTTCAGCGATCAATGCAAAGAAATAGAGGAAAACAACAGAATGGGAAAGACTAGGGATCTCTTCAAGAAAATCAGAGATACCAAAGGAACATTTCATGCAAAGATGGGCTCGATAAAGGACAGAAATGGTATGGACCTAACAGAAGCAGAAGATATTAAGAAGAGGTGGCAAGAATACACAGAAGAACTGTACAAAAAAGATCTTCACGACCCAGATAATCACGATGGTGTGATCACTGACCTAGAGCCAGACATCCTGGAAAGTGAAGTCAAGTGGGCCTTAGAAAGCATCACTATGAACAAAGCTAGTGGAGGTGATGGAATTCGAGTTGAGCTATTCCAAATCCTGAAAGATGATGCTGTGAAAGTTCTACACTCAATATGCCAGCAAATTTGGAAAACTCAGCAGTGGCCACAGGACTGGAAAAGGTCAGTTTTCATTCCAATCCCAAAGAAAGGCAATGCCAAAGAATGCTCAAACTACCACACGATTGCACTCATCTCACACGCTAGTAAAGTAATGCTCAAAATTCTCCAAGCTAGGCTTCAGCAATACATGAACCGTGAACTTCCTGATGTTCAAGCTGGTTTTAGAAAAGGCAGAGGAACCAGAGATCAAATTGCCAACATCCGCTGGATCATGGAAAAAGCAAGAGAGTTCCAGAAAAACATCTATTTCTGCTTTATTGACTATACCAAAGCCTTTGACTGTGTGCATCACAATAAACTGTGGAAAATTCTGAAAGAGATGGGAATACCAGACCACCTGATCTGCCTCTTGAGAAATTTGTATGCAGGTCAGGAAGCAACAGTTAGAACTGGACATGGAACAACAGACTGGTTCCAAATAGGAAAAGTAGTTCGTCAAGGCTGTATATTGTCACCCTGTTTATTTAACTTCTATGCAGAGTACATCATGAGAAACGCTGGACTGGAAGAAACAAGCTGGAATCAAGATTGCCGGGAGAAATATCAGTAACCTCAGATATGCAGATGACACCACCTTTATGGCAGAAAGTGAAGAGGAACTCAAAAGCCTCTTGATGAAAGTGAAAGTGGAGAGTGAAAAAGTTGGCTTAAAGCTCAACATTCAGAAAACGAAGATCATGACATCCGGTCCCATCACTTCATGGGAAATAGATGGGGAAACAGTGGAAACAGTGCCAGATTTTATTTTGGGGGGCTCCAAAATCACTACAGATGGTGACTGCAGCCCTGAAATTAAAAGACGCTTACTCCTTGGAAGGAAAGTTATGACCAACCTAGATAGCATATTCAAAAGCAGAGACGTTACTTTGCCAACAAAGGTCCGTTTAGTCAAGGCTATGGTTTTTCCTGTGGTCATGTATGGATGTGAGAGTTGGACTGTGAAGAAGGCTGAGCACCGAAGAATTGATGCTTTTGAACTGTGGTGTTGGAGAAGACTCTTGAGAGTCCCTTGGACTGCAAGGAGATCCAACCAGTCCATTCTGAAGGAGATCAGCCCTGGGATTTCTTTGGAAGGAATGATGCTAAAGCTGAAACTCCAGTACTTTGGCCACCTCATGCAAAGAGTTGACTCATTGGAAAAGACTCTGATGCTGGGAGGGATTGGGGGCAAGAGGAGAAGGGGACGACAGAGGATGAGATAGCTGGATGGCATCACTGACTCAATGGACGTGAGTCTGAGTGAACTCTGGGAGTTGGTGATGGATAGGGAGGCCTGGTGTGCTGCAATTCATGGGGTCGCAAAGAGTTGGACACGACTGAGCAACTGATCTGATCTGATCTGATCTGATGCTGATGACTCCCGGATGTACATTTCCAACTGACCCTCACCTCTTGATACAAACAACTCAACAGCTCTACTTGAGTGCCTCACAGGCCTCTCATATATAACTTTTAGTGGCTGCACCCCAGCATCTTCTAATAGTTCAGATCCCCTGAGTGTTTTAGTTGGGCATGTAGCTGCTTAGCTAAAGTCTGTATTACTCCCCTGAATCTATGTATGGCCTTGTGATTGACTTCTTCTCTTGACCAATGGACAAGAGAGGAAGTGACACATGCCACATTTGGTTCTTGCCTTTAAAGGAAAGGAGTATCCACCCTGTTCCTCCTTCTCACCCTCTCTGCTGTTGGAATCATATGCTTAGTCAATCAGTCATGACCGACTCTTTGCGACCCCAGGGACTGTAGTCTGCCTGGCTCCTCTGTCCATGGGAATTCTGCAGACAAGAATACTGGAGCGGGTTGCCATGCCCTCCTCCAGGGGATCTTCCCAACCCAGGGATTGAACCCAGGTCTCCTGCATTGCATGTGGATTCTTTACTGACTGAGCCACCAAGGAAACCCAAGAATACCGGAGTGGGTAAGCCTATACCTTCTCCAGGGGATATTCCTGACCCAGGAATCAAACCCAGGAATTGGACCAGGGTCTTCTGCATTGCAGGCAGATTCTTTACCAGCTGAGCTACCAGGGAAGCCCATAGGAGTCATGGTGGAGCTCAACTTTTCATGTTACACCTCAAGATGGAAGCTTTGTTTGGGGTACAACAATGAACAGAACACCACCAAAACAGAAGGAGTTGGCTTCCCAATGCCACAGCCACTGTATCACCTCTGCATAAATTTATTCTCAGAATTGTCAGATGAGAAAGAAAAAATTCTGGTTTAAGTCACTGTTGATCCCTATAGGCAGACCTGACTCATAAATCAGAAAATGTCTAAAGCCAAGTTCCTTATCCACTCCTTTCACCCACCTTCCTCTCTTTGTAGTCCTCCCCATGTCAGTAAATGTAAAAAAAAAAAAAAAAAATCCTTGTGATTGACAGGTCCCAAATTTTAGTTATTCTGAACTCCTCTTTTTCTTTGAATCCCAGATCTAGTATATCAGAAAATCCTATTGTGTCTACCTTTAAACACTGACTGATGGTTGGAGATACTGAAAAAGTAATTTTTAATTCTTATTAAGTATAGCTGGCTTAAAATTCAACATTAAAAAAACTAAGATCATGACATCTAGTCCCATTATTTCATGGCAAATAGATGGGGAAACAATGGAAACAGTGACAGGCTTTATTTTCTTGGGCTCCAAAATCACTGCAGATGGTAACTGCAGCCATGAAATTAAAAGATGCCTGCTCCTTGGAAGAAAAGTTACGACCAACCTAGATAGCATATTAAAAAGCAGAGACAGTACTTTGCAACAAAGGTCCATCTAGTCAAAGCTATGGTTTTTCCAGTAGTCATGTATGGATGTGGGAGTTGGACCATAAAGAAAGCTGAGCACTGAAGAATTGATGCTTTTGAACTGTGGTGTTGGAGAAGACTCTTGAGAGTCCCTTGGACTGCAAGGAGATCCAACCAATCAATCTTAAAGGCAATCAACCCTGGATATTCATTGTAAGAACTGATGCTGAAGCTGAAGCTCCAATACTTTGGCCACCTGATGTGAAGAACTAACTCATTGGAAAAGACCCTGATGCTGGGAAAGATTGGAGGCATGAGGAGAAGGGGACAACAGAGGATGAGATGGTTGGATGGCACCACTGGCTCGATGGACATGAGTTTGAGTAAGCTCTGGGAGTTAGTGATGGACAGGGAAGCCTGGCGTGCTGCAGTCCATGGGGTTGCAAAGAGTTGGGCATGACTGAGCAACTGAACTGAACTGAAGTACAATGATAGTATTAAGATATTATGGTGATTTCTTTTAGAGATATGTGCTGAAATATTTACAGATGAAATAATCTGGTGTATTGGATTTGCTTTAAAATAATATGGAAGGTGGAGGGAATGTAAATGAAGCAAGATGCCCCTGAGTCAATCATTGTGGAAGTTGAGTGGTGGGTGCACATGGTTTCATTTTACTGTTCTGTCTACTTTAATGTTTGAAATTTCCTGTAATACTTAAAAAAAAAAAATCTTCCGTATCCTGGCATTTCTCGCCACCACCATTCAGACCCTGGATGCCATCTCCGCAATTCTTCTCTAATTCCACTCTTCTCTATTATGTATATTCACAATGTAACACCGAAGTGACCTTTTCAAAATACGTCCGATCAGGGCTCTATTCTGCTGTAATCCTTCCAGGGGTTCCCATCTCATGCAGGAAAAGCCAAAATCAAGTCCTCATTGTGTCCCCATCAGGGTCTGTCCAAACCAGGCCACCTCTTACCGTTCTGTCTTCCACTCTATTTACGCTCCCCTTCACTCATTCCTTTATTGCCACACTGGCCCCCTTTCTGTGCCTCAAACACACTGGATTCTCCTGCGCTTCAGGGCCTTTGCACTCACTGGCCATCTTCCTAGGATGCTGTTATTCCCCCAGGTACCTCCATGACTTACTCTCTCACCTCCTTCAGATCTCTGTTCAAACGTCACCTCCTCAGGGGCCTTCCCTGGCAGCTCAGTGGTAAAGAATCTGCCTGCAATGCAGGAGACACGGGTTCAATCCCTGGGTCAGGAAGATCCCCCGGAGAAGGAAATGGCAACCCACTCCAATATTCTTGCTTGGAGAATCCCACGGACAGGGGAGCCTGGTGTACTATAGTCCACGGAGTCACAAAGAGTCAGACACGACTGAGCCACTGAGCACACACAGTGGCGTTTACCTGATCACCAACTAGACCAACAGCTCCATGCTCACTGCCTCTCCCCAGTCTCCTTCCCGGCTTTATTCTCTTTTCCGCAGCACTTTTGTTCAGCAGACAGACCTCAGCTTTACTTAGTTTTTTTGTTTCTTGTCAGTCTTTTGCATCTGTCTCCCCTGCACTTGTAGCAATGCCTGGAACATCTCTCGTTAAACTGTTGAATGAATGAAAAATCAAATCCAGCAGGTGGAGATGCTAAAGCCCATCTCTGTCCTGCTGTAACAGAGTTGGGCTGAGGAGGTGGACAAAGGCCTCGGGACCAGAGGAAGAGAGCTCTCTCCGAATTGGAGGCTGGATGTCTAAAGAACCTGTGACGGAGAAGAACAAAACTGACTCTACATTGAATCAAGCTCTAACCCTTGTGCTCTGTTGTCTGTGCTTAGACATGCTGGCTCTGAAGCTTTTGTAAAAGAATGTCACTTCTAACCTAAAATATATAGGGTATCCCATTCTCAAGGCTCTGACCTTCAAGGGTATAACGCTTTTACATTCCTATAAAGGCAAAAAGTTTCAGGTCAGAGATTAACATTTATCTTTTGGAGATTTATAGAAATATTGTGACCAGACCTACTTGGACAACTGTAAGAACAAAGGATTTCAAGAAGTTTGCAACCATCGGCCACACTTTTCCCCCTTTTAATATAAAAGAAACTTGAATTCTAATTTGGATAAGATGGTATTTTGGGACATGGTACCTTTCTCCACCTGTTTGTTTAGTCTACAATTTCCCTCATCAGTATCTTATGGTTTTCTGAGTACAGGTCTTTTGCCTCCTTAGATAGGAAAAAACTAAAATTAGATCTACCATGCTGCTGCTAAGTTGCTTCAATCGTGTCCAACTCTGTGCAACCCCATAGACGGCAACCCACCAGGTTCCCCCATCCCTGGGATTCTCCAGGCAAGAACACTGGAGTGGGTTGCCATTTCCTTCTCCAATGCATGAAAGTGAAAAGTAAAAGTGAAGTCGCTCAGTCATGTCCGACTCTTAGCGACCCCATGGACTGCAGCCTACCAGGCTCCTCCATCCATGGGATTTTCCGGGCAAGAGTACTGGAGTGGGATGCCATTGCCTTCTCTGAGATCTACCATATGATTCAACAAATCCCACTCCTGGGTAATATACTCAGAGAAAACCGTAATTCAAAAAGATATATGCACCCCAATGTTCATTGTAGCACTGTTTACAATAGCCAGAACGTGGAAGCAACCAAAACAACAGAACATGGAAGCAACAGGGGAATAAATAAAGAAGACGTGGTACATATATACAGCAGAATATTACTCAGCCATAAAAAGGGGTGAGACAGTGCCATTTGCAGAGACCTAGAGATTGTCATACAGAGTGAAGCAAGTCTGAAAAAGAATGTCATGCAATATTGCTTATGTGTGGAATCTAGAAAAATGCTGCAGATGAACTTATTCATAAAGCAGAAATAGAGACATAGATGTAGAGAACAAACTAATGGATACTGGGGTAGGGGCGGCGGGAGCGGAAGATGAATGACACAGGGAACTCTACTCAGTGCTCTGTGGTGACCTAAAAAGAAATCTAAATAGAAATGATATATGTGTACATATAGCGAATTCACTTTTCTGTACAGCAGACGCTAACACAATGTGGTAAAGCAACTATGCGTGCATGCATGCTGAGCTGTGTCAGTCCTGTCCAACTCTTCGCGACCCCATGGACTGTAGCCCACCAGGCTCCTCTGTCCATGGGATTCTCCAGGCAAGAACACTGGAGTGGGTGGCCATGCCCTCCTCCAGCGGATCTTCCAGACCCAGGAATCGAACCTGTGTCTCTTAGGTCTCCTGAATTGGCAGGTGGCTTTTTTTACCACTAATGCCATATGGAAAAAGCAAGTATCAGTTCAGTTCAGTCGCTCAGTCATGTCTGACTCTTTGCAACCCCATGAATCGCAGCACGCCAGGTCTCCCTGTCCATCACCAACTCCCAGAGTTCACCCAAACTCATGTCCATCAAGTAGGTGATGCCATCCAACCATCTCATTCTCTGTCGTCCCCTTTTCCTCCTGCCCCCAATCCCTCCCAGCATCAGTCTTTTCCTATGAGTCAACTCTTCGCATGAGGTGGCCAAAGTACTGGAGCTTCAGCTTTAGCATCATTCCCTCCAAAGAAATCCCAGGGCTGATCTCCTTCAGAATGGACTGGTTGGATCTCCTTGCAGTCCAAGGAATTCTCAGGAGACTTCTACAAAAGCATCAATTCTTCAGCACTCAGCTTTCTTCACAGTCCAACTCTCACATCCATACATGACAACTGGAAAAACCATAGCCTTGAGTAGACGGACCTTTGTTGGCAAAGTAATGTCTCTGCTTTTGAATATGTTATCTAGGTTGGTCATAACTTTTCTTCCAAGGAGTAAGCGTCTTTTAATTTCATGGCTGCAGTCACCATCTGCAGTGATTCTGGAGCCCCCAAAAATAAAGTCTGACACTGTTTCCACTGTTTCCCCATCTATTTCCCATGAAGTGATGGGACTGGATGTCATGATCTTCGTTTTCTGAATGTTGAACTTTAAGCCAACTTTTTCACTCTCCTCTTTCACTTTCATCAAGAGGCTTTTTAGTTCCTCTTCACTTTTCTGTCATAAGGGTGGTGTGTCTGCGTATGTGAGACTATTGATATTTCTCCCGGCAATCTTGATTCCAGCTTGTGCTTCTTCCAGCCCAGCGTTTCTCATGACGTACTCTGCATAGAAGTTAAATAAACAGGGTGACAATATACAGCCTTGATGTACTCCTTTTCCTATTTGGAACCAGTCTGTTGTTCCATGTCCAGTTCTAACTGTTGCTTCCTGACCTGCATACAGGTTTCTCAAGAGGCAGGTCAGGTGGTCTGGTATTCCCATCTCTTTCAGAATTTTCCACAGTTTATTGTGAGCCACACAGTCAAAGGCTTTGGCATAGTCAATAAAGCAGAAATAGATGTTTTTCTGGAACTCTCTTTCTTTTTTGATGATCCAGCAGATGTTGGCAATTTGATCTCTAGTTCCTCTGCCTTTTCTAAAACCAGCTTGAACATCTGGAAGTTCACAGTTCACATATTGCTGAAGCCTGGCTTGGAGAATTTTGAGCATTACTTTACTAGCGTGTGAGATGAGTGCAATCGTGTGGTAGTTTGAGCATTCTTTGGCATTGCCTTTCTTTGGGATTGGAATGAAAACTGACCTTTTCCAGTCCTGTGGCCACTGCTGAGTTTTCCAAATTTGCTGGCATATTGAGTGTAGCACTTTCATAGCATCATCTTTCAGGATTTGAAATAGCTCAACTGGAATTCCATCACCTCCACTAGCTTTGTTTGTAGTGATGCTTTCTAAGGCCTATTTGACTTCACATTCCAGGATGTCTGGCTCTAGGTGAGTGATCATACCATCGTGATTATCTTGGTCCTGAAGATCTTTTTTGTACAGTTCTTCTGTGTATTCTTGCCACTTCTTGTTAATATCTTCTGCTTCTGTTAGGTCCATACCATTTCTGTCCTTTATCGAGCCCATCTTTCCATGAAATGTTCTCTAGTCATCCCGATTCTGTTGTTTTCCTCTATTTCTTTGCATTGATTGCTGAGGAAGGCTTTCTTATCTCTTCTTGCTATTCTTTGGAATTCTGCATTTAGATGCTTATATCTTTCCTTTTCTCTTAAATTGAAGAAAGTAGGGAAAACCACTAGACCATTCAGGTATGACCTAAATCAAATCCCTTATGATTATAGAGTGGAAGTGAGAAATAGATTTAAGGGACTAGATCTGTTAGACAGAGTGCCTGATGAACTATGGACAGAGGTTCGGGACATTTTACAGGAGACAGGGATCAAGACCATCCCCATGGAAAAGATATGCAAAAAAGCAAAATGGGTTGCTGAGGAGGCCTTACAAATAGCTGTGAAAAGAAGAGAAGCGAAAAGCAAAGGAGAAAAGGAAAAGCAAGTATACTCCAATACAATTTGGCTGATTCAGGTTGATGTTTAGTAGAAACCAACACAATACTGTAAAGCAATTATCTTTCAAACAAAAATAAATTAAAAAAAAAATTTTTAAGTTAAATAAATAAATACAATTTAAAAAATTCCATTCTGACTGAAAACTTAGCCAAGTGAATTCAGGTAAATTCTGATTTAAATTCAATCAAATTGGAGGCAAAGAAAAGAGAAAATAGAGGCAAAGATAAGTAATAGCTTCCTATTGCTGCTGTACCAAATCATCACAAACTTACCTTTAAATAGGACACATTAATCATCTTATGGTTCTGGACATCAGAAGTAAGAAGTGAGTTTTATTCTGTTAACATCAAGGTGTCAGCAACTTCCTTCCTTCTAGGGGCTCCGGGGAGAATTCGCTTCCTGCCTTTTCCATCTTCAAGAGGCTGCCCGCCTGCTTGGCTGGTGGTGTCTTCCTCCCTCTCCACAGCCTCGCAGCACGACATCTCTCTGATCCTTCTCACATCATCACAGATCTCTCTGACTGCCAAACCCAGCTAGAAAACTGCCACTGCTCTCAAGGACGTCTGTGATTAGATTAAGCCCACCTAGATGATCCAGGAACATTCTCCCCTTTTCAGTGGGCATAATCTCAATCAATCTGCAAAGTCCCTTTGCTGTGTAACCTAGCATATTCACAGATTTTGGAGATGATTTCATAGACATCTTGAGCGGGGGACATAATTCTGCCTACCATAGAAAGTGATGAGAGGTATTTCCCCAGAACCAAAAGACATAAAGAAGACCTTAAAACATCCATTTGTTGAAAGAAGGCTTATCAAGCACCCACTTTGCGCCAGGTCTATTCCATGCCCTGGGCATAGAGCAATCAAGGTGTCAGCAAGCATATTCCCTCTTGACATTTACATTCCAGATGAGGGAGAAAGACAGTATTCAAGAGAAGTAATGAACCAGGTGATAACAGGAAGTGGTGAGGCTAAAAAGGAAACTGAAGTGTGGCGTGGAAAAAAGTGAGGGGGTCCTCTAAGAAGAGAATGTGAAAAGGCCTCTTACAGGAGAAAACACGGGGGATGATAAAGGAGGAACCATCTGAGGGAAGAGTACTCTAGTCAGAAGACAACGTAAGGGCAGAAGCCCTGAGGTTGGTATAAACTTGGAGTTTTCCAGGAATGTGAAATAAAAGACTAATATGACCGGTGTGTAATGAGCCAAGGGAAAGATTTATGATAATTGAGATCAGAAAGGGGCCTACGGTTGAGTTTTACAAGCCTGACTGGTGTGATATTTCTGTTATTAGCACACTAGAGGATTTTGTGGAAAGGAGTGGTGTGGTATGACTCACATTTTTGAAAGTCATCTTGTCCATCAATTGACAAAGGGATAAACAAAGTGTGATATGTCCAAATATTATTTGGCAATAAAAAGGAATGAAGAATGACAAGCTTTCAAATGGATGAACCAGGAAAACATCATGCTAAGTAAATGAAGCCGGACAAACGTCTATATGTTGTATAATGACATATATATAGGATGACTGCAATAGTCAAATTTGTAGAGACAGGAAGTCGATTAGTGGTTATTTATGTCTGGGGGAAGAAGGGGAGGTTTAAAGGTGCTGGATAAGGAGATGAGGAAATATCCTAAAATTAGGTTGTGGTGATGGCTGTACAAATCTATGAATGTAATAAAAGCCATTGAATTGTACACTTGAAATGAGTAAATTGCTTGGTATGAAATTGCATCTTAATAAAGCTATTTTTTTTAAACATTTATTCTAGAGACATCTGGTTGAACTTGGGTTCGGAATTCATACATTCACATCCACAATAGATGCTATGAGACAGTAAAGTGATGACAAATTTCCAAAGCATGTATCCACCAAAAAGAGAGGAATTGGAGAGAAAAATGACTAGCATCAAATTTCGGAAGCTGAAGAAATAGATCTTCAGATTCCTGGTTTAGCAAACCAGAGAAGGCAGAAACCCAAAGTAGGCAATGAGGGAGGCCCAGCAAGACGGATTTGCCACCTAAAATGCTAGAAAGAACTGTTCATCCAAGGTATTGAGGACCACTGGAAGGGAGTTGCAGTGGGCTGAACCCAGGAGGACTGGCTTAAAGTCGATAGATAAAGACCACCCCAGATTCTGTTCTGCACCTTGCACAGGAGGTTCGCGTTCTCTGGATGTTCAGTCAGAAAGGCTCCACGCCTGGGCCAGCAGGCACAGTTGAGGCTAGAAGGACCACGCTCCACAATGGTATTGAGTGAAACTTTACATGCCTCATGATGATGCCACTTGCCTCAAGCCCTTTCCCCCATCAGGTCTGAGAAAGGTCAGCAGCCAACCTTGTTCTTCCCTCTACTCCCATCCCTGAGGCAGAAGATTATACAATTCCTCTCTGAAAGTCTCTGACTAGGGGATTTCTGCTACCTTCAGTTCAGTTCAGTCGCTCAGTCGTGTCTGACTCTTTTCGACCCCATGAATCGCAGCACGCCAAGCCTCCCTGTCGATGGAGTTCAACTCCCGGCATTCACCCAACTCATCTCCACCGAGTTGGTGACGCCATCCAGCCATCCCATCCTCTGTCGTCCCCTTCTCCTCCTGCCCCCAATTCCTCACAGCATCAGGGTCTTTTCCAATGAGTCAGCTCTTCGCATGAGGTGGCCAAAGTATTGGAGTTTCAGCTTCAGCATCGGTCCTTCCAATGAACACCCAGGACTGATCTCCTTTAGGGTGGACTGGTTGGATCTCCTTGCAGTCCAAGGGACTCTGCTACCTTAAGACTATGTAATAGCCCCGTCTTAGTTTATTTGGGCTGCTGCAACAGAATACCATGGACTGAGTGGTTTATGAACAATAGAACTTGATTTCTGAGGGCTGAGAAGTCCAAGATCAAAGCACCAGCAGACTTGGTGTCTGGTGAGAGCCCACGTCCTGGTTCATAGATGGCTTTTCATAGACAGCTTCTTCCTGTGTCCCTGCATGGTAGAAGCGGCAAGGGAGTCCTCTGGAGTCTCTTTTAGGAGGACACTAATCCCATTCATGAGTGTCCGTCTCTCATGTTCTCCCAGAGGCCTTACCTCCTAATACCTCTTAAGTTTCAGTGCATGAATTTTGTGGGGACACACATATACAGCCTATAGAAACCCCCAGATCTCACTAGATTATAGTCACAAACATTTATTTTTCAAGCTCCTGGGTATGCAGATTGACTAAGGTTCAGCTCATCTCAACGGTTCCCTGAGGTTCCAGGTTGCAGATTGGATCAACACCTTCTCCCTGGATTTGGTGCTAGTGGCTACTAGGCTCAGGTCCTTCTTATGGTGGATGGCAGAGAACCAGAGGGCAAACTTAAGCACATTCACAGACACACGAAAAATCTCTGCTCCAATCACATCCGCTCACATTCCATTGCCAAAAGCAAGTCACCTGGGCAGAGCAGCTTCAGAAAGGCAGGGAAGTACCCTTCTCCCAGAGCGGGTAGCAAGGGCATGGAGGGAATAAAAATGCATGAACAAATAATACAATGTACCACACAACCCAAAAGAAAAGACACATGAATGCTGATAACTGGGCTCCTCCAATGCAGCAGGCTATTCAAATCCCACCAGAGTGAACATTTTGTTCTCAAGACTCTTTAATATTCTTAAAAATTACTGGAGACTCTGAAGATATTTTGCTTACGGGGGTCATATCCATTAATATTTAGAAATTAGAACAAATGTTTTCAATATGTGTTAATCCACTTAAAATATCAATACAGTATACTAACACATATATTTGGAATTTAGAAAGATGGTAACAATAACCCTGTGTACGAGACAGCAAAAGAGACACTGATGTATAGATCAGTCTTGTGGACTCTGTGGGAGAGGGAGAGAGTGGGGAGATTTGGGAGAATGGCATTGAAACATGTATAATATCATGTATGAGATGAGTTGCCAGTCCAGGTTCTATGCACGATACTGGATGCTTGGGGCTGGTGCACTGGGATGACCCAGAGGGATGGTATGGGGAGGGAGGAGGGAGGAGGGTTCAGGATGGGGAACACAGGTATACCTGTGGTGGATTCATTTCGATATTTGGCAAAACTAATACAATATTGTAAAGTTTAAAATTTAAAGTTTAAAATAAAATTTTTTAAAAAAAGGAAAAAATATTAATTGAAAATTCATTATGTGTACAAATAACATATTTTTATTAAAAATACTTTTCTGAAAACAGCCAAATATTTAGTGAAAAGAGTAACATTGCTTTATAATTTTTGAGTTCCCTGTGTTATACACTAAGTCCTTGTTGGTTGTCTATTTTGTATATAGTAGTATGCATATGTTAACCCCAAACTCCTAGTTTATCCTCCCCCTTCTTCCCCCTTTGCTGTTGTTCGGTCGCTGTCTATCTGACTCTTTTTGACCCCATGGACGGCAGTGTACTTTCATTGTCTGCCTGAGTTTGCTTAAACTCATGTCCATTGAGTCAGTGATGCTATCCAACCACCCCATTCTCTGTCACCACCTTCTCCTCCTGCCCCATGGACTGTAGCTCACCAGGCTCCTCTGTCCATGGAATTCTTCAGGCAAGAATACTGGTGTGGATAGTCATTCCCTTCTCCATGGAATCTTCCCAACCCAGGGATCAAACCCAGGTCTCCTGCATTGCAGGCAGATTCTTTACCACCCGAGCCACCAGGGAAGCCCTTGGGTCCTCTTAAATCCACCCAAATAGTAATTATCCATGGGAACTCCTTCTAAACTCACCTGGGCCTCTCCATCACCTGCTAGATGGAATAACTTTTGTTTTAGGCACTTAGCTATTATGTAACTAAGCCGCTTTTGAACGCAACCATGTATAGAAGCAGCAGCGGGGCCAAACAGAGAGCTCCAGCCTCGATTTTTAAGTTGACGCTGTCATTCAAATTCCTTAAAAGGAAAGAAACCTCATGTGGACCCTGAAACTAATAGTAAGAGCCACATTCAGTGTCAAGACAGCCTCCTCTGAGTATCTAGCAAGACCAGGGAGCAGAGAGTCTGATGAATGTGTTTGGTGATTGCAATTTGGCAAGAACAGAGCTAATTATTTGCAGAGGCAGTTTAGTGAATACCTTTATATGAGGCACACAACAAGCTTATAATGTCTTCTGGGTCCTCTGGGACACCGCAGGAGAGGGTTTTGATGTTTCCTAGTCATGTGACTTCTGCTTGGTTAGGAGTTCTTCCCCCTTGTCCCATGACATCGCAACATGTCAGATGCAGGGGCGTGAACAAAAGGGTCTGCACACATGTCCCCATCCACGTCGTGACTGCCTCTCAGCGGACAGCATCACTGACTTTCCCTGTGACTACCATTCATTCTCGGATACCATCTACCCAAAATATCCATGAAAAACTCTGCTTTTCAAAGCTCATGCAGGCCTAGGAGCTTTCTAAGGGCTTTCTGGAAGGAGATGGTATTTATCACCAGCCAGCTCTCTCTGCTGCCATAGTTTAATACAGCTGACTCTCCTTGCTTTCACAGGGATGCTTGACTTTTCCAACTATGTCAAGAAAAATTTATTTCATCTAACCCATGATTGTCCTTCCCTGGTGGCTCAGACGATAAATAAACACTTTACCTGCAGAAGATCCAGGTTTGATTTCTGGGTTGGGAAGATCCTCTGGAGAAGGGCATGGCAACCTACTCCAGTATCCTGGCCTGGAGAAGTCCATGGACAGAGAAGCCTGGTGGGCTACATCCCATTGGATACAACTGAGTGACTGACACTAACTAACCCATTATTGGGCTTCCCTAGTGGCTCAGACAGTAAAGAATCCCCCTGCAATGCAGGAGACCTGGGTTTGATCCCTATGTCAGAAAGATCCCCTGGGCAAGTGAATGGCTACCCACTCCAGTATTCTTGCCTGGATAATCTGATGGACAGAGGAGCCTGGTGGGCTACATTCTATGGGGTCACAAAGAATTGGATATGGTTGAGCGACTAAGCATGCACTCAACCCATGATTATAGAGCAGGAATTCACCCACTGCCCCAAAATGGTGCTCAGCTCAGTTTAGTTCAGTCGCTCAGTTGTGTCCAACTCTTTACCATCCCATGGATGGCAGCACACCAGGTTTTCCTGTCCATCACCAACTCCCGGAGCTTGCTCAAACTCGTCCATCGAATTGGTGATGCCATCCAACCATCTCATCAGTAAAGTTTTTCCTTGATTAAAACTTGCTTTGGTAAGGTCATGTAACAATAAAGACAGTGATACTCACAGCAACGAGAATGAAGATACTAATGGCTACATTTGTTGGGTACCTATAATGTGCCCCCAACATATAACTCCTTTGAGCTGCAAAATAACTTTGCAACATGGGAATGACTATCCTGCAATTTATAGACAAACACACTGAAATTCATAGATAGGACGTGGCCTTTCCAGCATTATATAGTCAATATATGTGGCAATGCCAGGATTTAGATCTGCAACAAACTGATGTGACTATGCTGGTCTCTCTGGTTATTTTTTCCCAGCTGGATTCATACAGGAAGTTGAAAGGAATTTCTGCCTCAGCTTCAAATTTACTAAGGGGGTCTGAGTATGGCCCTTCCCTCTCTGGGTCTCAACAGCCTTCAGCTTTAGAGGAAGTTCTGGAATGAGGCTCCTTAACCTCTGCCCCTTCTGGGCCCATGCAGGGAAACTTGGGTATTGCAAAGCATCAGTTGAAGGTCTTTTGTAGTCACGTAAATTCTTACCAACCTAAGACTTTTGTGGTTAAATCTAGAGTGAAAATATTAAGAATAAGGATTACAGTTTGGTTAGGAGTTCAGGTTTTGAACTAGACCACCCCAGGTTCCAATTCCAGTCTTTCTGCCTGCATCTGTAACCTCAGGGATGCCACTCAACCTCTTTAAGCCTCCATTTCTCTCTGTAGGATGTGGATAAAAACTCTAACCACATTCACGTTCAATGAGATGACTTACATCAAGTCTCTGGCACATAACAAGTGCTCATATTATTATTATTTTTTTTAATGCAGTCTATCCACAGAAGTCCAAACCATCTTACCTGCCTCCTGAAAAATCTGTATGCAGGTCAAGAAGCAACAGTTAGAACCAGACATGGAACAACAACACACTCGTTCCAAATTGGGAAGGGAGTATGTCAAAGCTGTATATTGTCACCCTGCTTATTTAACTTCTATGCAGAGTACATCATGTGAAATACTGGGCTGGATGAACCACAAGCTGGAATCAATATTGCCGGGAGAAATATCAATAACCTCAGATATGCAGATGACACCACTCTTATGGCAGAAAGTGAAGAAGAACTAAAGAGCCTCTTGATGAAAGTGAAAGAGGAGAGTGAAAAGCTGACTTAAAACTCAATGTTCAAAAAATGAAGATCATGGCACGTGGTCCTATCACTTCATGGAAAATAGATGGAGAAACAATGGAAACAGTGAGAGACTATTTTCTTGGGCACTAAAATCACTGCAGATGGTGACTGAAGCCATGAAATTAAAAGACGCTTGCTCCTTGGAAGAAAAGTTATGACCACCCTAGACAGCATATTAAAAATTAGAAACATTATTTTGCTGACAAAAGTTTGTCTATTCAAAGTTATGGTTTTTCCAGTTGTCATTTAAGGGTGTGAGAGTTGGACTGTGAAGAAAGCTGAGCGCTGAAGAATTGATGCTTTTGAACTGTGGTGTTGGAGAAGACTCTTGAGAGTCCCTTGGACTGCAAGGAGACCCAACCAGTCCATCCTAAAGGAAATCAGTCCCAAATAGCCATTGAAAACATTGATGCTGAAGCTGAAGCTCCAATACTTTGGCCACCTGATGTGAAGAACTGACTCATTGGAAAAGACCCTGATGCTGGGCAAGATTGAAGGCAGGAGGAGAAGGGGACGACAGAGAATGAGATGGTTGGATGACATCACTGACTTGATGGACATGAGTTTGGACAAGCTCATGTTGGTGATGTCTGATGTGCTGCCATCCATGGAGTCGCAAAGAGTTGGACATGACTGAGTGACTAAACTGAACTGAACTGATTCAGAGAAGTCACTATTCTTGGGACCGTCTTGGTAAGTTGGGGATAACTCTCATTCCATCACTGTTGTGCTTAAGACTTTCTCAGTTTCCCTTGATGACATACAGCCCCAGATCTTGGACATGAAATCAAGGCCACTCCTGATGTAGTTTTGTGTACCCCTGAAAATCTGGTTTCACCCCATCTTACTTGGATCAGAAAGTCACCTCTACAGAAGAGAAGTCTCCTGCACTGGATGGTGGTTGGGGGGGGTGCTTCAGAAGCGTTTGCATTTTACTGGGAGGATACACCCTGTTCTGAGTTGACTTGTGTACCCCACAAAAAAAGATATACTGAAGTCCTAATCATCCTCAGAATGTGTCCTTATTTGGAAGTAGGGTCATTGCAAATGTAATTAGTTAATTTAAGATGAATTTATACTGAAGTAGGGTGAACCCCTGATCTAATATGATTGGTGCCCTTGCAAGAAGATGGTGGTAGAAAGACAGACACAGGAGGGGACAACACCACATGACAATGAAAGCAGAGTTCGGAGTTTACAGAACTGCAAGTCAAGTTATGCCGAGACCGGCAGCAAAGCATCAGAAGCTGGGGAGGGCAAGGAAGGGTTCCCCTGCAGGTTGCAAAGGAAGTGTGGTCATGCCTATGCCTTAATTTCAGACTTCTGGCCTCTACACGGTGAGATAACAATTCTGTGTTTGTAAGCATCTGGTCCCATCACTTCATGGGAAATAGATGGGGAAACAGTGGAAACAGTGTCAGACTTTACTTTTTTGGGCTCCAAAATCACTGCAGATGGTGACTGCAGCCATGAAATTAAAAGACGCTTACTCCTTAGAAGAAAAGTTATGACCAACCTAGATAGCATATTCAAAAGAAGAGACATTACTTTGCCAGCAAAGGTCCATCTAGTCAAGGCTATGGTTTTTCCAGTAGTCATGTATGGATTCGAGAGTTGGACTATGAAGAAAGCTGAGCACCGAAGAACTGATGCTTTTGAACTGTGGTGCTGGAGAAGACTCTTGAAAGTCCCTTGGACTGCAAGGAGATCCAACAAGTCCATCCTAAAGGAGATCAGCCCTGGGTGTTCTTTGGAAGGAACGATGATAAAGCTGAGAAACTCCAGTACTTTGGCCACCTCATGTGAAGAGTTGACTCATTGGAAAAGACTCTGATGCTGAGAGGGATTGGGGGCAGGAGGAGAAGGGGATGACAGAGGATAAGATGGCTGGATGGCATCACTGACTCGATAGATATGAGTCTGAGTGAACTCCGGGAGTTGGTGATGGACAGGGAGGCTGGCGTGCTGCAATTCATGGGGTCGCAAAGAGTCAGACACGACTGAGCGACTGAACTGAACTGAAGCCACCCAGTTTGTGGCATAGTTGATCTTCTATATCTGTGGGCTCTGCATCTATGGATTCAACCAATGATGGACAGAAAATATTCTTTTTAATTTAAGAAAGTTCCAAAAAGCAAAACTTTAATTTGCAGCCCACTAGCCCGTCTAGTCAAGGCTATGGTTTTTCCAGTGGTCATGTATGGATGTGAGAGTTGGACTGTGAAGAAAGCTGAGCACCAAAGAATTGATGCTTTTGAACTGTGGTGTTGGAGAAGACTCTTGAGAGTCCCTTGGACCGCAAGGAGATCCAACCAGTCCATTCTGAAGGAGATCAGTCCTGGGTGTTCTTTGGAAGAAATGATGATAAAGCTGAAACTCCAATATTTTGGCCACCTGATGCAAAGAGTTGACTCATTGGAAAAGACTCTGATGCTGGGAGGGATTGGAGGCAGTAGGAGAAGGGGATGACAGAGGATAAGATGGCTGGATGGCATCACCGACTCAATGGATATGAGTTTGGGTGAACTCTGGGAGTTGGTGATGGACAGGGAGGCCTGGCGTGCTGCAGTTCATGGGACTGCAAAGAGTTGGACACAACTGAGCGACTGAACTGAACTGAGCAACAATTTGCATGTCACTTACATTTGCTTGCTATTTACATAGCGTTTATGTTGTATTAGGTATTATAAGTAATCTATGGGTAACTTAAAGTATATGGGCAGATATGCATAGGTCATATGCAAATACTACGTCATTTTATACAAGGGACTTCAGCATCCATGTATTTTAGTATCTGTCAGGCTTCCTGGTACCAGTCCCCTGTGGATGCCAATGGACAGCTATACTTTGTTACAGCAGCCCTAGGAAACTAATACAAATACCAAGTGTTAATTGCTCAGCTGTGCTGATTCTTTGTGACCCCGTGGACTGTAGCCCATCAGGAGCCTCTGTCCATGGGATTCTCTAGACAAGAATAATGGAGTGGATTGCCATGCCCTTCTACGGGGGATCTTTCTGATCCAGGGATTGAACCTGGGTCTCCTGCATTGCAGGTAGATTCTTTACTGTTTGAGCTATCAGGGAAGCCCAATACATATAACAACTTTGTTTTCTACTAATTTTTTCTAATTATTTACACCTACCTTCTGCAGTTTTGCAAACAATATATATCAGTTATTTGTGTTCAAAAATATACATGTCTGATTATTTTAAAATTCAAATAATACAGAAGTATATAGAATAAAAATTAATGCCCTCTCATAATCTAACCTCTTGGCAATAACTTGTTTACATATTAAATAAGTTTATTTATTACCTACTCCATCCTAGGGCTTCCCTCGTGGCTCAGTGGTAAAGAATCTGCCTTCCAATGCAGGAGATACAGGTTTGATCCCTGGGTTGGGAAGATCCCCTGGAGGAGGGAATGACTACCCACTCCAGTATTCTTGCCTGGAAAATCCTGTGGACAGAGGAGCTGGTGGGCTACAGTCCATGGGGTCACAAAAGAGTTAGACATGACATAGTGACTAAGCAATAACTCCATTCTAGACTAAGCATTGTGGACACATTACTCAAAAGAGAAATGTTGTTCTGTACACAAACTCCTGATTTGCTTTTTTCCAAATGTCTAAGTTTGAATGAACGTTCATCACTTTCACAGTCAGAAAAGAATAGAGATAGAAAATGTTGTGGAGAAAATTTCAGATGGAAAGAACGAGGAAGAAGTCTTTAGGAAACAAACATACCTCATTCCCTTCCCCTTGGCTTGGGTCAGGGGTGCGGGGAGGACAGAAGCCTGACATTTCTCCTAAATGAGGCCACCCCAGATTGAGTATTTATCTATCTAGAACCTCAGGGTGCCCTTAGGGATACCAGAGTGCTAGGAGCTTGATTTGTGGTGACAGACAAGTCTCTGGGTTTGAGTCCCAGCTCTGCTCTCTCTGCCTCGCGCTAGCTGTGCAGCTGAAGTGCCTACCCTCAGATTGCCTCAGTGTGCTGGTCCGTAATAGTGCCAACCAGCACCAGGCTCGGAGAAGGCGATGGCACCCCACTCCAGTGCTGTTGCCTGGAAAATCCCATGGGCAGAGTAGCCTGGTAGGCTGCAGTCCATGGGGTCGAGAAGAGTCGGACACGACTGAGCGACTTCTCTTCCACTTTTCACTTTCATGCACTGGAGAAGGAAATGGCAACCCACTGCAGTGTTCTTGCCTGGAGAATCCCAGGGACAGGGGAGCCTGGTGGGCTGCCGTCTATGGGGTCACACAGAGTCGGACACGACTGAAGTGACTTAGCAGCAGCAGCAGCAGCAGCACCAGGCTATCTCCAGGATCATTTCCAGCTCTCAAGAGCCTGACTCTCAGTCCTCCTCTCAAAAGGGGGTTTCTTCCTAATCAAAATGAAGGGGAACTTGAATGTTCCTGGCCTTTCAGGGCCAAGAACTTCCAGAGTCAAAGCCCCACTTTTTCTACATGACTCCTCTCAACTTTTATTTCCTTCAAAAGTGAATTTTCTTTGGCATTTGTTACAAACTGAATACTTGCATACCACCTCCCTGACCCCAGCCAAATTCATATGTTGGAATCTAATCCCCAGTGTGATGGCATTTAAAGGTACTTAGGTCATTAAGATGGACCCCTTCATGAATAAGATTAGCGCACTTATAAGAAAAGGCCAAAATGCTCCCTTACTTTCTTTCCTTCATGGAAGGCCACAGAAAGAAGGCAGCTGTATGTAAACCAAGAAGAGAGCCCTCACCAGATGCCAAATCAGCCAGCACCTTGATTGAGGACTTAGCCTCCAGGACTTCGAGAAACTGTTGCTGATAAACCATCAAGGTTGCAGTATTTTGTTATAACAACCCAAACGGACTAACACAGGGTTAAACCATCCAAGGGACAGTGGACGGGATTCTCCCTACATTTGAAGACAACAAAGCCAGAAAGTGTCTTTCAACCTGACACAATATAGTACTAGGAACAGGAAGTACCTGGAACAGAAAATGGAAAGAGTGAGTTCTAAACACTGACTCCTGGTGAGACCTTTCTCTCTCAGAAGCAAGATCATCATTTTTGCTGAATTTGATTGCTTAGTACACAAGTCACTGACTACAGCCCTCACTCAAGGGGCAAGAATTAGCACAGACTATAAATACTAGGCGGAGAAGGCAATGGCACCCCACTCCAGTACTCCTGCCTGGAAAATCCCATGGGCGGAGGAGCCTGGTAGGCTGCAGTCCATGGGGTCGAGAAGAGTCGGACACGACTGAGCGACTTCTCTTCCACTTTTCACTTTCATGCACTGGAGAAGGAAATGGCAACCCACTCCAGTGTTCTTGCCTGGAGAATCCCAGGGACAGGGGAGCCTGGTGGGCTGCCGTCTATGGGGTCGCACAGAGTCAGACACGACCAAAGCGACTTAGCAGCAGCAGCATAAATACCAGGACACAGTCATCACTTGGGATCATTTTACACACCTGGGAGAATTGGGAAGAGGCTGAGCCCAGCCACCAGGAGATCAGTCAGCCCTGTTCTCCAGTTCACAGGAAAAAAAGTGAATATGCAAACATATATGTGTACATATGTGTACACGTGTGTATATGCACTCACATATATTGTATGTGTGTGAGTATGCATATGTGTATGCACATACGCTTGTATGCATGTGTGTGAGTTATATATACATACTCATGTATACATACGTGTGTGCTTATATACAGTCATGTGAGTGTATGGGTGCAATTTTTTAATAGAACATATTTTGAAGAAACAGCAAATTAAAGCCTGAATGAAAGGAAAGAATTGACATTAGGAATGGGAGATGGACAGAACTTTATCTGGGGACATTATACCCTGAATTTTGATCCAACCAGACTGCTTTCCTAGGTCAGTTTCTAGGAGGGTAACCACACCACGGAAGGATGGTAAGTGGGTGAAAGCTGAGATGGGAGCAGAATGGGGGGCTTGAAGGGCAGGGGGCAGAGAGGAAAGACCAAGTAAAGTGGAGCTGGAAATTCCTTCCAGACTTAATAATCCCGGGCTTCATTAGTAACCAAAGCAAGACTTCAGAACATATGTTTTGTGTTGACAGCGGACCCTTAATTAAAACAGCCCGAGTAAAGAACAGCCTGATTAAAGGAAAAGTGGCGCGTAAAGAACAATTTGACTGTCGACTGCCATGGGTTGGCAGAGAGCGGGGAGTTGCCCCTCTGGTTCTCCAGTCCTTCAAGGGGACCGGGAACTGTGGCCCCTCCCTGTGTGCCAGGCAACGTGCTGGGCCATCTCACAGCCCTTGTCTCACTGGCTCCTTGGAATCAATTTCATTTCAGTTTCAGAGATTTGATAACTCAGCCGGAGAAGCTAGATGATTTGCTGGAGGCGCCCGAAGCCAGCGTGGTCATGGCTGTAAATTCAGGGGGAGTCCTCGGCATAGCTTTCACTCATGCACAGTTCTGGTCGTTCTAATGAATCAGAATGTCTTGTCAGTTATAAAAACCATATGCCTCCTCTATGCATTCCTTCTTGGAAAACCAGTGGTTTTAGGGACCCCCGAATTGCTCCAGGGCATAGCCAGCCTCACGTCTGCATTCCATCCACGGTCTAGAAATCACGGGGGCAGGACTGGGATGCTCCATGCAGTTGTCTGCCTGTTCGGCCAGGAAGTGAGAGCTGTGGGTATCAGGACTGGGCACAGGGAAAGCCTGGTGTGTGAGAAAGCTGCAATCATCTTCAGATTCAATGAAAGAAACCACTTCCTGGGAAAATGAAGCCCTTTTCTGAGGAAATGAGGCTGGCTCAGGAAACAAAATCCATTCTAACTGTGGTTTGGGGGTAGAGGTTGCAGGGGAAGGACAGAGAATCTGATCCTCCCTAGGACACTGCTGCAGCTTCACTTTTGGGGTCCCCCAGAGGTGCACACACACGTTAGGAAGATAGACACCCAAACTAGACACCCAGCTCGTTGTTTATGAGAATGACAGCTAGCATGGCGTGAGTAATTACTGATGTGCCAGGCACTGTGTTCCATCATTTAATTCTCCATTTAATGTATTATTAGCCCCATCTCAAATTAACCTTTCTCCGTGTTTTTAGGACAAAGACGGTATTTAACTTAAATAAAGAAGGAATTCACTATGCTAAATGATCAGTTTTCATAGGTGAAGTGAAAACAAGACTTAGGATGGGAGAGACCCATCTGACCATCATTGGCTTCCATGGATGGCTGGGAAGGTCTGCTTGTTGGCCTCTCCAGAAATGTCCTCCCTTCCACAGATAACTAGATAGCCCCCCTCCTCCCTGTCACTTTTCTCTCCTACCCCTGGTCTAGCTGATAGTTCCCCAGGTGGTCATTTGGTTCATCTGGACCAATGAACGCCTTCCCTGGGACTTGCGCTTGCTATCAAAAAACTCAGCAATCATTCTCTGGGAGCTGAAATTGTGGCATTAAGAACCTGAGATGGCATCATCATTCCTCCTACCTCAGGACAGCCAGCCTCCAGGAAAAGTGAAAAAAGCTGCCTGTGGAGGAAAGGCCAAGAAATGAGGCAGAAAGAGTGTTCTGGAACATTCCATGCCCTGGTTCTAATTGTTCCTGGTCCAGTAGAGCAGCTGCCCTTCCGGAGGCTTGGTTCTTCGGCCCTTCCTTGGATTCATGCGCCAGTAAGCCCTCTTTCTATTTAATTGTTGAGTTTCTGACACTTGCCATCAAAAGTTCTAACCAACACACACATAAATGAGATTTTCCTGGGGGGCAGATCCAGTCTCACTGAAAGATGTGGAGAGAAAGTTTCTGAGGTTTAAGCAGTCACTCAGTTCCTGTGTGACCACACAGGGGCCAACCCAAGGTTTGGGAGACAGAGCAAGGACCATTATGAGATGACTTCACAATGGCCACTGTGAGGCCAGAAAGACCATTTCTATGCTCTAGTCAATTCAAACCATGTTAGAAGACCAGCGCCCACAAAGCGGGTTCAGCTTTCAGGCACGAGTCTGAGAAATTTGATGAGCAAGGGAAACCATTTTATCTCCTGACTCCCTCACAAAGCTAAAAAGACTAATCAGTTTAGTGAGCGGGATCCAGCCTAGTGGACTTCCCTGGTGGCTCAGAGGTGAAGAATCTGCTTGCCAAGCAGGAGACATGGGTCGGAAAGACCCCTGGAGAAGGAAGTGGCAACTCATTTCAGTATTCTTGCCTGAGAAATCCCATGGACAGAGGAGACTAGCAGGCTACAGGACCTGGGGTCTCAAAGAGTTGGACAAGACTTAGTAACTAAAAAAAAAAGAAATAATGAAACAACAAGGATGTAGTGACAGAGCAACAGCAACAGTAATCCAGCCTAGCCCTGGGGCGACACACAGCTGGGAATGCAGGCTTGGGACAGAAAGCATGCTGCGGCATCCTGGAACCACCTCCTGAGGCTGTCTGTCCATCTGGAAAATGCAGAGAATAGTAATCCCTGTTTGGTCAACACATCGTGTGGAGAGAAGAGCAACTGCACGTGGGACATCGCCCGGTCCCTCAAAGGTTTCCGTGGGAGAGAACTTCACGCGTGTGTCTGGAGACAAGCACCCCACCATGGAGCAAGGCTGTGAAGTGCTGTGCACCGGAGCCCCCTTGGAAAGCTCATTCGCATATTAAAGGCTCCGAGAAGTCCTACATCAGAAACCTGTTTTATCTATGTTTAGACTGGTGTTTCCCAAATTTATTTGACCACAAAATCTCTCTTTCTCTCTTCCCATGCACACACCTTAATCTTAACCTGCTACACTAGCCTGATTTTTCCCTCGTGGGGACTTACTCAGCATTCACACCAGAAAACAATGAACAACTGATGTACAGTAAGTCCCCCTCATATGAACCTTCAAGTTGGGAACTTTCAAATATTTGAACATGAGGTAGATCCACCAACGTCCAGTGTGAGTGGAATTGCACCTTGCCCGCCATCTCCTGTTGCTAACGATTCTTCAGCTCTACCGTCTCTACCACCTCCCAACTCCTCTTCCTTCTCCAGGCAGTAACTCTTCTTGCCTGTTCACTGGATGCCAGCCCCTATATGCCAGCTGCTTTTCAAGATGCTGTTGTTGTCGTTCAGTTGCCAAGTTGTGTCTGTCTGCCTGTGATCTTGTGGACCGTAGCAGCCAGGCTCCTCTGTCCTTCACCATCTCCTGAAGTTGGCTCAAACTCTTGTTCATTGAGTCAGTGATGCCATCCAACTATCTCATCCTCTGTCATCTCCTTCTCCTCCAGCCCTCAGTTTTCCCCAGCATCAGGGTCTTTTTAAATGAGTCAGCTCTTCACATCAGGTGGCCAAAGTATTAGAGCTTCTGCTTAAGCATCAGTCCTTCCAATGAATATCAAGGTTGATTTCCTTTAGGATGGACTGGTTTGATCTCCTTGTAGTCCAAGGGACTCTCAAGAGTCTTCTCCAACACCACAATTCGAAAGCATCGATTCTTTGGTGCTCAGCCTTCTTTATAGTCCAACTCTCACATCTGTACATGACTACTGGAAAACCTATAGCTTTGACTATATGGACCTTTGCCAGCAAAGTGATGTCTCTGCTTTTTAATTTAATTCAAAGTACTTCTGTAAGATGGAAAATGGTTTATTTTTGTGTTTGTTATGTAATTATTTATGTAAAAAGTATTATAAACTTAGTACAGTACTATATAGCCAATTGTGTTAGTTGGGTATTTAGGCTAACTTTGTTGGACTTATGAACAAACCGGACTTACAAACATGCTCTCAGAATGGAACTTGCTCTTATGTAGGGGACTTATTGTATCTGCGTTTATGTACTAGGAGGGAAAAATTAAGTCATATTGGTTTGGGGAAATTTCTATTCTATGTCATCGTGCTAGGAATCCAAGCAAACAATCAAATCAATTTTTATCTGCCCAGGTTATTAAGGAACTGAACATTTAGAAAAATTAACTGGTAGTAAAATTACCCATAAATGAATTGGCATTGTACACATTATTCTATACTATATTCTACCTACCCCAACAGATTCACAGCTTGGAGTAGGTAGGTGCATGAGAAATGACCGCAGAGCAAAGGACAGGATCATCAGTCTCAGCTCTGACTTTACTGGCTGTGACTTTGGGCCAATCCCATCACCTCTCTTTGCCTCAGGGGTCTCTTCTCATCCTTGGGAATAATAAGGAAACACTTCCCTCCTGTGGCCATTATGATAATCAGGTGAGATTGTGGGATGTGAAGATATTTGTTTGGTCAGCAAGAAAACCCTGTAAACTGTGGCCCAAATTATATGAAATGGGTTCTATGCCATATCAAAATAGTGTAAGGTAATCAAAGTTTTGTGGACAATATGTGTCTATAACAGAGATGAGCAAACTTTTTCCAAGAGCAACATAGAAAATATTTTAGGCTCTGTCACAACTGCTCAACTCCGCCCTTTAGAGCGAAAGCAGCCACAGAAAATAATGTAAATGAATGGATATGGCCATGTGCCAATAAAACTTTATTTACAAAAACAGGCGGGAGGCTAGATTTGGCCCGTGAGCTGCAGTTTCTCATACACTGGTGTGTAAGTTTGTGTAATCCACAAATAACTTGCCAACAGTGAACGCTGAAGTATGCAAGGAATATGTGATTAGCGTGGCACTTAAAGAATGAATTTTCCTTTAATATTATGTGTTATGATATGTTCATTTAATATATATGTTCACTTTACAATGAGTAAAATAGGCATCTTCTATTAAACTAACCATGTTCTAATAAGATTCCAAGGATTGTCATGGGATTTCTACAGGCAGTTAAAATTGTGGATCCTGGGAACAGCTTTCAATTCCCACTTCCTTTGCTTCAAATTCCAACTCTGCAGGGGTCCTGGAGACCTTTCCCACATCATAGCCAGGGCTGTTTTGTGGGAGGAGGGGCTACATGCCATTCCAGAACTGCTGTCTTAGAATTATGCAGCCCCGACTCCCCCTTTTGTCTGCTGTAACTTGATGATCTCACAAAAAAGCACACACTCGATCCGTGATTCTCAACTGGGCCATTTTGTCCACCCCCCCTCCCCGCCCCAGGGAACATTTGTCAATGTCACAACTGGGGGCTTGCCACTGGCATCAAGTAGGTAGAGGCCAGGGATGCTAATGGACACCCTACCAGGCACAGGACAGTCCCCACTGCAACAAAGACCTATCCTGTCCAAAACGTTGGTAGTGCCAAGGCAGAGAAATTCTGCTCTATCTTCATAGATTTTAGTCATTAACATTATAATGTAATCATACTTTATATAAAATATAATGAATAATACTCATTTAATATTATTTATCCGTGTTTAACTCAAATAACCATTTGTGTATTCACAATTTTGTTTCCCCCTTTGTAATGAAAAGGAGTTGTCTTTTCTCTAGATGATCTTTATAAGTGGTGGCATGGTGATAGGGAGGGGGAGGGAGACTCAATGTGAGCCCAGCCCAGCTTGCAATCACCACCCAGAAAAAACAGAGGGCAGGGAAATGGCATGGTTAATACTGATTCATTTCATATATTATGAGCTTTAATGTGAATTATATGACATAAGGTACCCCACCCCCCCGCCCCCTGACATTTCTTCTGGGTCTGAGGTTAAGGGGAAAACAAATGTCCATGGAGCTGAAAATGATTTACTTGTAAGTATGTGTGGTACTGTGTTTTTCCTTCTCTCTCCCTTCCTTAATTTTAAAAAACTACTAAGTTTAATATTAGTAATAAGGGAATATGAAGAGAGGGAGAGGGGAGTGTGTTCTGGAGTCTTTTAAAATGTAATACAAAGGCCACAGGTGATTATAATAGCACTGGTATTACTACTACTAATAAAATGAATAGTTAACACTTTTTGAGAACTGTTTGTTCTAAGCACTGTGTCAGGCAGAGACAACTTTTGGATGTCGCTTCTTCGAGCCTTGAAGCATCCCCAGGAGGTCACTACCCCCATTATTTTAAAAGGTTAATGACTTGCCCAAAGTCATTCTGTTTTCTCAGTGACAGAAGCGGTAACTCAGACAGTCTGGCTCCAATCTTAACTCTTAACCCCATCTTTGTAGCGGTCTGCCTCCACGTATCCCCATCCCCACCCCGAGAGTCCAAGAGTTCTTGTTTATAGTCCCTGAAGGGCCCAGGACCAAGCCTAACTTACAGCCAGACGCGGTAAGCCCCTGACTTAATCGAATGGAATCAAAAACAGATTTTGCTTCGGTTGAAGGGAGAGTTCCCTTAGGCAGCCGCCGGGGGGCGCACTGGAGCCAGCAGTCTCGCGCTCCGCTGAGGAGCGCTGGACCAAGGTCCAGGAGGAGCCTGGAGCGAGAAAGCGGGAAGGAAACCTAGGGATGCAAGGGTGAAGGAGGGGTAGGGGCTGGGGAGGACTGCCGACAGGAGGAGAAGCAGAAACAACACATTATCGCGTGTTTTCTGCATTGCAAGGACAACATTATTCCATCAAGGAGATGGCAATAACCACTTAATTAAATCTCTCTTGTTGAAACAGAGTGCTGACTTCAGTAATTGCCCGTTTAAATGGCATGGAAATATGTACTCCGCCGGCCCAGACTCTGGGCTGATCCCGACGTCTCTCCCGCTGTCCCTGTGTGCTGGAACTGACACCAAGGGCTGGTCTTAATTTTGAAGTGAGGAGGGGTGGGGAAGAAGGTTTTTTTGCAGGCCTGTTCATTTCCTTCCAGAGAGTCCTTTCCTTTTCATAAGTCCTGGTTTGCAGCCCTCATGCTCCCTGTAGATCAGTCTTGCGTATCGGAATCCGCGGGTATCTAGAATGATTGCCTATTTGTTCACAGCTGTATCTCCAGCACCTAGAGCCCACCCCCACCCCCACCCCTCACCCCCCGGCAAATTGTCCTCCATGTCCCTTCTCCATCCCCAAGGGCTCGGCATAAGATCTTACAAAATGCTGAGTAGACACATCAGTATCTCCCAGTTTTATCTGATGGCAAAAATCAGCCTGGGCGGCTCACTCAAGCATAGGTTTCTCAGTCCTGGGGAATTCTGATTCTACCGGGCTGGAAAGAGGCGAGGGCTCTACCTTAGCAAGCATCAGCAAACTCCCAATTTGGCAAGTGTGGAAACCCTGTCTTTGCAAAGAGCCTCCTGCCTCCCACTTGCCTCACACTAACCTCCTTAGGGTGCAACCTGCCTCCAGCTCCTCACCTGCCAGACCCCACCCTCCAGTCCTTTGTCTGGGCCAGATGCCACAGTGATTTTTTTAAAAGCAGAAATCCATCCCTGTCATTTCCCCACTGAAGCCATTCAGCAGCCTCTTCTTGCCTGGTCAAGGGAAGCTGTGAGGATAGATAATGGCCACAGGCACAGCTGCTGAACCTACAACATGGGTTAAAATATTAAGCTCTGGGGCACTGAGGGGCAGCAAGTTAAACTTCAAATCTCTAGAAACCACAGATTAGAATTCCTTATAAGATTATCTCAGGGTTTCTCAACCTCAGAACTCTTGACATTTTGGACAAGATAATTCTTCATTATGAGGGGCTATCCTGGGCATTATGGGATATTCAGCAGCATCTCTGGCTAGATGCTAAACCCACTAGATACCAGCAGCACTTCCTTACTGGTTGTGCCAACAAAGCTGTCTCCATGTGCGCATGCTTAGTTGCTCAGTCACGTCCGACTCTTTGTGACCCAAAGGACTGTAGCCTTCCAGGCTCCTCTGTCCATGGGATTCTCCAGGAAAGAATACTGGAATGGGTAGCCATTCCCTTCTCCAGGGGATTTTCCCAACCCAGGGACTGAACCCGGGTATCCTGCATTGCAGGACGATTCTTTACCAGCTGAGCCACCAGGGAAGACCAAAACTGTCTCCAGACATTGGCAAGTGTTTCCTGGGGTCAAATCATTCCCCATTGAGAACCATTTGATTCTTATAAAGAGTAAATTAAACAAAAAAAAAGTATGGAAAGCCCTTACCCCATACCTGGCACAGAATAATTACCCTTCAAGAATATCCATGATTTACCTCTCACCCGCTACTGTAGCAGAGAAGGCAATGACACCCCACTCCAGTACTCTTGCCTGGAAAATCCCATGGATGGAGGAGCCTGGTGGGCTGCAGTCCATGGGGTCGCTAAGAGTCGGGTGCTACTGTAGGCTTTCCTCCTGTCCATTTCCCACCTTCACCTTGAACTGTGCAGTGTCCCCTGACTATTTTCACTCCGTCTCTACTTGGAGTTGGGTGCCCTCCTTTCTTAACATTTATCCCACTGTGTTTTACTTGTCTTTCTTTTTTTCCCCCCACAAAATATTTATATGTATGTTTCACATACATGGCTTAGTATATTTGCACACATCGCCTTGGTCTGTCATCTGAGACTAGATGCAACAGCATCCAAATAGCGATCAGCACACCTAGTGCCCAGATTTTGGCTTTAATATTATTCTCTAATAACAGGAATCAGTGTTTCTTGAAGAAATTGGTGATTCTAGGAGCTGTGGAGGAAATAAACTAGATGAGCCTGGACCATCTAGTAGTAAATATTAAAGAAGTATTTAAAAAAAAAAACAAGAATGAGCTTAAACACATACACAAAATGATGGGATCTCTCAAATGGATGCAAAAGGTAAATTAAAAAAGCTTCCAATGACCAAAGCTGAAACAATTTGAGCAATGAAATAAATAAATACTCTCTTTCTTTTCCATTGCTTTCTTATCCAGACTATGGGCAACCTGAGAACAGAGGTGATGCTCCATTCTCCTCTGTATCTCTTGTATCTGTCACTTCGTTAGAAATAATACTTGCTCTTATATTACACTAATAATCCTCGATCCCTTGTTATGTGTCAGGCACTGCAGAAGTAGCTTGCCTGCAATATCATATTTCATCCTCGTGACAACCCTGTGGCACTCCTGCCATTATCATTCCTACTTTACAGATGAGGATCTGAGACACAGAGAGGTAAGCAACTTGCCCAATATCACACAGGACTCAGCTGAAGCGACTTAGCAAGCGTGTAGGCACTTGAAAGACCATAGACTAGGAGGACCATGGACACCAGAAATCCAGGCTCCTGCTTTACCAGCACCAGAAACTGGTGCTACCTCTGCTGTCTGGGGCCCCTTTCAAGAGCAGCAGTGTTGACAGACTTGGGGAGAGTGTCAGGAGGGGCAGCGGTGAGGAGATACCCCTCGTCCAAGGTAAGGAGCAGTGGCTGCGCTTTGCTGGAGCAGCCGTGAAGAGATACCCCACGCCCAAGGTAAGAGAAACCCAAGTAAGACAGTAGGTGTTGCAAGAGGGCATCAGAGGGCAGACACACTGAAACCATACTCACAGAAAAGTAGGCAATCTAATCACACTAGGACCACAGCCTTGTCTAACTCAATGAAACTAAGCCATGCCCCTGGGGCAACCCAAGATGGGCGGGTCATGGTGGAGAGATCTGACAGAATGTGGTCCACTGGAGAAGGGAATGGCAAACCACTTCAGTATTCTTGCCTTGAGAACCCCATGAACAGTATGAAAAGGCAAAATGATAGGATACTGAAAGAGAAACTCCCCAGGTCAGTAGGTGCCCAATATGCTACTGGAGATCAGTGGAGAAATAACTCCAGAAAGAATGAAGGGATGGAGCCAAAGCAAAAAGAATACCCAGCTGTGGATGTGACTGGTGATGGAAGCAAGGTCTGATGCTGTAAAGAGCAATATTGCATAGGAACCTGGAATGTCAGGTCCATGAATCAAGGCAAATTGGAAGCAGTCAAACAAGTGATGGCAAGAGTGAATGTCAACATTCTAGGAATCAGCAAACTGAAATGGACTGGAATGGGTGAATTTAACTCAGATGACCATTATATCTACTACTGTGGGCAGGAATCCCTTAGAAGAAATGGAGTGGCCATCATGGTCAACAAAAGAGTCTGAAATGCAGTACTTGGATGCAATCTCAAAAATGACAGAATGATCTCTGTTCGTTTCCAAAGCAAACCATTCAATATCACATCAATCCAAGTCTATGCCCCAACCAGTAATGCTGAAGAAGCTGAAGTTGAACGGTTCTATGAAGACCTACAAGACCTTTTAGAACTAACACCCAAAAAAGATGTCCTTTTCATTATAGAGGACTGGAATGCAAAAGTAGGAAGTCAAGAAACACCTGGAGTAACAGGCAAATTTGACCTTGGAATATGGAATGAAGCAGGGCAAAGACTAATAGAGTTTTGCCAAGAAAATGCACTGGTCATAACAAACACCCTCTTCCAACAACACAAGAGAAGACTCTACACATGGACATCACCAGATGGTCAACACCGAAATCAGGTTGATTATATTCTTTGCAGCCAAAGATGGAGAAGCTCTATACAATCAGCAAAAACAAGACCAGGAGCTGACTGTGGCTCAGACCATGAACTCCTTATTGCCAAATTCAGACTCAAATTGAAGAAAGTAGGGAAAACCACTAGACCATTCAGGCATGACCTAAATCAAATCCTTTATGATTATACAGTGGAAGTGAGAAATAGATTTAAGGGCCTAGATCTGATAGATAGAGTGCCTGATGAACTATGGAATGAGGTTCATGACATTGTACAGGAGACAGGGATCAAGACCATCCCCATAGAAAAGAAATGCAAAAAAGCAAAATGGCTGTCTGGGGAGGCCTTACAAATAGCTGTGAAAAGGAGAGAAGCAAAAAGCAAAGGAGAAAAGGAAAGATATAAACATCTGAATGCAGAGTTCCAAAGAATAGCAAGAAGAGGTAAGAAAGCCTTCTTCAGCGATCAATGCAAAGAAATAGAGGAAAACAACAGAATGGGAAAGACTAGGGATCTCTTCAAGAAAATCAGAGATACCAAAGGAACATTTCATGCAAAGATGGGCTCGATAAAGGACAGAAATGGTATGGACCTAACAGAAGCAGAAGATATTATGAAGAGATGGCAAGAATAGACAGAAGAACTGTACCAAAAAGATCTTCACGACCCAGATAATCATGATGGTGTGATCACTGACCTAGAGCCAGACATCCTGGAATGTGAAGTCAAGTGGACCTTAGAAAGCATCACTATGAACAAAGCTAGTGGAGGTGATGGAATTCGAGTTGAGCTATTCCAAATCCTGAAAGATGATGCTGTGAAAGTGCTGCACTCAATATGCCAGCAAATTTGGAAAACTCAGCAGTGGCCACAGGACTGGAAAAGGTCTGTTTTCATTCCAATCCCAAAGAAAGGCAATGCCAAAGAATGCTCAAACTACCGCACAATTGCACTCATCTCACATGCTAGTAAAGTAATGCTCAAAATTCTCCAAGCCAGGCTTCAGCAATATGTGAACCGTGAACTTCCTGATGTTCAAGCTGGTTTTAGAAAAGGCAGAGGAACCAGAGATCAAATTGCCAACATCCGCTGGATCATGGAAAAAGAAAGAGAGTTCCAGGAAAGCATCTATTTCTGCTTTATTGACTATGCCAAAGCCTTTGACTGTGTGGTTCACAATAAACTGTGGAAAATTCTGAAAGAGATGGGAATACCAGACCACCTGATCTGCCTCTTGAGAAATTTGTATCCAGGTCAGGAAGCAACAGTTAGAACTGGACATGGAACAACAGACTGGTTCCAAATAGGAAAAGTAGTTCGTCAAGGCTGTATATTGTCACCCTGTTTATTTAACTTCTATGCAGAGTACATCATGAGAAACGCTGGACTGGAAGAAACACAAGCTGGAATCAAGATTGCAGGGAGAAATATCAATAACCTCAGATATGCAGATGACACCACCCTTATGGCAGAAAGTGAAGAGGAACTCAAAAGCCTCTTGATGAAAGTGAAAGTGGAGAGTGAAAAAGTTGGCTTAAAGCTCAACATTCAGAAAACGAAGATCATGGCATCCGGTCTCATCACTTCATGGGAAATAGATGGGGAAACAGTGTCAGACTTTATTTTTGGGGGCTCCAAAATCACTGCAGATGGTGACTGCAGCCATGAAATTAAAAGAAGCTTACTCCTTGGAAGGAAAGTTATGACCAACCTAGATAGCATATTTAAAAGAAGAGACATTACTTTGCCAACAAAGGTCTGTCTAGTCAAGGCTATGGTTTTTCCTTTGGTCATGTATGGATGTGAGAGTTGGACTGTGAAGAAGGCTGAGCACCGAAGAATTGATACCTTTGAACTGTGGTGTTGGAGAAGACTCTTGAGAGTCCCTTGGACTGCAAGGAGATCCAACCAGTCCATTCTGAAGGAGATCAGCCCTGGGATTTCTTTGGAAGAAATGATGCTAAAGCTGAAACTCTAGTACTTTGGCCACCTCATGCGAAGAGTTGACTCATTGGAAAAGACTCTGATGCTGGGAGGGATTGGGGGCAGGAGGAGAAGGGGATGACAGAGGATGAGATGGCTGGATGGCATCACTGACTCAATGGACATGAGTCTGAGTGAACTCCGGGAGTTGGTGATGGACAGGGAGGCCTGGTGTGTTGCGATTCATGGGGTCGCAAAGAGTCGGACACGACTGAGCAGCTGATCTGATCTGAACGCTTAAGTCTAGCAAGTCCAGAGAGATCCAGCAAGCACCCTTCACTTCTAGATACTGGAAGGGCTTTCTGGCATGACTCAGCATCATCTCTTATCTCAGCAACACAGGACCTCCCACATCAGGGGGCATTCAGCTACAGGAATTTTTGCATGGTCATTACTCCAATGCCCAGATGCATCTGTGCAAATTATGAAGAGAAACAGAAATGGTCAGGCCAAGAGATAGTACCATGAAGGAAACTCTGGATGCTGATGGCAGAAAGGTTCTATACTTTAAATACTAAACCTTGGAAAACTTGCAGGCAAAGCCCTGATGATTATGTATGGGCCCTGATATAACATGGGCAAGAGGCTAAAACAGTAGATGGTGGGCTAGAAATGAAATAATAACAACAGTAATTGAGGTAACATTTATGAAGTGCTGTCTGTGACACAGCCCCTTTGCTCAGTCATTTCCAACTTTGAAACCAAAAGGACTGTAGCCTGGCAGTCTCCTCTGTCCATGGAATTCTCCAGGCAAGAATACTGGAGTGGGTAGCTGTTCCCTTCTCCAGGGGATCTCCCCAACCCAAGGATCGAACCCAGGTCTCTAGCATTGAAGGCAGATTCTTTTCCATCTGAACCACCAGCGAAGCCCAGGAATACTGGAGTAGGTAGCCTATCCCTTCTCCGGGGGATCTTCCTGACCCAGGAATCAAACTGGGGTCTCCTGCATTGCCTGACAGATTCTTTACCAGCTGATCTTTGAGGAAAGTCCCCTTTCTATATAGCATTTCATTTAATCCTGTGACGCATATATTACCTTATCCCATTTTGCACATGTGGAAACTAAGGAACTGAGGCTTAGTGTTACCTGTCCAAGTTCAGATGTTAATATGGAGTGAAGTGGATTTTAAACTCCCTGACAGGACTTTAGCACTAGCCCACACTGGTTACTTCTTACTACCATGGCATGCATGGTCTTTTATATTCTGGCAAAGCTTATCCTTCTAAAGGTAATCTCGTTACTTTGGTTTTGTCTATTTCCCTGCTGTAGTAGAACACAATATGCTTTCTCTTGGGTTTCTGTAGAATGTTGCCCCATAAGAACTAAGCCATCCTGTAGCCCTGTCTCTCACAACCTCTATCTTCCAAAGTCACCCGGTACAGGAACTGTCCCTTTACCATTTGTTGCTTCAACCCCCAGCTGGTGGCCAAGCTTCTAAAACTCTGTAAAAGTGAATTTACAAAGTTTAATTGGGTGGTCTTAAGAAAATAAGGTTTTCCTGCATGTTTTTGTTATGAACTCATTAGTAAAAAGACGCAAATGGGTGATACCCATGACTTAAATGAATCTCCAGAGAATTATGCTGAGTGAAAATCACCAATCTCAAAGGGCCATATATCATATGATTCCATTTTTTACAACATTCTTGGAACAACAGTGTCATGGAAATTGATTACCTAGAATTCAGTCGTAGGGGATAGTTGTCAATGGGCATGGCTATAAAAGGGCTTCCCCTGTGGTGCAGTGGTAAAGAATCTGCCTGCCAATGCAAGCAGACATAAGTGACACTGGTTTGATCCCTGGGTCAGGAAGATTCCCTGGGGTAGGAAATGGCAGGGAAGAGCCTGGTGGGCTTCAGTCCATGGTGTCACAAGGAGCTGGACACAACTGAAGTAGCTGAGCATGCCAGGCTTGTCTCTCAGTGGAATTTCTAGGCAAGAATCCAGGAACAGGTTGCCATTTCCTTCTCCAGGGGATCTTCCCAAGCCAGGGATCGAACCCAGGTCTCCTGCATTGCAGGTGGATTCTTTATCGTCTGAGCCACCACAGAAACCCTGAGCACACAAATGTGGCTATAAAGGGCAACGTAAGGGGTGTTAGTACTGCTGGAACTCTTCTATATCTTGACTGTATCAATGTTATTGTCCTCATTGTGACACTGTACTACAGTTTTGCAGGGTAATGTCATTGGGGAAAATTTCATAGTATTTTACAACTGCGTGTGAATCGGGAAGATCCCCTGGAGAAGGGAAGGGCAACCCACTCCAGTATTCTTGCCTTGAGAATCCCATGGACAGAGGAGCCTGGTGAGCCACAGTCCATGGGGTCACAAAGAGTTGGACACAGCTGAGGGACTAATACACACACACGTGAATCTGGAGTTAACACAGAATTTACCATAAAAAGTCATTTGTGTGGTGACATAGTAAAAACTGTGGAATATGGGGGCGCCAAAAGTACATCCTTTCAAAAAGCAGCAATAAACTGGCAAAAACAAAACAAAAAACTGTCAGAATCGACTTTACCAGGACTCTGGAAACTAATCCAAAGTTTATAGCAACAAAGTGAATGCTTACTGAAGACAAATCAGCTAATCTTGGTGAGACAGCTTTGTGGCATTTTAATTTACCATGGCTCTGTCCTCTCTCCCAACTCAGTAGCAGCTTTGAAGACACAGCCTGTTACAGGTTCTTGGTCCCACAGAGCGCCAAATGGACCTAAATGAACGCTAACTGTTCATTTTGACTTTTCTGGTGGCTCCCTGGAGGACTCCTCAGAGGGCTTTCCTTTTTTTCACCTAATTCAGAACTATTTCAGCTGAGGTAACTATCAGGGAGGAGAGGAGTGTTTGTCAAAAATATTTAAAGCATTAGGCATGGCCACCTGGGGCAAGGGATAACAAGTGGGGCAAACGATGGACTAATCAAAATGTTTGGGAAGAAAGGCTGAGGGAAGAAATGCCTTGGGGAATAAGGACTTTGGAAAGTTATAATACGTTCCTAAGACTCTAGAAAGTCTCGTGCATGCCTAGGTCTGGGCACACGATCAGAAAATATCTAAGAAGTCCATAAGCTCTCACCTCTGGCTGACCTTCAGACTCTTCATAATTAGGAACTGAAAACTAAGGCAGAATTATAAATTGCCTGGATGAACGTGAAACATGTTGACCAACATACCTGGGTGTAGAGCCCATCAGCAAAGACTGAGAATTTCAGTAGCTTTTGTTTGTTTTTTGAATCCAGTCGTTTAAAGAAATCTCTATTAAATCACCAGCTGACTAGTTGGAGCAGAGATTTCAGTGGTCACACATGAAAAAAACTACAGACCTTGCAAAATTAGTTTAGAAGATCTACTTAAAAAAATAACAATAGGCAGCAACAACAAACCTTTTGGAAGGTGGAGAATCTGCCTTGTTGAGTTTTCACATTAAAAGTTTCTACAACAACAAAAGATTGTTGTTGACAAAAAATAACAAGGCACGTAAAGAAATAAAAACATGTGGCTCATCCAAGAAAAAAACACCCAAATTAATAGACACTTTTCTTAGAAAGCACACATATTGAACTTACTAGACAAAGGCTATAAATCAAGTATGTAAAACGTGCTCAAAGAGAAAAATAAGGAAAAGGACTGAAGGAAACCATGAATATGGTGTCTCATTAAATAGTTAGGCAGTATAGAAAGGAACCAAATAGGAAATCTTGAGTTGAAAAGAACAACAACTCAAATGAAACATTAATTTGAGGGATTCAATGGCACATTTGAGTAGGTGAAAGAATTAGCAAACTTGAAGATAATCCATTTGAGATTATTCAGAGGGAGGAGCAGAAAGAAAAGAGTGAGGAAAAATACAGAGTTAAGAGACTTTAAGAGTTTAAGACACCATCATCCATATCAACATTTGTTAATGAGACTCTCAGAATGAGAGGAGAAGAAGAAAATAATTTTTGAAAAAAGTAATGACCAAAATCCTTTCCATATTTGTTGAAAGAAACAAATCTACATTTCCAAGATTCTCCAAGAATCTTAGGATGGATCAACTCAAACAGAGCCACAGTGAAAAGCATTATAATTATACTATTGAAAGCCAAAACTGAAGAGAAAAATCCTCAAAACATCAAGAGAAGTGACTCATTGTTTTGCTCTATGAGGGATCCTCAATAAGATTAAAAGCTGATTTCTCATCATAAATCAAGAAGGCCAGAAGACAGTGAAATGTCATACTTAAAGTTTTTTTTTAAAAAACTGTCAACCAAGAATTCTTTACCTAGAAAAGTATCCTTCAAAAATGGAGAAATCATTCCCAAGAAACAGAAGTTGAGAGTTGTCACTAGTAAACTTGCTGGATAAGAAATGGTAATGCAAGCCCTTCAGGATAAAATGAAAGGACTCTCCCTAGACAAAGAAATAAAGAAAAACTGGAGTTTCAGCTTCAACATCAGCCCTTCCAATGAATATTCAGGACTGATTTCCTTTAGGACAGACCAGTTGGATCTCTTTGCTTTTGATATTAATTCAAACTAAATTGTTATAAATTAAAATGTTAATTAATCTTCAGAAAAACCACAAAATAATGCTAAAAATATTCTATAGTAACATAAATGAGAAGGAAATCAAACTGTTGCACTACAAAATATCTCATACAAAAGAAAACAGAATGGAGTAATTGAGGGACAAAAAATATGTAATGTATAGAAAACAAATAGCAAATGATAGATGTAAGTTTCTCCTAATCAGTAGTTACTCTAAATGTAAATGGATTAAACTCTCCAATCAAAATGCATAGATTGGCAGAATGGATTTTCTTTTTCATTAAAAAAAACTGTCATCTATATACCACCTGCAAGACACTCACTTTACATGCAGACACTAATATGTTGAAAGCAAAAGGGTGAAAAAGAAAGATGTTCCATGCAAGCATAACTAAGACCTGAAGTGGTTAAACGAATACCAGACATAATAGACATTAAAACAAGAACTGTTACAGTAGGCCAAAAAGGTCATTATATAATGATAAGACTCTGTGGGAGAGGGAGAGGGTGGGATGATTTGGGAGAATGGCATTGAAATACGTATAACATCATATATGAAACGAGTCGCCAGTCCAGGTTCGATGCACGTACTGGGTGCTTGGGGCTGGTGCGCTGGGACGACCCAGAGGGATGGTATGGGGAGGGAGGAGGGTTCAGGATGGGGAACACATGTATACCTGTGGCAGATTCATTTTGATATATGGCAAAACCAATACAATATTGTAAAGTTAAATAAAAGAAAAGAAAAAAAGAAAAAAAAATTCCATGATCCTCAAAAAAAAAAAAAAAATTGAATCCATCAAGTAGATATAGCAATTGTAAACATATACACATCTAACAATCAGATCAGATCAGTCGCTCAGTCGTGTCCGACTCTTTGTGACCCCATGAATCCCAGCACGCCAGGCCTCCCTGTCCATCACCAACTCCCGGAGTTCACTCAGACTCACGTCCATCGAGTCAGTGATGCCATCCAGCCATCTCATCCTCTGTCATCCCCTTCTCCTCCTGCCCCCAATCCCTCCCAGCATCAGAGTCTTTTCCAATGAGTCAACTCTTCGCATGAGGTGGCCAAAGTACTGGAGTTTCAGCTTTAGCATCATTCCTTCCAAAGAAATCCCAGGGCTGATCTCCTTCAGAATGGACTGGTTGGATCTCCTTGCAGTCCAAGGGACTCTCAAGAGTCTTCTCCAACACCACAGTTCAAAAGCATCAATTCTTCGGTGCTCAGCCTTCTTCACAGTCCAACTCTCACATCCATACATGACCACAGGAAAAACCGTAGCCTTGACTAGACGGACCTTTGTTGGCAAAGTAATGTCTCTGCTTTTGAATATGCTGTCTAGGTTGGTCATAACTTTCCTTCCAAGGAGTAAGCTTCTTTTAATTTCATGGCTGCAGTCACCATCTGTAGTGATTTTGGAGCCCAGAAAAATAAAGTCTGACACTGTTTCCACTGTTTCCCCATCTATTTCCCATGAAGATTGCTGGGAGAAATATCAATAACCTCAGATATGCAGATGATACCACCCTTATGGCAGAAAGTGAAGAGGAACTCAAAAGCCTCTTGATGAAAGTGAAAGTGGAGAGTGAAAAAGTTGGCTTAAAGCTCAACATCTAACAATAGAGCCCCCAAAATATATGAATCAAAACCTTGCAAAATTGAGTGAAGAAATAGACAATTTAACAATAATAATTTATACTTTCAATCCCCACTTTCAGCAATGAATAGAAATACAGGCAGTTGATGAACAAGAAAACAGATGACTTGAGAAACATTATAAATCAAGTACACCTGACAGACGCAGACAAAACATCCACTCGACAGCAGAGTGCACATTCTTTCAAACACGCATGGAACATTCTCAAGAGGGAAAAAGAAATCACATATTAGACCACAAAACAAACCTCACTAATTAAAAAAAAAAATTGGCATTATACAAAGTATTTTCTCCAACCACTACAGAATGACATTAGAAATCAATAGCAGAAGGAAATCTGGTACATTCACAAACATGTGGAAATTAACAACACATTCTAAAACCATTAATGGATAAGGAGAGAAATCGCAAAAGAAATTAGAAAATATTTTGAGAAGAATGAAAATGAAAACAAAACATATCAAAAATTATGCAATGTGGTGAAAGCAGTGCTAGAGGGAAATTTATAGCTGCAAATGACTACATTTAAAAAGAGGAAAGATCTCAGATTGATAGCCAACCTTCCAGCTTAAGGAGCTAGTAAAATAAGAGAAAAATAAACCCAAATCAGATGGAAAAAAGTAAATAATAAAGATTATGGTATCTCTGAAACTTACACAAAATTGTAAATCAACTATACTCTAATATAAAATAAAAATTAAATTTAAAAAGTTTACAGCAGAGATAAAACAGAGAACATAAATCAATAAAATTGAAGGTTTGTTCTCTGAAAAGATCAACAAATTTATCTAGATGACAAATTTTGTACAGTAGTAAGATGAAACATGCAAATTACTGAATTAAGGAATGAGAGTCGTGACATCACCACTGACCTTAAGCAAATAAAAGAATTATAAGAAAATTGTATAAACAATTGTATGCCAACAAATGAGATAACTTAGATAAATTGAACAAATTTTTAAAAACGCAAAAATTATCAAGATTTACTCAAGAAAAAATAGAAAATATAAATAAAGCTATAACAACTAAAGAGGCTAAATCAGTAATTTAAAAAAAAACTTATAGCAACAATAACAAATTGCAAGACTGGTGAATTCTATCAAACATTTTAACACCAATTCTTCTCAAACCCTTCCAAAAAGTAGAGATGTAGCAAACACTCCTAATTCATGCCGTGTTGCCAGCATTATCCTGATACCAAAGCAAGACAAAGACACGATAAGACTACAGACTATTATCTCTTAAGACAATAAATACAAAAATCTTAAACAAAATCCTAGCCAAGCAAATTCAGAAACATATTAGAGATTATACCCCATGGTCAAATAGGAATTTATCTAAGTAATTGTTCAATAGACAACAATCAATCTATGTAATGCATTGGATTAATAGAATGAAGGGGGAAAAAGCATAATCGTCTCAATTGAAGATTAACTATTTGACAAAATCCAACACTCTTCCATGATGAAAACACAAAACAAACTAGAACTAGAAGGAAATGTGCTCAAAAGGCATCTATAAAAACCTACAATAAACATTACTCTTAATGGTGAAAGACTACAATTTTCCTCTGAGGATCAGGAATAAGGCAAGGATGTTCATACGTGCAACTTCCATTCAACACTGACCTGGAAGTTTTAGCTATGGCAACTAAGCAAGAGAAATAAATAAAAGATATTCAGATTGGAAAGGAAAAAGTAAAAGTACCTGTATTCACAAAAGACTTACATATAGAAACGTATATATATGTCTTATATATAAGACTTATATATAGAAAATCTTAAAGAATCCACAAAAGAACTTTTAAAGCTAATAACCAAATTCAACAAAGTTGCAGATACAACATCAACATACAATAATCAGTTATATTTCTATACACTAACAATAAATATCTCAAAAACAAAATTAAGAAAACAATTCCGTTTATAATACATCAGAAAATAAAATATTTAGAAATGAATTTAACCAAGGAGGAAACTCTAGTGAAAGAAATTAAAGAATAGTTAAATAAGTAGAAAGATAGACCACATTTGTGTACCAGAAAGCCTAATACTGCTAAGATGGCAACACTCTCCAAATTGACCTATGGGTTCAATGCAGTCCAATTCAAAATTTCAATGACCTTTCTGCAAACACTAGAAAAATCAGTCTTCAAATTCATGTGGAATTATAGGAAGTATTAAATATGCAAAACAATCTTAGAAAAGATTAATGCAGAGAAACTAACATTTCCCTATTTCAAAACTTAATACAAAGCATCAGTAGTCAAGACAATTGGCACGGACATAGAGATAGACATGTTAATCAATGGCATAGAATTGAGAGTCCAGAAATAAATGCTCACATTTATGGTCATTTGATTTTCAGCAAGGGTGCCAAGATCATTCATGGGGAAAGACTAGTCTTCAGTAAATGATACTGAGACAATTGGATATTGACATACAGAAGGATGAAGTTGGTTCTTTATGTCACACTATGTACTAAAATTAGCTCAATATGAATCAAAAACCTAAGTGAAAGAGCTAAAACTATAAAACCCTTAGAAGAAAACATAAGGGTAATTTTTCATGACTTTGGGTTTGGCAATGGGTTCTTAGATTTGACACCAAAAGCATAAACCACAAAAGAAAAAAAAAAAAAAACAATTGAACTTCATCAAAAGTTAGAAACTTTGTATATCAAAGGACATTCTCAAAAAGGTGAAAACACAGCCCGAAGGGAGAAATATTTTCAAATTATATATCTAATAAGAATCTAGTATCCAAACTGTATTTTAAAACTCTTATTAATAAACAACAAGAGCAGAAGCATGCAAAAATGGGCAAAAGATTGAATAAACATTTCTCCAAAGAAGATATACAAGTGGTCAACAAGCTCAGGAAAAGACTCTCAATGTCATCAGTCACTGTGTGCGTCTGTGCTAAGTCACTTCAGCTGTGTCCGACTCTTTGCGACCCTATGGACTGTAACCCACTAGGCTCCTTTGTCCACAGGATTCTCCAGGCAAGAATACTGGAGTGAGTTGCCATTTCCTTCTCCACATTGGTCCTTAGGAACATGTAAATCAAACCCACAATGAGATACTACTCCACACCCTCCAGAGTATTTAAAAAAAAAAAAGAAAAACAAGAAACAGAAAAGAGTTGGTGAAGATGGAGGATGCATTGCTTGTGCACTGCTGGTGAGAATGTAAACGCAGCTGCTGTGAGAAAGTTTGTCAGTTACTCAAAAAGTTGAATACAGAATGATCATACGACCCAGTAATTCCATACCTAGGAGTATATAAGAGAAGTGGAATCAGGTGTTCAAACAAAACAAATCTTGAACATTGTGTTCATAGAAGTATTATTCTTAATAGCCAGAAAATGGAAACACCCAAATGTCCATCAGCAGGCAAATGGTATGCTAAACTGTGGTATGCTCTACATAAAATGGAATATTACCTAGCTGTAACAAGGAATGATATGGACACAGGCTACAACAGTGGCTGAAACTTGAAAACATTATGGTGGATGAAAGAAATCAGACACAAAAGGCCACAAACTATATGATTTCATATGTCTGATATGTCTAGCATAGGTAAGTCCATAGAAACAGGAAACAGATTCATAGTTACTGAAAGGAGAGCGGTATGGGGAGTAACTACTTATCAGGTACAGGATTTCTTTTTAGAGTGAGGAAAATGTTCTGTACTTAGATAAAGGTGATAGTTACACAAGTTTTTGAATGTATGGGAAAAAACAGTGAACTGCACACTTTTAAAAATCTTTAAAGCAATAAAGATTTTTATGTTGTGTGAATTTTGCCTCCATTTTTAAAAAATCATACATTCCTTGTGAAAAGTTTTTTAATATATATTTAACTGAAAGCATTCTTCTTCCATTATTGAAAGCTAAACTCATTAATATGCCAGCAAATTTGGAAAACTCAGCAGTGGCCACAGGACTGGAAAAGGTCAGTTTTCATTCCAATCCCAAAGAATGCTCAACTACCGCACAACTGCACTCATCTCACATGCTGGTAAAGTAATGCTCAAAATCCTCCAAGCCAGGCTTCAGCAATACGTGAACCGTGAACTTCCAGATGTTCAAGCTGGTTTTAGAAAAGGCAGAGGAACCAGAGATCAAATTGCCAACATCCGCTGAATCATGGAAAAAGTAAGAGAGTTCCAGAAAAGCATCTATTTCTGCTTTATTGACTATGCCAAAGCCTTTGACTGTGTGGCTCACAATAAACTGTGGACAATTCTGAAAGAGATGGGAATACCAGACCACCTGATCTGCCTCTTGAGAAACCTATATGCAGGTCAGGAAGCAACAGTTAGAACTGGACATGGAACAACAGACTGGTTCCAAATAGGAAAAGTAGTTCGTCAAGGCTGTATATTGTCACCCTCCTTATTTAACTTCTATGCAGAGTACATCATGAGAAATGCTGGACTGGAAGAAACACAAGCTGGAATCAAGATTGCTGGGAAAAATATCAATAACCTCAGATATGCAGATGACACCACCCTGATGGCAGAAAGTGAAGAGGAACTAAAAGCCTCTTGATGAAAGTGAAAGAGGAGAGTGAAAAAATTGGCTTAAAGCTCAACATTCAGAAAAACGAAGATCATGGCATCCAGTCCCATCACTTCATGGGAAATAGATGGGGAAACAGTGGAAACGGTGTCAGATTTTATTTTTGGGGGTTCTAAAATCACTGCGGATGGTGACTGCAGCCATGAAATTAAAAGACGCTTACTCCTTGGAAGGAAAGTTATGACCAACCTAGACAGCATATTCAAAAGCAGAGACATTACTTTGCCAACAAAGATCCATCTAGTCAAGGCTATGGTTTTTCCAGTGGTCATGTATGGATGTGAATGTCAGACTGTAAAGAAAGCTGAGTGCTGAAGAATTGATGCTTTTGAACTGTGGTGTTGGAGAAGACTCTTGAGAGTCCCTTGGACTGCAAGGATCCAACCAGTCCATCCTAAAGGAGATCAGCCCTGGGTGTTCATTGGAGGGACTGATGCTGAAGCTGAAACTCCAAAACTTTGGCCACCTGATGCGAAGTGTTGTCTCATTGGAAAAGACCCTGATGCTGGGAGGGATTGGGGGCAGGAGGAGAAGGGGAAGACAGGGTGAGATGGCTGGATGGCATCACCGACTCGATGGACATGAGTTTGAGTGAACTCCGGGAGTTGGTGATGGACAGGGAGGCCTACGTGCTGTGATTCAAGGTGTTGGAAAGAGTCGGACACGACTGAGTGACTGAACTGAACTGAAACTCATTAATGGCTCACTTGTGTTTTCTAGACCTTTCTATTACACCAGGCTTCCCTGGTGGCTCAGAGGTTAAAGTGTCTGCCCTCAATGTGGGAGACCTGGGTTCGATCCCTGGGTCGGGCAGAACCCCTGGAGAAGGAATGGCAACCCACTCCAGTATTCTTGCCTGGAGAATCCCATGGACGGAGGAGACTGGTGGGCTACAGTCCACGGGGTTGCAAAGAGGCGGACATGACTGAGCGAGCAACTTAACTTACACGCATGGACGTGAAGATAAAGGTTGAGGTTTGTAAAATGGAATCATAATCATAATATACATCTGGAATTTGCTTTATTTATTTAATATGAATATTTAATCTTCAGCACAGCTACTCTACATTTAGTTTTTAACAGCTGCTGAAGTTTTTGTACAATGCAAGTGCTATCATCTTTTGTAACCATTTTCTATAGATAGACATTGAGAATGCATACACTTTTCATTGTTACTAACAATTCTACAAGGGACACCAGTGTGCTCGTATCCTTGAACACTTGAAGAGGTAACAGTGGATTGTTTATGTCTGAATTGCAATTAGTGTGTATGTATGTCCTACTAAGGAGTTATCTGGGAGCCTGGAAGACCCAACCACATCTTTCCTTGACTCCCCCACTGGCACAATGGGTAGCTCTGGCAAGAACTTTGTTGCTTGGACAATAAGCCAGTCTGAATAACAGGGGGCCAGCTAGAACCAGATCCCATAGAGTCTCAACTCCAAGACACTGACACAAAGACTTACTGGATCCCAGTAACTGATGAAATGTAACTAAAACTTGAGCCCTCCGAGCATTCAGTCTTTCCTTACGACTTTTGGGTTTACGTTGACAATGAGGAAATGCCCAGGTACTGGGAGGGTACATGCCCAGATATTCCAAAGAGACCCTGATTCCTGGGGTCCCATAACCCTTGGTCCTTGTTTTGAGTATGCCTGCTTTAGCCCATCTCAGGGTCTCTGAACAAGCTCTTCCCTCTGCCAGAAGTGCTCATTTTCCAGATTATCCCCAACTGTCGCCTTCTTGTCACTCAGGTCTTGGCTCACAAGTCACCTCCTCAGAGAGCCCAACTCTGACCACTAGATCTACACTTATGCCCTATTCTCCAGCACAGTCCTGTCCCTCTACCACCTCACCCTTCTTCCCCAGAGACCTGAGTCATTTCTGATATGATCTTGTTCATTTATTTGCCTATTTAAATATTGTCTAGCTCCCTGTCAACAGTAGGAATTCAAGGAGACTACCAGAAAAACCTGTTGATCCAGCAAAGCTAAATTCGTTAGAAGCACTGAGATCAGAGAGAGTACAGCCGCGACGGTCTCAGGAGTGTCTGCAGAAGGGAATTTAGAGAAAGGTGTTTGTAGGGTTTTAGGTCCTTGATGCCTGGTTTTAACGCAAATCTTGCAAGGGAGAATTCTAATTGAGATTGCACAGAGTTGATGACATAATAACTTGGCAGGCATAGCAAGGCTAGGGTTCTTAAGCGTTCTTGGTGAGCAAGCTCTTGTTTTCATCTTTTTGAAAAAATCGATATATCATTGACATTTAACACTGTACTAGTTTTAAGGTTATATATAAGTATATGTAAGCTTATATATACTTAAAACTAATACAGTGTTAAATATATATACTGCAAATTGATCACTATGATAAGTTTTGTTAACATCCATTACCACACATTGTGTAAAAATTTTTTTCTTGTAATGAGAACTTTTAAGGAAGGTCTACTCTGAGCAACTTTCAAATATATAATACAGATTTGTTAACTATAGTCACCATGATGTGCTCTATGACTCCACGACTTATTATTAATCTTATACCTGGAAGTTTGTACCTTTGACCACCTTCACCCATTTAGATCACCTCCACCTTCCACTCTTGGTGACCAATCTGTTCTCTGCCACTATAAGTTCAATGTTTTGTTTTTAGAGTTTATATATAAGTGAGATCATACAGTATTCGTCTTTCTTTGCCTGGCTTATCTCACTTAGTATAATGCCCTCAAGGTTCATCCATATTGTCACAAATGGTAGGAGTCTTCCTTTTTATGGTGGAATAATATTCCATTATAGATTATATATATATATATATATTATAGTGGAATAATATTCCATTATGTAATATATTCTAATAATATAATAATTATAATATATGATAATATAACAACATTCCATTATATATATTATATAATGAGATATAACTGACTTTTAACACTGCATTAGTGTTAATATTGGAGAAGGTGATGGCACCCCACTCCAGTGTTCTTGCCTGGAGAATCCCAGGGATGGGGGAGCCTGGTGGGCTGCCGTCTATGGGGTCGCACAGAGTTGGACATGACTGAAGCAACTTAGCAGCAGCAGCAGTAGCAGTGTTAATATATATAATACATATAATGGAATATTGTTATATTATATATATATATATAAATAAACATATTTCCTTTATTCATTCAGTCACTGATGGACACTTAGCTTCTGTCCATGTCTTGACTACTGCAAATAATGTTACAATAAAAATGGGGGTGCAGATATCTTTTTCAGATATTGATTTCATTTTCTTCATGTAAGTACCAGAAATGGAATTGCTAGATCTGTTAGTTTTCATAAATAAGCTGATTAGTTCATTTTCTTAGCTTCCAGAGGCAGGTATGTTCTGGAACGTGCAGCTAACTCAGTTTTGCTGACTCCTAGCATTGCTTAACACAGGGACAGGGAATTAGGTTGATTTCAATTCTCTTCCCACTAATAAATTAGAAAATCCTCCTTGAGAGCAGGAACCTTATCCGTCTTGTTATTCCTATTTGCTTTTAAGTGCCAAGAGCCTAGTAAGAGTAAGGGCCTGCTGTGTAATAGGTATTTAATAAATACGTATTAAGTTAACAAATTATTACTATGTCATTAAAAGCTGTTGGAGGTCCTAGGCAAGACACTTCACCTCTGCAAAATAAAGATGCATACGTGCTGTCACTTCAGTTGTGTCTAACTCTTTGTGACCCTATGGACTGTAGCCCACTAGGCTACTCTGTCCATGGGACTGTGCAGGCAAGAATACTGGAGTGGATTGCCATGCCCTCCTCCAGGGGATCTTCCTGACCTAGGGATAGAACCACATCTCTTATCTCTTATGGTCTCCTGTATTGGCAGGCAGGTTCTTTACCTTTAGCGCGACCTGGGAAGCCTGCAAAATAAAGATAAATATAAATAAATTTATTGAGCACCTACCATTTGCCAGACAGCTTCCTAAGTGCCAGTGATCCAAGAGTGAATCAAATCTACTTTCCATTCTCATGGGGCTGATACCTCAGTGCAGAAAAGACAGACGATGAGAAAGCTAACAGATGGGAAAATACCATATGTCATCACTTATACGTTGAATCTACAATATGGTACAAATGAACATATCTATGAAACAGAAACAGAGATACAGTGGCTCCCCAGGGACTTGGGGCTCCCCAGGGACAAGGGAGTGCGGGGAGGATGAACTGGGGGTTTGGGATTAGCGATGCAAACTATTACATTGCTGTTGTTCGGTCACTAAGCTGTGTGTGACTCTTTGCAACCCTATGGACTGCAACACTTTTATATACAGAATGGATAAACAGGGTCCTACCGTATAGTACAGGGAACTGTATTCAATATCCTATAATAAACTATAGTGGAAAGAATATTAGAAAGAATATTTATGTGTTTGTATATATATGAAACTGAACCACTTTGCCATACATCAGAAATTAACAACATTGTAAATCAATTATACTTCAGTAAAATACATTTTTAAAAAGAAAGCTAACTAACAAAATCATTACAGATTGCATAAGTCATATTTATGTGTGATTCTTTTTAGGAAGCCAGATAGTCCTTATTGAGAATGAGTCTAGAGAAAAGTTACACTCCAGTGAAAAATCACAAAAGAGATGGTTTGCTTAAATTATGTTTCCTTATTGTTTTTACTACAAAAGCAATGTAAGCTTGTTCCCCTCTAGGCATCTGCTGGTTGGGAGCCCTTTCACATTGTTCCAGGACTATACAAATATAGATAGATAGTGAGTGAGTGAATGAAAGTCACTCAGTCGTGTCTGACTCTTTGCGACCCCATTGACTATACAGTCCATGGAATTCTCCAGGCCAGAATACTGGAGTGGGTAGCCTTTCCCTTCTCTAGGGGATCTTCCCAACCCAGAGATCAAACACAGGTCTCCTGCATTGAAGAGGATTCTTTACCAGCTGAATCACAAGGGAAGCCCAAGAATAATGGAGTGGGTAGCCTATCCCTTCTCCAGGGGATCTTCCTGACTCAGGAATCGAACCGGGGTCTCCTGCATTACAGGTGGATTCTTTACCAACTGAGCTATCAGGGAAGCCCATAGATAGATAAAATTTTATTCTGTTCTGTTTTCAGTAAATGGACCCTCACTTTCCACACAACATTGTAACTTGTTTTTTTCCACCTAATGATTTATCATGAACATTCCCTCCAGGCAACAGATAGAGATCTTTATCTTTTCAATAGCTACATAATGGTCCAAAGGTTAGGGCTAACTCTCCAGGTTTAACCAGTCTCTACTGATGCTCACTGGGGGATGTTACACAGGATTAATGCCCCAGCTCAAAAAAGTCTGACTCAATTATTTTGCCTACTTTGAAGCAGAGCAAAACACACTTGTCTTCTCAGGTGATCACACTCAAATAGCTGGTGTTAGCAATCAACTTTCTGACAGAAAAGCAAGCCCAGAAGCTAACCTTGGGTCAGAATCCTTTATTATTTAAATTTGATTTTCATTTGACTTGGATTCTTAGTTTCAAGAAAAGAAAACCATCTGGCACAAGCATGAAATGATTCCATATTGACATTAATAGTTAGGATATGTGACTGATACTTCCCTTGGAAATATCAGTGTTTCAAATATTTTTAAAAAGAGATTTACCTTTGAACTGAATGGTGATTCATGGCAATATTTGCCAAAGGATGTAAATGAAGGGGATTTTTGTGCTGGGTTTTAAATTTTAAATGATGGTAAAACTCAATCATTAGAAAGGGATTTTTGCTTGTTCATTTTAAGAAAATTCTGACAGTGTTCCTTTTTCTCAATAATTTGTAATATTCATTTTTTGACCATATCCTTTCCTAAACTTTTCAGAGGACCCTTCACCTGGTCTCAGTCTGAGAGCTTTTTAAAAGATTTCTGGAAATCTAAAATCTAAAACTTCTTGTTTTCAGGTACTCTTGGGCTCCAGAAATCCCAGGGTGAGGCAGTACTAACATTTTTTCAAATTCCCAGTTGACTCCCATTAGCGGCAAACAATACAGTGTAAGGATGAAGTATCTTCATTCTGGGTATGGAGTCCAGGCTCACCTCCTGACCCTGCGTCCTCTTAACTGAAACCTGGGACAAGTCCTTTAGCATTTCTGTACCTCAGTTTCCCCATCAGTAAAACAGAGAGAATGAGGAAGCCGTGGTGGGAGGGACACTATGGGTGTCCAGGGCTTACAAGGAAGGAACGTATCCAGAGTTCCTGAAAGTGAAAGTGAAAGTGAAGTTGCTCAGTTGTGTCCTACTCTTTGCGACCCCATGGACTGTAGCCTCAGTCCATGGAATTTTCCAGGTAAGACTACTGGAGTGGGTTGCCGTTTCCTTCTCCAAGAGTTCCTGACCTCACCCATAACTTGTAGCTGTCCTGATCATGAATCAAACATAGTCTCTGATCTCCATAACTTACACGCTAGGGGAGAGAGATTTGGAAACAATGAATACCGCAGATGGATGAGGAAAAAACACATAAGAAACCCATAGAAGCTCATCAGAGGTGCATGGAAGGCAGATATGTCCAGCTGTGTTGGGAAGTGTAGGTAAGAACTCACAAGATGGAGAAGGTGGAAGTGGGGGGGGGTGGGAGGGGGCAGGGGCGGGGGCGGGAGGGAGGTCTAGCATCCCCAGGGAAACCGATTAGGAGAAAGCACGGAGGTGTGAATGCATACTTAGGCTAGGGAAGGGCGTCACTTAGGTTGAGGACATGGTGCAAATGAGGCAGGAGATAAATGGGCCCCAGACTGAATGGCGGGACATTGTCCGCTGTGGACAGGTACTCCAAGATGAACAGAAGGAAGCCTTAAGCTCTGCCCAGATAAGAGACCACATATTTCTCATTCTCAAGGTCAAGGAGCCCTTCCCAGCTACACATGCATAGAAAAGCTCCTTGGAGGTCAAAAAGAGAGTCATGTCAACTTACCCACAGGCGTCTTTGCTAGAATCTTTCTTGGCTAAGAGATGCATTGGCACACATGGAAGGACCCTGAAGTACATCAAACATGAACTCAGAACCTGGCAAGCAAGATGACTGGCCAAAGGAAACCCGCAAGGAATAACCCATATCAGTGATTTAACTCAAGTAAGTGATTTAACCCATATAAGTCTTACCGTGAGGGCAAGACTCTCTCTGAGTCTGCCTGTGTGTCTACCCACATGTTACCCTTTTCCTGCTAATGAACACTGTATTGCTTCACCACTTTCTATCTCTATGCAGAAATTCATTTCTATACAGCACTGGGCCAGGGCCTTGTCACTGCTTTAGTGGCTAGGGTTCAGCACCCACACTGTTGAGACCTGACTTCAGTCTCTGGCCAGGAACCAGCATCCTGCTGCAGGATGAGGCCATCCAAGAACAGAAGGTGGTAAAAGGCAAGAAGATTCTGTTTCAGGGACAGACTTGGGTTGGATCTCTGCTACCCTGTTAAGGCAGAGCTGTGCAGTCTCCCAGCCACGTAGACTGCCATGGCCGCTGCGTGGCCTCAGATCCCACGAAGAGGCGTTAAGGTAACTGTGAGTGTCCCTCTCCAAGCTTTAAGTCTCTCCCTGACAGAAAGAGGGCACTGGGCCTGCCTTACCTCTCAAATGTTTGCTCCCAATCCTAAAACACTTCTGACACTGAAGGTAAGCTGTTTCCACTTACAAATCTTAGTAGGGAATCCGGCCTTTCCGTGCTGAGGCCCAGGGTGAGACATAATGGTGATTTACACACCATAAACTTTTGTGAGTTTTATTCACCTCAGTGGTCTGATATTAAACAGGCTCACGGGGGAGCCACAGTGACTGGCTTTTCTGGGCAGGGCAGCACTAGGCTATGAGAAAAGGAGAGGAATGAGACAGACAACCAGCATACTCTGGTCTTCAGACTCCTGGTTATCCCCTCGATCTGAAGTGAAAGTGTGAAAGCGTTAGTCGCTCAGTCGTGTCTGACTCTTTGCGACCCCATGGACCATAGCCTGCCAAGCTCCTCCCTCCATGAGATTTACCAGGCAAGAATACTGGAGTGGGTTGTCATGCTGTCCTCCAGGGGGTCTTTCTGACCCAGGGATCCATCACACATCTCTCATGTCTCCTGCATTGACAGGTAGGTTCTTGAGCACTAGCTCCACCTGAGAAGACCCCTTAGACAGGGCTAGCATCTTCCAAAGGCTTGACTGGGGCTGGGGTTGGAGGATCCATTTCCTTTTCTTACTTTAAAAGTGATCTATCCTCCCCCTCCTTTTTTTTTTTTTTTTTAAGGAAGTCTTCTTATCTATGGCTTTGTATTTATTTATTTATGGTTGTGTGGCTTGTGAGATATTAGTTCTCAGACCAGGGATAGAATCCGTGCCCCCTGCATTGGAAGCACAGAGCCCTGACTACTGGATCACCAGGGAATTCCGAGAGGACCCATTTCTAATGAATAAGTCATGCGCATAGCGTTGATAGGAGGCCTCAGTTCCTCTCCATGCAGGCCTCTTCACAGCTACGTAAGTGACCTCATAGCATGGTGACTGACGTTCTCCAGAGCAAGTGATCCAAGCGGCCACAGTGGAACCTACAAGGCCTTTTCAGTGTATTAGTAGACTCACAACGTCTACCTTATCCCCTCCATCATGTACTCTTAGTCACACAGACGGCTCTGGGTTAACGTCAGGAGGAAGTTGCAGAAGAGTGTAAGTGGCGGAGAGCAAGGGTCACTGAGGCGAGGGGAGGGATGCCATCTTGGAAGCTGGTTACCACAGCCAGCTTATAATCAAAGTTCTTTACTTGCCTGTTTATTCCCAATTTATCTCTGGCTTTGCCTCCATTCCTTCCGGTTTTTGCAGTTTCATCCGTTAGCTCCCATAGCTCCTGACAGTTTCTGCTCTTTCACTGCCCTGATTTAAGGTTCATCTTTCCCTTCCTCTGACAGTTAAAAATAAATTATACCCTTGGCAATAATAAAATGGGGGTTTCACACCCACCTGCATGTAACTGTTATGTAATAAATGTATCTAAAGTGCCTAGTGCAGCACCTGGCTCATATTAGGCATGTAATAAATGCTAATGGCTCTTTTTATGATTGTTGTTATTATTATTTCTATCACCAGTATTAACTCCGTCATTATCAATACAATTATGCCGTTATGAACTGCCTTGTGGAAAGTCTAGCGCAGAACCTCACTCCTGTAATAGGTAAGGAGATGGTCATTTTGATGAAAATCTGCCTTTCCTTTTTCCCCCCATCTTATTGCCTTTCAACACCCAGTGTTGCAGTCAAAGGAAACTATTATCAGACCCCAGAAGCCTCAGAAAATAGCCTTTATTTTTACTGAAATCTTTTGAAGAGCAAGCAAGGAAGGATGGAATTACATGCCAGAGCCCAAACCACATCTTCTAAAACCTCTCTCCAGACGCCCCTCCTTTCCAAGCCTCAGCCTCCCAGCAGAGGCCTCTGCAAGTCTTTCCTCGCCAGTCTCCTCTAAAACTCTCCTGTCCTTTCTCCCCTAAAAGTCTCCCCTGTCTTCATACCTTCTTCCACCTAAGCCTTCAACTTGCCTGATCTCTTTTCTACTCCAAGATTTCAAAGGAGAAAAATGGAGAGGCATGTTTAAAACATTTCCAGCAATTCAACATCACTGCAACATCCAAGCACTTCCCAGAAATCACTTTACAATCGCTTTCCTAGAAATGCATTTTTATTGTAGTTTAGAGAAGACTGGATTAGAAAAGAAGAACCAAAAACACAACTGATCCTTCACCAAAAATAATTTAAGATATTCTGGAGTTCCTAAGGAATACTTGAGTTTTATTTCAAAACCCAATTGTCTGCTGCCTCTAGCATCTGACCTTAACTAATCTCCAGTGTACTCCTGCATAGAGGTAGGCAGCCCATGAACCTGGGTTTGAGTTCCAGTCCAAAGCTTACTTTTATTTACTCTCACTTTCCTTATCAGTAAACTGGAAATCATAATGCTTACCTCCACATAATCTGAAGATGGAGGAGGCAGTGGTCTTTAAGCACAAACACAGTGTCAGATGCTGAGAACTTGCTCAATAAATAGTAGCTCTTAGCATCCTTGGAAATGTTTTTCATGGACTGGCAGAGGAAAATAACCTCATTAAATGGCTTCTGTTCCTAAGACACGTCCAGTAGAGCTGTCTCATTTACAAATAAGGCTCAGGACTTGGCTGAAGAGAAATGTATATATATATTCAGAGAGACAGAGAAGGCAATGGCACCCCACTCCAGTACTCTTGCCTGGAAAATTCCGTGGACAGAGGAGCCTGGTGGGCTGCAGTCCATGGGATCACTAAGAGTCAGACATGACTGAGCAACTTCACTTTCACTTTTCACTTTCATGCACTGGAGAAGGAAGTGGCAACCCACTCCAGCATTCTTGCCTGGAGAATCCCAGAGATGGGGGAGCCTGGTGGGCTGCTGTCTATGGGGTCGCACAGAGTTGGACACGACTGAAGTGACTTAGCAGCAGCAGCAGCATTCAGAGAAGAAAAAAAGGAGTTCTTGCGTTATTTGGGGACCTAGAAGGGTCAATTTAAAGTCTGATGTCACCGCTTGGGCAGTACTTCAATTTTCAGCCTTTCAATGTCTTAATCTTTAAGAAGGTTATAATAATACTATCTATTTCACAGAGTGGTGGTGGAGAATTCAGTTAGTGAATAAATGTAAGGCTCTTGGCAAGTAATGGAGTGTGAGTGATTTCTTTATGCCTATATGATCAGGCATAAAGGAGCTGTCATTTTAAGGAATAAATTAAATGATAGGTACTCTTCCTCTGAATCCCCAAAGCAGCCTATTGCCATGTGGGGGCATCCTCATAGCAAGTTCATTATCAGAGACCCTTTGGTATGAGCTTGTGGAAGGAAGTGTAACCGCTGGAAAGTGGAAATATTCACTCATGAACCTGCCACTTAATAATCTGAGTCTTGCTCAGACATGGCTTCCCACATAGCACAAGCTCCCTGGGTGCCCAGAGGGTCATCTCTGACACCTGTCCTGCATTTTCACCCAGTGATACAATGCAGAAAAGATGCAGGGCTGCAGGAAGTCAAAGACAGTGACATTGGCAACAGCTCCAACCATTCGTTCATCAAGGCTTTGACAAATGGGAATGTGGTGGTGTTGGAACAACTTGCAATGAATGAAAAGATCTTTCTAAATGATAATGTTTCAAAAGGGAATCAATGTGACTAGCAGCTGATTAAAAATGATGCTTAGACAGATGAAACCCTCAAATTTCCTAACAAAACTGATGTTCTCTGTAATATCTTTTGACAGTCAGATGTGACCTGAAGAATGCTAAAATACATTGTTCTTCAGTGTATAGAATATGTGCTTCACTGCAGTTATAATCGATGTATTGAGGAACATAAGATTTTGAAAACTCTGTTACGAATTTTCATTTCATTTTCTAAGATAAACTCCCAGTCACACTTTGTTTAACTATAACTGCTATGAAGTTCATGTTCCCTATTTTAATGCATCTACATAAGTGGCCTTCTTCTGTTGCAGTTTGTCCAGAAAAAATGAGAATCTCTCTTTTTAAAAAATTTCATTGGAGTATAGTTGCTTTACCAACTTGTGTTAGCTTTTACTGTACAGCAAAGTGAATCAGCTAAACATAAACCTACATGCCCTCTTTTTTAAATTTCCTTGGAAGGAAAGTTGTGACCAACCTAGACAGCATATTAAAAAGTAGAGACATTACTTTGTCAACAAAAGTCCATCTAATCAAGGCTATGTTTTTTCTAGTAGTCATGTATGGATGTGAGAGTTGGACTATAAAGAAAGCTGAGTGCTGAAGAATTGATGCTTTTGAACTGTGGTGTTGGAGAAGACTCTTAAGAGTCCCTTGGATTGCAAGGAGATCTAACCAGTCCATCCTAAAGGAAATCAATCCTGGGTGTTCATTGGAAGGACTTATGTTGAAGCTAAAACTCCAATACTTTGGCCACCTCATGAGAAGAGCTGACTCATTGGAAAAGACCCTGACACTGGGAAAGATTGAAGGCAGGAGGAGAAGGGGATGAAGAGGATGAGATGGTTGGATGGCATCACTGACTCAATGAACATGACTTTGGGTAAACTCCCAGAGTTGGTGACGGACAGGGAGGCTTGGCGTGCTGCGGTTCATGGAGTTGCAAAGAGCTGAACACGACTGAGCGACTGAACTGAACTGAACTAGGTCATCACAGAGCACTGGGTAGAGTTCCCTGTGCTATCCAGGAGGTTCTCATTAGTCATCTATTTTACACATAGTATCAATAGTGTTGGAAAGGGAAATGGCAACCCACTCCAGTACTCTTGCCTGGAGAATTCTGTGGACAGAGGAGCCTGGTGGGATGCTGTCCATGGGGTCACACAGAGTCAGACATGACTGAAGCGACTGAGCATGCTTGCATGCATTGGAGAAGGAAATAGCAACCCACTCCAGTATTCTTCCCTGGGGAATCCCAGGGACCAAGGAGCCTGGTGGGCTGCCGTCTATGGGGTCGCACAGAGCTGGACACGACTGAAGCGCCTTAGCAGCAGCAGCATCAAGAGTGTACAAATGTCAATCCCAATCTCCCAGTCCATCTCACCTCCTCTTCTCCCGTAGGTGTCCATACATTTGTTCTTTATATCTGTGTCTCTATTTCTGCTTTGTAAATAAGATCATCTATACCAATTTTTTTGGATTCCACATATATGTGTTAACATATGATGTTTGTTTTTCTGACTTACTGCACTCTTAGAATCTCTTTTTCTGTATGCTGGTTTCTGATGTGCCGTCCCCTCTACTTGGGATGCTCCCTGCCCCCTCACATCCTCAGGATCCTCGCTGCTCCCTTCTTTAAGTCTTTGTCAAGTACCTACTTCTCAGGAGACCCCTGGACCTTCCTTTACAAAAAAGCCTCCTATACACTAAAGCATACATGCCCACTCACCCACAACCACACATGCTCTCACATCCCCCACACCTCTACAATCAGATACTCCTCACACACATATACACCCTTACACATACCCCCACACATACATGCCTGTGCACACACACACACAACCTTTACTCACTTATCTATTCTTCTCTATCCCTTTATCTTGCTTTTTGTTGGTAACATTTATCACCTCCTGGAATGTTAAGTATATTTTCCCCAGTTATTTGTTTATTATTTGCTACAAAATCAGGAACTTGATTTGGTTCACTATTTCATCCCCAGTGGTGGGCAAGGAGGAGGTCCTCAATATTAGTGGGATATATATCCTATTGATATATATCCTGAGAAATCTGCGTGCAGGTCAAGAAGCAACAGTTAGAACTGGACATAGAACAACAGACTGGTTCCAAACTGGGAAAGGAGTATGTCAAGGCTGTATATTGTCACCCTGCTTATTAAACCTATATGCAGAGTACATAATGAGAAATGTTGGACTGGATGAAGCACAAGCTAGAATCAAGATTGCTGGGAGAAATATCAGTAACCTCATAAATGCGGTTAACACCACCCTTATGGCAGAACTAAATAGCCTCTTGATGAAAGTGAAAGAGGAGAGTGAAAAAGTTGGCTTAAAACTCAACATTCAGAAAACTAAGATCATGGCATCTGGTCCCATCACTTCATAGCAAATACATAGGGAAACAATGGAAACAGTGAAAGACTTTATTTTGGGGGGTTCCAAAATCACTCCTGATGGTGACTCCAGTCATTAAATTAAAAGATGCTTGCTCCTTGGAAGAAAAGTTATGACCACCCTAGACAGCATATTAAAAAGCAGAGACATTACTTTGCCAACAAAGGTCCATCTAGTCACAGCTATGATTTTTCCAGTAGGCATGTATGGATGTGACAGTTGGACTATAAAGAAAGCTGAGTGCTGAAGAATTGATGCTTTTGAACTGTGGTGTTGGAGAAGACTCTTAAGAGTCCCTTGGACTGCAAGGACATCCAACCAGCCCATCCTAAAGGAAATCAGTCCTGAATATTCATTGGAAGGACTGATGCTGATGCTGAAACTCCAATCCTTTGACCACCTGATGCAAAGAACTGACTCATTGGAAAAGACCCTGATGCTGGGAAAGATTGAAGACAGGAAGAGAAAGGGGACGACAGAGGATGAGATGGTTGGATGGAATCACCGACTCAATGGAGAAGAGTTTGAGTAAACTCCAGGAGTTGGTGATGGATAGAGAGGACTGGTGTGCTGCAATCCATGGGGTCGCAAAGAGTCGGAAATGACTGAGGGACTGAACTGATATCCTACCCATGAATGGATGGATGAATGGATGCCTGGATCCCAGAACTCAGGGCATTTTGTTTGAAAAGATGCCTTGAGGGCAGGGTCTATGGCTCCGTTGTCCTTTTTCACCAGTTCTTCAGGGTGCTGGGCACTGAGGTTTTCCACAAACACCTGCTGGACTGCAATAAAGTCCTAGAAGAGTCTCCAGGTTCCAACTTCTGAGTGTCTTCAAAGCCCCGGTCCCAAACCCTGACATCAGCAGAGGCGCAGCCCCAGGCCTGGGGTTTTTGCCAGAAGCATCTCTTTGTTGTAAAAGCAAAACAAAAGAACACACACCACCGTGGAAATTCCAAAGTAAACGCTCCTCTCTGCAGGCTGGAGCGGGTTGGGTGGGAGTGAAGATGCAGAGGCTACAGGAGCGGCCACCCGGAGCCCCAAGTTTGCAATGTTGGAGCTCCGCTCCAGTTTTATTAAAAATGCCAATCTAACGAGCCTGCGTGACCAGCCCGTGAAAAGTGGCGTGCTGTGTGTGACCAGACCCGCTCCTGAGGCTCTAAATTGGTTCAAGATGTGGGGGTGGCGGCGAGGGGCAGTCAGCTCCGCGCATCCCCCACCATCGCTCCTCTGGGGAGAGACTTGGCCACAGGACAGTGGGAAGCTTGGGCAGGCAGGCTGGTAACCAGTTTGCTTACTTCATGTACGAGTATCAGTTCTTCTGGTGGCATCATCCCCATGTGGGCCTTGATGGGGGCTTGTGGTGGGGAGCAGGCCTGCCCCTGCTCTCTGAACACAACCAGGTACTCAGCTCAGAGGCGTGGCCTGCCGAGATCCTGACCCACCCGAGGCTCTTGCCCAGCTATCCTTCAGGACTCCTGCACCAAGCCTGTGGGTCATCAGGTCACCAGACCTGTTTCAAACAGAGGAAACCGAGCTCAAAAATCTAGTGTCTCACCGAAAGCCACGCATCAGAGAGGGAGTATAGCAAGATGCGAATGTAGGCTGCAGAGAGATCCTTTAAAACCAAAGTGCAGGTCGAAAGGAGCCATGTGTAATTTTAAGACTAGGGAAAGAAACTCCTTCTCTTTCGGTGTAGGAAATCGTATGAAGAAATGGTGACATGAGGGGCTTTGGAGACTGTGCCTGCCCTGCCCATTTGTGTGCTACTCCGGCTGCTTCAGTTTCCTCATCTGTACCCCAAGGGTAACACAAAATCCACCTCACTTGTGTTTATGAAGATCCACTTAGTGCCTGGCACAGAAGAAGCTCTCAAATAAATAGTGTGACTATTATTGCAAATAAAAGTTATTCCATCCTCTGAGAGTTCAGGAGAGATACAGGGAAAGATAATTGGGTATAAGGGTATGAAATGTGAAATGTCAGACAGCCTAGTGTCATGGGCAAATCACCTCCTCCCCCTGTCCCTCACCTTCTAAGTGTTACAGTCCTAACTGGTCACTTCCGTCTTGGTGTCCCTGCCGCTCTTGGCACAAATGTCTATGATGGCACTTAGTATTCCTTCCGTTTACCAGCCCCAGGGCCCAGGAAACTGCACCTTCACCCATACAGAGAGCAGATAGCCATCACGGGCTTGGTCTCCTCACCAGGGTCTGTGTCAAGCCCATTCTCTGAACCATCCCATCTAAGTGTCACAGCTCCATTGTGACCAAGTCCTTCATCAGCCCATTTTAGAGGAGGGATCTAAGATAACAGACATCCTAAGTGACTTGCTCAAGAACAAATATCCTGTAGGAGGCACAGCTGGGATTAGAACCTAAATCAGGATATCCACCACTCCATGACAGATGCTTAATGAGTTAGTGGAAAAACAGGGAAGAAGAGAGAGGAAGAGTTTGACAAAGGAAGGTGGATTTGCACAGGAATGGTTCAGATGGTAAAGAATCTTCCTGCAATGCAGGAGACCTGGGTTAGATCTCTGGATCAGGAAGATCTCCTGGAGGAGGACACGGCAATCCACTCTAGTATTCTTGCCTGAAGAATTCTTTATACAAAGGAGCCTGGCAGCCATAGTCCATAGGGTCACAAAAGAGTGGAAGTTTTTGGAAGAACTGACACTTTTTGGTGGAACTAATCACTTTGGACAAAGTGTCCAAATCACTTTGTCCAATCACTTTGGACAGGATAGTACCAGTACAAGACTATAAATAGAGACTCACATCTCACTTAGAAAAAAACATTTCAGTGTGTGTGTAGGTTTCACTTTCTTGAGTCATACTTAGCAAGTTCACCCTCTACCCTTAATATTTCAGAGACACCTCTGGAGGAGTGACTATAAATATGAGAGGAGGATGTTGCACACTTTGCCTGATAGTCTCCTAGGTTTCCCATTTTCCATCTTTTATAGTCTACGGGATCTTCAGAACTGTTTGCCAATTAAACAACTGAGGAACTACAGCTATGTCCCAGGAACCTGATTTCCTCCTTAGAAATATGGGGCTTTGGGGGCATAAATACAAATATACATACACATACACGCACCTTGTTTTCAGTCACTAACTCATGTCTGACTCTTTGCAACCCCATGGACTGCAGCATGCCAGTCCTTCTGTGACCTGCACATTTCTCCCGGAGGTTGCTCAAACTCATGTCCATTGAGTGAGTGATGCTATCTAACAATTTCATCCTCTGCCGACTTCTTCTCCTTTTGCCTTCAGTCTTTCTCAGCAGCAGGGTCTATTCCAATGAGTCGATTCCTCCCATCACGTAGCATCAAAGTATTGGAGCTTCAGTTTGAAAATCAGTCCTTCCAATGAATATTCAGGGTCGATTTTCTTTAGGACTGACTGGTTGGATCTTCTTGCAGTCCAAGGGACTCTTAAGAGTCTTCTCCAACACCACAGTTCAAAAGCATCAATTCTTCAGCACTCAGATTTCTATATGGTCGAACTTTCACATACATATATGACGAATGGAAATAACATTCAGTTCAGTTCAGTTGCTCAGTCATGTCCAACTGTTTATGACCCCATGGACTGCAGCATGCCTGTCTTCCCTGTTCTTCACCAACTCCCAGATCTTGCTCAAATTCATGTCCATTGTGTGAGTGATGCCATCCAGCCAACTCATCCTCTGTCATCCCCTTCTGCTCCTGCCTTCAATCCTGCTCAGCATCAGAGTCTTTTCCAATGAGTCAGTTCTTCACATCAGGGGGCCAAATATTGGAGTTTCGGCGTCAGCATCAGTCCTTCCAATGAATATTCAGGACTGATTTCTTTTAGGATGAACTGGTCAGATCTCCTTGCAGTCCAAGGGACTCTCAAGAGTCTTCTCCAACACCACAGTTCAAAAGCATCAATTCTTCAGTGCTCAGCTTTCTTTATAGTCCAACTCTCACATCCACACATGACTACTGGAAAAAACACAGATTTGACTAGATGGACCTTTGTTGGTAAAGTAATGTCTCTGCTTTTTAATATGCTGTCTAGGTTGGTCATAGCACTTCATCCACGGAGCAAGCATCTTTTAATTTCATGGCTGCAGTCACCATCTGCAGTGATTTTGGAACCCATACCCGCCCCCCCCCAAAAAAAAATTCTCTCACTGTTTCCATTCTTTCCCCATCTATTTCCCATGAAGTGATGGGACCAGATGCCATGATTTTAGTTTTCTCAATGTGGCTTTAAGTGAGCCTTTTCACTCTCCTCTTTCACTTTCATCAAGAGGCTCTTTAGTTCTTCTTCCCTTTCTGCCGTAAGAGTGGTGTCATGTGACGTTACTGATATTTCTCCCGGCAATCTTGATTCCAACTTATACTTCATCCAGCTGGGCATTTTGCATGATGTACTCTGCATAGAAGTTAAATAAGAAGGGTGATATTATATAGTCTTGATGTACTCCATTCCCAGTTTGGTACCAGCCTGTTCCATGTCCAGTTCTAACTGTTGCTCCTTGACCTGAATACAGATTTCTCAGGAGGGAGGTCAGGTGGTCTGGTATTCCCATCTCGTGAAGAATTTTCCATAGTTTGTTGTGATCCACACAGTCAAAGGCTTTGGCATATTCAATAAGTAGATGATTTTCTGGAACTCTCTTGCTTTTTTGATATCCAACTGATGTTGGCAATTTGGTCTCTGGTTCCTCTGCCTTTCCTAAATCCAGCTTGAACATGTGGAAGTTTACAGTTCACGTACTGTGGAAGCCTGGCTTGGAGAATTTTGAGCATTACTTTGTTAGCATGTGAGATGAGTGCAATTGTGCGGTAGTTTGAGCATTCTTTGGCATTGCCTTTCTTTGGGATTGGAATGAAAACTGATCTTTTCCAGTCCTGTGGCCACTGCTGAGTTTTCCAAATTTGCTGGCACATTGAGTGCAGCACTTTCACAGCATCATCTTTTAGGATTTGAAATAGCTCAACTGGAATTCCATCACCTCCAGTAGCTTTGTTCGTAGTGAAGCTTCCTAAGGCCCACTTGGCTTCACATTCCAGGATGTCTGGCTCTAGGTGAGTGATCACACCATTGTGGTTATCTGGGTCATGAAGATCTTTTTTGTACAGTTCTTCTTGTCACCTCTTCTTAATATCTTCTCCTTCTGTTAGGTCCCGACCATTTCTGACCTTTACTGTGCCCATCTTTGCATGAAGTGTCCCCTTGGTATCTCTAATTTTCTTGAAGAGATCTCTAGTCTTTCCCATTCTATTGTTTTCCTGTGTTTCTTTGCACTGATCAATGAAGAAGGCTTTCTTATCTCTCCCTGCTATTCTTTGGAACCCTGCATTCAAATGGGTATATCTTTCCTTTGCTCCTTTGCCTTTAGCTTCTCTTCTTTTCTCAGCTATTTGTAAGGCCTCCTCAGACAACCATTTTGCCTTTTTACTTTTGTTTTTCTTGGGGATGGTCTTGATCCCTGCCTCCTGTACAATGTCATGGACCTCCGTCCGTAGTCCTTCAGGCACTCTGTCTATCAGATCTAATCCCTTGAATCTACCTGTCACTTCCCCTATATAATCATAAGGGATTTGATTTAGGTCATACCTGAACGGTCCAGTGGTTTTCCCTACTTTCTTCAATTTAAGTCTGAATTTGGCAATAAGGAGTTCATGGTCTGAGCCACAGTCAGCTCCCAGTCTTGCTTTTGCTGACTGTATAGAGCTTCTCCATCTTTGGCTGCAAAGAATCTAATCAATCTGATTTTGGTGTTGACCATCTGGTGATGTCCATGTGCAGAGTCTTTTCTTGTGTTGTTGGAAGAGGGTGTTATGACCAGTGCGTTCTCTTGGCAAAACTCTGTTAGCCTTTGCCTTGCTTCATTTTGTACTCCAAGGCCAAATTTGCCTGTTACTCCAGGTGTTTCTTGACTTCCTACTTTTGCATTCTAGTCCCCTATGATGAAAAGGACACCTTCTTAGGGTGTTAGTTCTAGAAGGTCTTGTAGGTCTTCATAAAACCGTTTAACTTCAGCTTCTTCAGCATTGCTGGTCAAAGCATAGACTTGGGTTACTGTGATATTGAATGGTTTGCCTTGGTAATGAACAGAGGTCATTCTGGTGCTTTTGACATTGCACCCACGTACTGCATTTCAGACTCTTTTGTTGTCTATGATGGCTACTCCATTTCCTCTAAGAGATTCTTGCCCTCACTAGTAGATATAATGGTCATCTGAGTTAAATTCACCCATTCCAGTCCATTGTAGTTCATTGATTCCTAAACTATTGATGTTCATTCTTGCCATCCCCTGTTGGACCCCTTCCAGTTTGCCTTGATTCATGGACCTAACATTCCAGATTCATATGCAATATTGCTCTTTACAGCATCGGACTTTACTTCCATCACTGGTCGCATCCACAACTGGGTGTTTTTGCTTTGGCTCCATCTCTTCATTCTTTTTGGAGTTATTTCTCCACTGATCTCCAGTAGCATACTGGACACCTACCAACCTGAGTTCATCTTTCAGTGTCCTATCTTTTTGCCTTTTCATACTGTGCATGGGGTTCTCTAGGCCGGAATACTCAAGTGGTTTCCCATTCCCTTCTTCAATGGACCATGTTTTATCAGAACTCTCCACCATGACCCACCTGTCTTGGTCGTTGGCCCTACACAGCATGGCTCATAGTTTCATTGACAAGGCTGTAGTCCATGTGATCAGTTTCGTTAGCCTCTCCCATCAGGAAGCTTCCATAAGCCTCTTATCCTTCTCTGTCAGAGGGCAGCCAGAATGAAAACCACAATCACAGAATATTAATCAAACTGATCACATGGACCACAACCTTGTATAACTCAATGAAGCTATGAGCCATGCTGTACAGGGTCACCCAAATTAGACAGATCATGGTGCAGAGTTCTGACAACATAGAGGCCTTTCTCCACTGGACAAAGGAATGGGAAACCACTTGAGTATTCCGGCCTAGAGAACCCCATGCACAGTATGAAAAGGCAAAAAGATAGGACACTGAAAGATGAACTCAGGTTGGTAGGTGTCCAGTATGCTACTGGAGATCAGTGGAGAAATAACTCCAAAAAGAATGAAGAGATGGAGCCAAAGCAAAAACACCCAGTTGTGGATGCGACCAGTGATGGAAGTAAAGTCCGATGCTGTAAAGAGCAATATTGCATATGAATCTGGAATGTTAGGTCCATGAATCAAGGCAAACTGGAAGGGGTCCAACAGGGGATGGCAAGAATGAACATCAATAGTTTAGGAATCAATGAACTACAATGGACTGGAATGGGTGAATTTAACTCAGATGACCATTATATCTACTAGTGAGGGCAAGAATCTCTTAGAGGAAATGGAGTAGCCATCATAGACAACAAAAGAGTCTGAAATGCAGTACGTGGGTGCAATGTCAAAAGCACCAGAATGACCTCTGTTCATTACCAAGGCAAACCATTCAATATCACAGTAACCCAAGTCTATGCTTTGACCAGCAATGCTGAAGAAGCTGAAGTTAAACGGTTTTATGAAGACCTACAAGACCTTCTAGAACTAACACCCTAAGAAGGTGTCCTTTTCATCATAGGGGACTAGAATGCAAAAGTAGGAAGTCAAGAAACACCTGGAGTAACAGGCAAATTTGGCCTTGGAGTACAAAATGAAGCAAGGCAAAGGCTAACAGAGTTTTGCCAAGAGAACGCACTGGTCATAACACCCTCTTCCAACAACACAAGAAAAGACTCTGCACATGGACATCACCAGATGGTCAACACCAAAATCAGATTGATTAGATTCTTTGCAGCCAAAGATGGAGAAGCTCTATACAGTCAGCAAAAGCAAGACTGGGAGCTGACTGTGGCTCAGACCATGAACTCCTTATTGCCAAATTCAGACTTAAATTGAAGAAAGTAGGGAAAACCACTGGACCGTTCAGGTATGACCTAAATCAAATCCCTTATGATTATATAGGGGAAGTGACAGGTAGATTCAAGGGATTAGATCTGATAGACAGAGTGCCTGAAGGACTACGGACGGAGGTCCATGACATTGTACAGGAGGCAGGGATCAAGACCATCCCCAAGAAAAACAAAAGTAAAAAGGCAAAATGGTTGTCTGAGGAGGCCTTACAAATAGCTGAGAAAAGAAGAGAAGCTAAAGGCAAAGGAGCAAAGGAAAGATATACCCATTTGAATGCAGGGTTCCAAAGAATAGCAGGGAGAGATAAGAAAGCCTTCTTCATTGATCAGTGCAAAGAAACACAGGAAAACAATAGAATGGGAAAGACTAGAGATCTCTTCAAGAAAATTAGAGATACCAAGGGGACACTTCATGCAAAGATGGGCACAGTAAAGGTCAGAAATGGTCGGGACCTAACAGAAGGAGAAGATATTAAGAAGAGGTGACAAGAAGAACTGTACAAAAAAGATCTTCATGACCCAGATAACCACAATGGTGTGATCACTCACCTAGAGCCAGACATCCTGGAATGTGAAGCCAAGTGGGCCTTAGGAAGCTTCACTACGAACAAAGCTACTGGAGGTGATGGAATTCCAGTTGAGCTATTTCAAATCCTAAAAGATGATGCTGTGAAAGTGCTGCACTCAATGTGCCAGCAAATTTGGAAAACTCAGCAGTGGCCACAGGACTGGAAAAGATCAGTTTTCATTCCAATCCCAAAGAAAGGCAATGCCAAAGAATGCTCAAACTACCGCACAATTGCACTCATCTCACATGCTAACAAAGTAATGCTCAAAATTCTCCAAGCCAGGCTTCCACAGTACGTGAACTGTAAACTTCCACATGTTCAAGCTGGATTTAGGAAAGGCAGAGGAACCAGAGACCAAATTGCCAACATCAGTTGGATATCAAAAAAGCAAGAGAGTTCCAGAAAATCATCTACTTATTGAATATGCCAAAGCCTTTGACTGTGTGGATCACAACAAACTATGGAAAATTCTTCACGAGATGGGAATACCAGACCACCTGACCTCCCTCCTGAGAAATCTGTATTCAGGTCAAGGAGCAACAGTTAGAACTGGACATGGAACAGGCTGGTACCAAACTGGGAATGGAGTACATCAAGACTATATAATATCACCCTTCTTATTTAACTTCTATGCAGAGTACATCATGCAAAATGCCCAGCTGGATGAAGTATAAGTTGGAATCAAGATTGCCGGGAGAAATATCAGTAACGTCACATGACACCACTCTTACGGCAGAAAGGGAAGAAGAACTAAAGAGCCTCTTGATGAAAGTGAAAGAGGAGAGTGAAAAGGCTCACTTAAAGCCACATTGAGAAAACTAAAATCATGGCATCTGGTCCCATCACTTCATGGGAAATAGATGGGGAAAGAATGGAAACAGTGAGAGAATTTTTTTGGGGGGGGGGCGGGTATGGGTTCCAAAATCACTGCAGATGGTGACTGCAGCCATGAAATTAAAAGATGCTTGCTCCGTGGATGAAGTGCTATGACCAACCTAGACAGCATATTAAAAAGCAGAGACATTACTTTACCAACAAAGGTCCATCTAGTCAAATCTGTGTTTTTTCCAGTAGTCATGTGTGGATGTGAGAGTTGGACTATAAAGAAAGCTGAGCACTGAAGAATTGATGCTTTTGAACTGTGGTGTTGGAGAAGACTCTTGAGAGTCCCTTGGACTGCAAGGAGATCTGACCAGTCCATCCTAAAGGAAATCAGTCCTGAATATTCATTGGAAGGACTGATGCTGAAGCTGAAACTCCAATATTTGGCCACCTGATGTGAAGAACTGACTCACTGGAAAAGACTCTGATGCTGAGCAGGATTGAAGGCAGGAGCAGAAGGGGATGACAGAGGATGAGATGGTTGGATGGCATCACTGACTCAATGGACATGAATTTGAGCAAGCTCTGGGAGTTGGTGATGCACAGGGAAGCCTGGCATGCTGCAGTCCATGCAGTTGCAAAGAGTCAGACATGAGTGAGCAACTGAACTGAACTGAACTGACCTGACTCTGGGAGAAACTAGTTCTTATTCTGATAGGCGGGGCCATACTCCGTAAATCTTTAACCAAATTTTCTGTTGATGGGCAGGGCTGTGTTCCCTCCCTGTTGTTTGACCTGAGACCAAAACTATGGTGGATGTAATGATGATAATGGCAACCTCCTGCAATAGGTCTTGTGGATGCACTGCTGTACTCAATGCCCCTCACCCTGCAGAAGGCTCCTGTGGACTGCTGGAGACTCACAGGCAAGTCTGGGTCAGTCTCTTGTGGGGACACTACTCCTTTCTTCTGGGTCCTGGTGCGCACATGGTTTTGTTTGTGCCCTCCAAGAGTCTGTTTCCCAGTCCCCTGGAAGTTCTGTAATCAAATCCCACTGGCCTCCAAAGTCAAATTCCCTGGGGGTTCTCAGTCCATTTGACAGATCCCCAGGTTGGGAAATCTGTTGTGGGTCCTAGAACTTTCTTAACAGTATGAGAATTTATTTGGTATAATTGTTCTGCCATTTGTGGGTGGTCTGCTCCGTGGTTCTATTGTGGGGTTAATGGCAACCTTGTCTATTAGCATAAGAGGGCTTATGCTACATGTTGTCTGAGCCAGGTCTGCTGTACCCAGAGCCCCTGCCCCTGTGGTAGGCCACTGCTGATCCGTGCCTCCACAGGAGATACTCAAATACCATAGCTTTGACTATGTAGACCCTTGTAGGCAAAATGATATCTCTGCTTTTTAATATGCTGTTTAGCTTTCTCATAGCTTTTCTTCCAAGGAGCAAGCACCTCTTAATTTCATGGCTACAGTCACCATCCACAGTGATTTTGGAGCCCAAGAAAATAAAATCTGTCACTACTTCCACTTTTCCCCCTTCTATTTATGTGAAGTGATGAAACTGGCTGCCATGATCTTAAGTTTTTTTAATGTTGAGTTCCAAGTTGGCTTTTTCTCTGTCCTCTTTTACACTTATCAAGAGGCTCTTCAGTTCCTCTTAGCTCCCTGTCATTAGCGTGGTATCATCTGCATATCTCAGGTTGCTGACATTTCTCTGGCAATCTTGATTCCAGCTTAGGATTCATCCAGCCTGGCATTTTGCATGATGTACTCTACATATAAGTTAAATAAGCAGGGTGACAATAGCCCGACTTGTCATACTCTTTTCCAGATTTGGAACCAGTCAGTTGTTCTATGTGTGGTTCTAACTGTTGTCTTCTTGACCTGCATACAGGTTTCACAGGTAAGGTGGTCTGACACTCCCATGCACTTAACTTTTTAAAAAAGATTCTTTTCAGGGATAATTAGCACCTGTGGTCTTGCAAGTAGTGAAAGCAACTCTCCACATTGTTGAGTAAGTGTGGCCAGGGTCACCCTGGAGGGTGAGAGAACAACTGCATAGCATATTAGCCCCTTCCCCACTCTCCCACTTCCCTTGAGGAGGGAACCATGGCTTTAATAAATATGGGTCTTTCTCTTCCTTTTGAGGACAGAATAAAAATCATCACAAACTTTGGGATAGAACTTTACAGTTGACAGAGGACTTTCAGATTCCTTGCTTGGGTCAATTCCTGGCTAGCCTGGGTGGTAGGAATCACATGCCCATTTCTCAGATGAGGAATATAGAGCTCTGAGACAGAATGTGTGGCCGGGACTGCACCTGGAGGAGCCCAAGCTGGACCTTGTGTCTGTTTACTGATTCACAAGCAGTCCCTTCCCAGGGATGGCACCAAGGACACTCCAAGGGCAGCTTTGGGCCAGCAGCAGTCTTGAGGCTCCAGAAAAACCTATGTAATTAAAACCCTTACATCAGAAGCATTTGGTTCCTTCTCTGATGGTCACATTTAGCACCTTCCTGGCAACTGGAAATTCACAGCCAGGTTCTGGTGAGTCAATCAGCTGGAGACAGCTTCCAGCCCTGCCCCATGAGGGGCTCACCAGCCCTGTGTCCCCCTGGGGCTAATGTCCACCCCCTTGTTCCCCTCAGCAGAAACAATCAGGGTGAGTCCACTCTCCCCAACCCCTAGCTCTTTCCTTACTCCTCTTCTGGGGTGCCATGGACTCCAGAGCATAAACCTGTTTTTAAATGCAAAAAAGAAAATATATTGAATTATAAACACAACCAAAATACAGTTGTAAACATATTTTTAATTTGCAATAAATTAATATATATGCTTTCTTTATTTTTATTTCATTGTTAAATGATATCTAATACCGAACATACTTTAAAGTAGCAATGAACATAATGATATTATAAAATATCTGCAGATGTAATATGACAGGAAAATATCTGTGATTCTACAAGTATCATAATTATCAAGGTTTAATGGTCTGTGGCTTACATTCATTGTAGAACGAAACAGTTTTAGTTACAGGTTAGTGAAAATAGAGATTTTACTTTTCCACCATCAGTTCATGAACCCCTGGGTTAGGAGGGGCATGGGGTCTGTAGATCTCAGGTTAAAAAGCTGTGCACACCAATTTTGTACTTGTACATCACTTTAATTCCCTGCTTACAGGTAGGATAGAGCAGTGGCTAGAAGCTCACCATATAAGTAGGCAACATGAGTCTAAACCCCTGCTCTGTCTCCTTAGTAGCTGTGTGACACAAGTAAGTTACTTAGCCTGTCTGTTTCTCTATGTCCCATCCACACAATGGGTAGTAATAATAATTTCTACCTAATGACACTGTTGCTTTGCCCAGAGCCTGGCAAACAACAGTGTTCTATTAAATATTTTCCATTTATGTTGATTATTTTATTTGACCTTTTAGAAAGCCCTACATGGCCATTATTATGTCCATTTTTCCATCTGAAGTAACTGAGACTCAGAAGAGGGAAGTTGTGCCCAGTATAACATAGGTTTTTCTAATTATGATACTGCCAGAGGAAAATTCCAGAAAGGTAGCCTTAAAAAAAAAAAAAAAAACATAAGTCTGGACAGTGAGGAGGTACTAAGGAAAAAGACAAAACTATCCAACCATTTGCAGTTAGATGATTTGGTGTCCAAATTAAAAAAACCCTTTTTTTTTCTCCTCAGGAGCTAAGACTGCAGTATTACTGACCATCTATCTGTACTCATCACTATGAGCAAAGATGATTCTCCATGTTCTCAGCAAACTAGAGTGGGGATATGCTAGCACTGCAATAGCCTTTCCTCTTGGGAAACCACCTCTCTCTCTCTTAGTCCATGAGATTCTGGTGTGGCAGCCCTCCCACTCCCACCACCCACCCTAGCACGATCCAGATGAGCATCTTTCAAGTATCACACAAGACTCACACCAGAAGAAACAGGGTCAGATTTGTGAATTTAGTCAGAACATGAGGAAAATGGCCCTTTCCTTCTCTGGGGGTTTTTGAGATAGTAGCAGGGAAGCCTAGAACCATTGTGAGCCATATTTATCAGCATATGGGAAGAGCCTGCTCCACAAAAAACAACAAAACAAAAGGAATCAGAGCTGAGGATTGAAGAGATAACATCTTGGATTAAGCCATGCCTGAAGGCCATGCAAATGTCTCATTTATGTTTAATACCTTTTATTTTCTGTTTAATAGGAGTTGGTTTTCTGCCATTTGCAAACAAAATGAATTTAGCTTACAAAATCCCTTCCTATTTTCTTATCTCTAACCTTCCTAGCTCAGCTCAGCAGGGTCCACTGTGCTCTCCAGCTCTTGACGCCTAAGTCTACTGCAGTTTCTTAGCCCATCATTCTGATGGAAAAGAGAATGTCTCAAACACCGCATCGCTCACCCTCCACCACCACCACCTCGTGGAACCATTTGAAGAGTCTGGGTCCCAGAGAAGCCCCCGAGGCTGTGTTGGAGTCCTGGAGTCCAGTCCTGGCTCTCTGCCTTGGCAGCAGTGTGTCATGCCTGGAGTCCAGTTCTATATCAAGTTTGCCGGCCCTGATTTGGGGACTTCTGTTCTGTTAGTCCAGTGTCTGAGCACATCATACTGGCTGCCCAGCAAGCCAATTGCTTTTCTCCCTGCTATTCCAAGGCAGATCATCAACATACCAGCATCTTTCAGCTTAGTCATAGCCTGACTCATATCAAATTTTTGACACTGTTTCTATATCTGGCAAAGAAATGACATGGAAAGTCAGACTTAGGGCAGACTATTAAACTGAAAATAAATTCCTTATGGGGATCACTTAAACCTAAGCCATTACAAATCCCAGCTATAAGAAGACAGAGGGCTAAGACTTTTTAATGCCCTGACAGTTAAAATAGTCATTAAAATTCAGCCTGACTCTCTAAGCCATGATTTTAAAGTCCTATTGGGAAAACACACAAGGACAGAGTGGGTTTATGCAGTGGTGGGACAATTATGGGAGCAGTGAGAGCAAATAGTGAGCTTTCTTCTCCTCCCAGCTTCAGGGAGGTACAGCTGTGCAGCCTGAAGGGTCCTGCAATGGAGAACTGACTGGCTGTCCCTGAACGCTTCTTTCAAGATCAGTTCCCAGATGCAGCCACACTTGGCTCAGAATAGGGAAGAAGACAAACTCCCCTTCCCGTGCACAGAGAAAGATACAAAGTTCAGAGGACAGTGGTCACAGGTCGGTGACAAGTGTGAGGCTCTCTGGGCCAGGAATTTAGCCCTTTGCACTGCCTTGGATGAGGCCCATCTGATAAGGAAAGAGTCAGCCCCCTGGGGGAAATCCATTGATTAGAAATTACAATGGGCAAAAATGACAATAACCATCATCTGCCTAACCTTACTCCATGCCAGGCACTCTTCTAAGGCGTTAGGTGCGCCATCTCAGCTAAACCTCATAATAACCCTATAGAATCAAGATAATATTAGCCCCGTTTTACACATGAGGAAGCTGAAGCTTAAAGAGGTCAGATTCCTGCATTAGTTATTTATTGCTATGTTAAAAGTTTCTCCAAAACATAATGGCTTAAACCAATTTTATATTATCTCAAAGTCTCTGTGGGTCAGAAATCTGGAACCATCCTAGCTAAGTAGAGGAGGGGGGAGGAGGTGGGTTCTCTCCAAAGGTGTTGTCAAGAGATTAGCTAAAAGCTGGAAGGTCCACTCTCAAGATTGCTCACTCCATGGCTGCTGGCAGGAGGCCTCAGTTCTTCACCAGATGAGCCTCTCCACAGGGCTGCTTGAGTGTCCTCTCAACATGGCAGCCACCGTCCGCAGAGTGAGTAATCCAAGAGAGTCTGGGAGGAAGCCGTAGTGCCTATTACATCTTCATCGCGAATGTCACGCAATGACACTCTGCCATGTTCTGTTCATTAGAAAGCAGTCACTTAGTTCACATGAATAGAGGAGTCAGCTGTACTTTTTGAATAATCGGTTTGTGAACATATTTCAAAACTCCCAGAGCAGCTATCCAAGATCACAGTGTGGCTGAGCCAGTGGATAATCCTCTGCTCTCAACAAGATCATTTTGCCTCTCAGGAAACAATGAAAGAAAAACCTTCCTCCTATGTATGCCTTTTAGAAAAGGCAGAGGAACCAGAGATCAAGTTGCCAACATCCGCTGGATCATCGAAAAAGCAAGAGAGTTTCAGAAAAACATCTATTTCTGCTTTATTGATTATGCCAAAGCCTTTGACTGTGTGGATCACAATAAACTGTGGAAAATTAATTCTGAAAGAGATGGGAATACCAGACCACCTGACCTCCTTCTTGAGAAACCTGTATGCAGGTCAGGAAGAAACAGTTAGAACTGGACATGGAACAACAGACTGGTTCCAAATAGGAAAAGGAGTATGTCAAGGCTGTATATTGTCATCCTGCTTATTTAATTTCTGTGCAGAGTACATCATGAGAAATGCTGGGCTGGAGGAAGCACAAGCTGGAATCAAGATTGCTGGGAGAAATATCAATAACCTCAGATATGCATATGACACCACCCTTATGGCAGAAAGTGAAGAAGAACTAAAGAGCCTCTTGATGAAAGTGAAAGTGGAGAGTGAAAAACTTGGCTTAAAGCTCAACATTCAGAAAACTAAGGTCATGGCATCTGGTCCCATCACTTCATGGGAAATAGATGGGGAAACAGTGGAAACAGTTGCTGACTTTATTTTTGGGGGCTCCAAAATCACTGCAGATGGTGATTGCAGCTATGAAATTAAAAGATGCTTACTCCTTGGAAGGAAAGTTATGACCAACCTAGACAGCATATTAAAAAGCAGAGACATTACTTTGTCTACAAAGGTCGGTCTAGTCTAGTCAAGGCTATGGTTTTTCCCATAGTTGTGTATGGATGTGAGAGTTGGACTGTAAAGAAAGCTGAGTGCAGAAGAATTGATGCTTTTGAACTGTGGTGTTGGAGAAGAGTCTTCAGAGTCCCTTGGACTGCAAGGAGATGCAACCAGTCCATCCTAAAGGAAATGAGCCCTGGGCGTTCATTGGGAGGACTGATGTTGAAGCTGAAACTCCAGTTCTTTGGCTACCTGATGTGAAGAGCTGACTCATTGGAAAAGACCCTGATGCTGGGAAAGATTGAAGGCAGGAGGAGAAGGGGACGACAGAGGATGAGATGGTTGGATGGCATCACAGACTAAATGGGCATGGGTTTGGGTAGACTCTGGCAGTTGGTGATGAACAGGGAGGCCTGGCGTGCTGTGGTTCATGGGGTCGCAGAGTCAGACATGACTAACTGAACTGAACTCAACTATGTATCCAGGAACATAAACTCCAGGTAATCATTTGAACAGGTAAGACATGCATCTGGCAAAACATTTACAATTATGCAAAAAGGATATATGGATTCCCTGGTGGCTTAGCTGGTAAAGAATCTGCCTGCAATGTGGGAGACCTCGGTTCAATCTCTGGGTTGGGAAGATCCCCTGGAGAAGGGAATGGCAACCCACTCCAGCACTCTTGCCTGGAGAATTCCATGGACAGGAACCAGGCCACCATGTGGTTGCAAAAAGTCGGACGTGACTAAGCATCTGACTCACACACACACACACACACACACGATGCATAGTGCAAAGGAAGCCCTTGCATAAACCCTTCCAGAGATGGCCTAAGCCAGTGATTCTCAGTGCAGTCCCAACCAGCAGCATCAATCACTTGGGAACTCGCTAGAAATATAAATTCTCAGGCCAACCCCAGGCCTAGTGAGTCAGAAACATGGGGACAGGGCCCAGCCATCTGGGTTATAATAAGCTGTCAGGTGAGTTTGATGAACACCAGTGTTTAAGAACCACTAGTTTATGCAGCAAAGCATCAAACAACTTAAAGCCCTTAAGTGCTCCCACCATCTTGACTGTGTTAGGAATAAACTTTTGTGTATCTTGAAATTACCTTGTAAACATCACAATGATGGTACATTGCATTATGCCTGAGTGAAAACCACAATGCAATATCTGTTGCCTGGCTTTGGTAAATTTATATCTATATCTATATCTGTATCTATATCTCATGGGAACTATTCCCAGTTGGAAGTATCTATCCCACAGTGCCTTATCTCTTCAAGGCCCTGCAACTTGTCTGCAGAGAAGTCATTTCAAGATGATTCTATCACAAGTCTTTTTATATGGCAGGGCCCACAATATTTTCTTTTTAAGCTTAAGATTGTTCATCTGTTGATCTCCTGCAACCATCATCTTCATGCAGAGGATGTGTGATCTCAGGAAGTCATGGAAAGATCCTATGCCTTTTTGATTGTCATTGGAACTTCTCTTTTATGGAAATCTGATTGTGGCATTATACTAATGAGAATACTAATGGCAATATGAACACGGCAGTTATATCGTCTCTAAAGAAAACAAAATATGTTAAATTCTAATTTAGGAAATGACTTTATTTTACTAAATTTATTCCAGGTACAAAACAGCACACTAGAGACTTCTTTTAGCTAGCAACTCTTGTGACCTTTAAGTCTGATTAAACTTACAAAAAGTCATTATTCATTCAAGCAGTGTTTTGAGAAGACAGCCACATGATAAAGTGATGCTTGCTGGACAACCAGGGCATGATGACAACGCTGATGTCCTCAGGTTGTGTTAACACAAGCAACACTTCTTAACTTATTATGTTTCACATATTGGAAAAGCAGTAATGAAGGTAAAATGTCAGACTTCATTCCTCTTTAGGCATTAGATCAACCAGAGAGCATCCAGGACTTCTGGGCATGTGTCAAAATAGAGATGCTGCGTGTGTATATATGCCTGTTTCTAGAGTGCATTTCCATACGTCCAACTAGTCTATTCACATGTGTTGTATTTTTCATCTACTGCTGTATAACAAATAACTCCCACATTTAGCAGCCTAAATAACAAACATTTATGAATTCGCACAATTTCTGAGAGTCGGGAATATGCAGGGGTTTTCTTTTCCCATCAAAAGTGTTCACTGTTTTACGTTTTAAATCATTAGTCAGTTAAGTTTGTTGTGCCACTTTCCCAGCCTGGCATCCAACAAGGGGGAAAAAAAATGAAGCACTGACAGTGACAAAAATCAGAATATTTATTTAAATTTGGGGTGGGGGACAACCTAAACACTGATAGGGGATTGTTTAACAAGTTATGCCTCATTCCAGCGATAGACTACTGGACTATCATTAAAAATGATCAAGGGTGGGAGGGGTGGGAGATGGGAAGGAGGTTCCAGAGGAAGGGGATGTATGTATAGTTATGGCTGATTCACATTGTTATGTGGCAGAAACCAGTACAACAATATAAAGCAATTATCTTCCAGTTAAAAATGAATTTTAAAAAATGATCATATCGTCAAAGAATATATGGTGTTATGCAAAGATGTTCATGTGAGTGCGTGCTAGGTCGCTTCAGTCATGCCCGACTCTTTGCAACCCTATGGACTGTAGCCCATCAGGCTCCTCTGTTTATGAGGATTCTCCAGGCAAGAATACTGGAATGGGTTGCCATGCCCTCCTCCAGGGGATCTTCCTGACCCAGGGATCAAACCTACATCTCTTATGTCTCCTGCATTGGCAGGCATGTTCTTTAAGTGCCTTCTGGGAAGCTCACGAAGAAGTTCATAGTATGATCTTAAGTCAAAGACTATGATCCCAATTTATATAAAAATGATGCATATGTATTCATAACAAGTAACGTTTCTTGAGCACTTAAACACACCAGGCATTGTGCTATTGCTGTAAATCAACCTTTTTATTTAATCCTCACAACTTCCATATTTGCAGATATATCTATCTTTTAGGTGAGGGAACTGCATCACAGCAAGATTAAGAATCTGCTCAAGAATGGGAGAACATATTTGCAAATCACATATCTGTCATAGGTCCACTATCCAGACTATATAAAGAATTCTTACAACTCAATGACTGAAATATCATTCAGTCATAAAAGTGACTGAACATCTAATACATGGTACATTGTAGATGAACCTTGAAAATGTGATGCTAAGTGAAAGAAGCCAGACACAAAAGATCACATATTATATAATTCCATTTATATGAAATATCCAGAATAAGTAAATTCATAGAGACAGGAAGCAGATTAGGGTCCTGGGGACTAAAGCATGTGTAAGGTGTACAGGGTTCCCTTCTTGGGGTGATGAAATGTTTTTGAACTAGGCAGAGGTGATGGTTGCACAATATTGTGAATATAAGAAATGTCATTGAATTGTAGGCTTTAAAATGGCAATCGCATCATAGCATCTTTTGTCAATTTCACCTCAAGTTAACGAGGGAAGGGAAGAAAAGGGAGGGGAGGGGACAGAAAAGAGGGACTTTCCTGATGGTCCAGTGGCTAAGACTCCACTGTCCCAGTGCAGGGGGCTTGGGTTCAATCCCTCGTCAGAGAACTAGATCCCACATGCCACAACTAAGATTGAGGATCCCGCATGCTGCAACTAAGACCCAGAGCAGCCAAATACATACATAAATAAATATTTTAAGGAAAGGACTTTTCCCAAGGTCACACAGCTGACATATTGCAGGATTCGCACCTGGATGGTCTGGCTTCCTGACATCTTCCTCAGATCAGGAGGAAATATATCACACAATTAACAGAAGTTTCCTGGATGATGGGACTGAAAATATTTCGTATGTTCTTCTTAAAAATGTTCTGAAATTCCCAGCTTTTCCAGACAATGATAATAAATACATGCAATTTAATGATGAGGCTCTGTGAGTATCCCGTGTGTCAACATATAAACCAAAGGCTGGCCTCACTTACTAGATGCCACTAAGCTGGGTCATTAACACCTGGGAGCCTCAATTTATCTGTTAAATGGGAACAAAAGAAATGAGAAAAGAATCTATCTATCTCAGAGGATTTTGTGGGGCTCACAGGACAGAAAGTGTGTGATAGGTCCAGCCTAGCTAATAGGGGATAAAGGAGAGGTCATGGCACTTTCTTGGTGGCTCAGTGGCTAAGGCTCTGAACTCCCAGGACGGGGGCCCAGGTTTGATTCCTGGTCAGGGAACTAGATCCCACATGCTGCAACTAAAGATCATGCATGCCTCAACTAAGACACAGTGCAGCCCAATAAATGAATAAATAAATGAAGAGAAGGTCATGTGCCTGATTAGAAAGAACTTACAACCATTCCCACTGGGATTCAAACCCACTTTGATTTACCGACTATGATTTTTAGCAAGATCCTGTACATCTTTCAGGCTCAATAATACCGACCTTCTGGGTTTTTTTTTTAAGAATTAAAGGATAACCCCTGCTAAGTGCCTAGCGCAATACAAAATACACAACAGGCACTCAACAAAAAATAGCAAGTGTCCCCAAGTGTTTACTCCCTTTTTCCAAGGAGAGGGACAGGTGGTGAGTGGGAGTCACTGAGGATGGGTGCTGCCCTTGACTTTCTAATTCCAAGCTACACATGGTGTGTTCCATTCTCTCCAGCTATAAAGGAAAACAGTCACAATCCCAGATGGCTCCACAGCCATTCTCTTCTGCGCCCTGCTTTGCCAAGTGAAAGGGCCACAAGGAGAGAATGGAGAAAGTTTTTGTTCTAGGTTGGCAACCAGGCACCTGCTAAGTCAGCCAGGCTTTACAATGCTGGAATTTGAGAGTCAGGATAGTTATAGAGAATGACCAGGACACTTAAACTGGGGCTATAAAGGAGGGACTCAGAAAACTTGGTCTCAAGATTCACTGTACTCTTAAGATATTCTCCCTGAATAAGATTACACAGTTGCAAAGATATGAAGAATGTGGTTCATCATCCAACTTCAAATCTAGGTCTTATTTGCAAATTAATATATATATATATATATATATATATTCTAAATCTTGTAGCCATCCTGTGATTCATATAGACTGTGTATTTTTTTTAAAAAGCACAGACTTCTAAAAACAAGATCAAACTTTCAATGCCAGCACTTTAAATATAGTTTAACACAGCTTATTTGGTTCTAGCATTTCTTCTAGTTTCAATTATTTCGGGAGCCTGGCAAACTGGGTGTTGCTAGGTCCCTGGAGATGCCTGAGGGACAGCTCCTGGCGTCTTAGGAATGGACCCAGCCCTTTGGGGGAATGGACCTCTGGGCGAGCCGAGGGGACAGCGGGCCTCCGCACCTGACGGGCCCCGACACCCTGGCCAGGGAGAGCCCAACAAAGGCCCCGTGAAATGCAGCGGCAGAAAGAGCTGCAGCCAGCCCCCGCCGGATGGGAAACCCTGCTGCCAACCAGCCCCCGGGCCGTGCGCCCTTGTCCCCGGAGTGAACTCTCCCTCTCTGCGCCCAGCTAATGGCGGGGCGCGCGGCCGTGGCCCCTCTTCTCCCTCCCTTTAAAGAGAAGGGCGCGATTGTGTGGATTTCACAGTCTGAGCACAGCTGAAAGGAAGAGAATGAAGTCTCCCTCACGGCTCTTTTCAAGGAGGCCGAGGCTGCGATTCGCCTTCATTCAGAATATATGAAGCTTTTGTGCGTCGGGGCCCGGCAGCCGCGGCGGCCCCGCTCCCCGGCTGACTCTCTTTACAGTGGAAACGTACAGTAATTAACACGGGTTCCGCTCCCGCCAGCGCCCGGAGTTGAAGGGGGCCGCCGCCTCCGCGCGCCTGGGAACCCGGGCCCGCCGCAGAGGCCCGCATTTGTCCACCTGAGAACGCCGCGGCGCATTTGTAAACCTTGGCCCCGCGGCCCGAGAGCCATCCATTTTGGCTCCGAGATGCCGGGCTGTCTGGGCGCGCGGTGGCCCCCGCATGTGTTGCTAATAAAAGTCAAGCGCGTTCCTTTACCCCGCGAGCTCGCGGCAGGGGGCACCACCCGGGCCGGGGGAGGAAGCCCCGGGGCCAGCCCAGGTGACCCTTGGGGGCTTCTCCATCTCTGACTGCGGGAAGTCTTCTGATTCTGAGGAGGCGGGAGGGCTGTAGACAAAATACTTTAGCCTTCTTCCATGGGAATTGTCACCATGAGATTAAATTTTAATTTAATTTATTTTAAAATTTTATTTATTTATTTTTGGTCTAAAGCAGTTGAAATCTGAAATCTGGCTCGAGTGGCCGAGGCCTGCCAGTATTTTGGCTGTGCATAGTTTTCAAGCTTCTTTTTTGTCACTTTACTCGGATGATTCATGCTGGAAGGCATGTTGTATCATTTATCCAGTAATGCAGCCTAATAACCACCACCCCCCCCTTCAAATACGTTCCTTAAAGAGCCAGAAGAATTTGTTCCTGTGGACTCAAACCTATGTTCTTAATAAAGATTGATTGAAGAAATGGAGCTGGGGGAGTGGGTGGTAGAGAAGGGGGCTAAGCTTGTTGATGAAACTCCAACACTGACCTTGTCCCCTTCCTTTCCATTCTGGCCTGGTGGGATTAAAACACGTGGTTTGACATAAAATTTTGAATGCAAAGTTAATTTTAAAAAACCATCCTTCTCCCAGTGTCAGCACTAGAGGGATGCAATGTTCAGTTTTGAGCTCTGTAAGAAGGAAAGCAGTGTATTAGACCAGTAATCACTGAAGTAAATCGGCTCCTGCCTGTGTTTGAGCGTCACGGTGAGCAAGGTGTCCGGAATGGAGTTCAGAATGCTCCTTGGGAGGTAAGTCACCTGTTTTGATGCACAATGGGCCTCTTAGAGCAGTGCCTTTGCTTCCTTTCAGCAAGATGGGTATAAGTGACAAGGCCTCCAGGCAGAAATGACAGCCCCCTCCCCGCTGAAGGAGACTCATTATTAAGGCAGCAGAGCTTAGTGCTCTGTCTGGGTTCAGATGCTGGTGCCGCCTTAGACCTGGGTAATCCCCTATTGTGTCTCAGTGTCCTCACCTGTAAAATGGGGATTATGATCTACCTACCTTTTTAGGTGTAGTGGCCATCAAATGATAAAATACATGTTACCTACTGGTTCATTATTTTTAATAACTACCATTGATTGAAACTCACTCTCTGTCACTAACCAATATACCATCATTCTATCATCAATGGAGATTATTATCCCCATTTAATAGACAAGGAAAAACAGAGAGGTGAAGGAATTAGCACCATGTCACACAGTGGTACTAAGGGCCATGATGGAATTTCAAGTCATTTTGGGAATATCGAACAAGGGAGAGATCTGATCAAGAGTGAGACAGGGTATGATCAAGGCTCTGGTTGAGAAATGATTTTTAATACTTTGAAAAGGGGGCTTAAAAACTATATGTGAATACAGTTTGGGTGGTAGGGCAGAGCAAAGTAACTAAGAAGCTTATCTTCAGCATCTCTGTCATCAGAAAGTCCTGAGTTCAAATTTCATTTCCACTAATTACTAACTGGGTCACCTTTAGCAAATTCCTTAATCTCACATTGATCTCCAGACTCTTGGTCTCTTAAGTGAGCATCACAGTAGTCCTTGCTTCAAGCAGTTTTTCTGTAGATTGAATCAGACTACACACGTCTGATTAGCTGTTGCTCTTATGAACAATCATCCCAACTTGATTTGGAGGGTGCTAATACTTGTTTCACCTGAAACAAACTCTTTCCTACAGTCTGGGCATTTTGAATTCCAGCAGGAGAGGTCTATTGCCTAGTATGTTACATTTTATGTATCAGTTTCACATGCCTACTAATTTAACCCTCTCTCTGAAGTTCAACGTCTAGTTAGACACTGAGAAGGAAGTATTTCTCCCTCCAGTCTCAATCCTCTCCCCTTCCTCTTTCCCCATAAATCCTGGACTAGGACATGACATGACATGAACTTGCCCTTCGCTTAACACATGCTCCACTAGTCTCCCAAGTCTGATTAGGGGGCCATGAAGACAGGCCCCATAGCAATCTTTTCCTGTCTGTATAAGCTCAATGCCTAGAAATAAGCATCTCTAATGCTCAGGATGTGGCCTTGAATTTTATTTCCCACTAAAAGGGACCAGTATTCCTTTATAGAAATGTCTAAGGAAGGAAATGTACAAGATGAGGCTTGATCATCTTTTTCCAGAAAGCAAGGAGACTTTCAAAGGTGATTGAAGTTGTATTAAGAAGAGATGAGTCAATTTTAACACTCCAGTCAGAATGGCTGCCATCAAAAAGCCTACAAACAATAAATGCTGGAGACGGTGTAAAGAAAAGGGAACACTCTCACACTGTTGATGGGAATGCAAGCTAGTACAACTATTATGGAGAACAATGTGGAGGTTCCTTAAAAAACTGGAAATAGAACTGCCATATGACCCAGCAATCCCACTGCTGAGCATACACACTGAGAAAACCAGAATTGAGACACGTGTGCCCCAATGTTTATTGTAGCACTGTTTACAATAGCCAGGACATAGAAGCAACCTAGATGTCCATCGGCAAACAAATGGATAAAGAAGTTGTGGTACACACACAATGGAATATTACTCAGCTATAAAAAAGAACACATTTAAGTCAATTCTGATGAGATGGATGAAACTGGAGCCTGTTATTCAGAGTGACATAAGTCAGAAAGAGAAACACCAATACAGTATATTAACGCATATATGTGGAATTTAGAAAGATGGTAACAATGACCCTATATACAAGGTAGTAAAAGAGACACAGATGTAAAGAACAGACCTTAGGACTCTGGGAGAAGGTGAGGGTGGGAAGATTTGAGAGAACAGCACTGAAACATGTATATTACCATATGTGAAACAGATGCCAGTGCATTTTCGATGCATGAAGCAGGGCACCCAAAGCCGAGTGCTCTGGGACAACCCAGAGGGATGGGGTGGGGAGGAAGGTGGGAGTTGGGAAGGGGTTCAGGATGGGGGAGACACGTGTATCTGTGGCTGATTCATGTCGATGTATAGCAAAAACCACCACAATATTGTAAAGTAATTAACCCCTAAATTAAAATAAATAAATTAATTTTTTAAAAAGACAAAAGTAGATTTAAAAAAGCTCAGGTTGGCCAAAGAGAGATCATCTGTGCATCCAGAAAATAACTGAAATACATATAATATGTTTAAAAGACATGAGCTGACTGACCTTTGGAGAAGGCTACATAACCAACTCATTCTGAAAATTGGGAGCTAAAGAGAAAGAATGGAACATTCCTCTTGCTTTTATATACTAACTGTTCCTTGGGGCACCTAATAGTAGACGGAGAGAAATTTCTCTTTATGGAAGTAGTATGGCTAATAAATGAACAGGGAATGATAGAATTAGGATGTCACCATTTCACAACCTCTAGTGAAGTAAAGGATCTAGAAATGGATCATTCACAGCTTTAAATATCACCGAAAGCAAGACAACCAGCCGTTAAGTGCCCTGAGAGGGAGGAATATAATGTCATCTAGAAAACAGTCTTTCTAAAAATAGAACTGCAATCTGATTGAGCCTCTAGATCTAACTAACCATTTGTAAGAATTCCAGGAGACAGAGGAACCTGTCAAAGCTACCATGGGACTTCAGGAAAACATCTGTGTATGTCTGGGGGAAAATGCAGAAAACGGCCTGCTTTTTTTTTTTTTTTAACAAATATAGTAGAAGAAAAAAAAGGAGAGAGAAACCTATAAGTTAAAAGAAACTTTCAGAGATGTATCAACAGATTGCAATGTATGCACCTTATTTCCATGCTAATTGAATAAAGTGTAATTTTTAAAAATAACAAGACAGGTTTAAGCACTTCCTGGATATTTAATGATAGTAAAGAATTACTGCTAATCTTAGTTGGGATAATGTCATTGTGCTTACGTTTTTTGAATAATTTCTTTTCTTTTAGAGACATATTTTAATGTTTATAAATTAAATATAAATGTCTGAGATTTGTTTCAAAATAGTCCTGGAAGAGAGAAATATTACGATTATATTAAGGTGTAACAAGCATTAACTTATAACAACATTGAGCATGAGTTAAAAATAGGTAAAGCGAGTGGTAGTAAGTGTAATTCTTTATCCTATTCTCTCTTATATATGTCTGAAAATTTTCAGAATAAAAATGAAAAAAGAAAAAAAAAAAACAAACATTGCAGGAGTGAGCTTCTGCCAGAGTCAGGGGACTCTTAGGAAAAAGAAGGCCCGTATTCTCCATATATCTTTTGGTGGATTTCACATAACAAAAGAATGTGTTCATTCATCTGTTGCTGTTTATTTACTGTCTGTTTTCTCTGCTAGAATAGGAGCCCCACAGGGGTGGGCTCTTTGTTTTGTTCACTGGTTATCCCCGCTGCCATCGAGCTTGGCACAAGTGAGTCATCTGTAATATACTGTTATGTGAGTGTTCTTCACGTAGGAGGCCAGGGTGTGTGTTTCCATTTCACAGATGAGAACACCGAGGCATTCAGAGCTGATGTTCTTGCCCAGGACTACATAGCCGGTTAGTGGTGGGACGGGGACACACACTCTGGCAAGTCCCTTGTAGACAGGGCATCCCAGCCTGGCGCAGTAAGCTGAAAAGGGGTGTAAGGGTTCTGGCATTTGTAAGTACATAGTGGTTATCCTTTCTCCATGAAAAAGATGGGGAATGGGAGAGGTGGGTAGCTCACATTCCTTGGGGCTGGTCACTGTGAGTACTTGCTTGACCACAATGAACTCATTTAATGCTTACAACTGGGGAGTTGGGTTCTGCTGTTATCCCCAGGAGACGAGAAGCACATGCATTCTGATCCTGGAGCCCAAAACCTTCATCCTGAAATTAAACCCTCACCTCCTTCATTAAAGGTCACTGAAAAATAAAACTGTATTGTCGAGTTGAACTGGGGGCTGGTGTTTCTGCTATCTGCTAAAGTCAGCACACATGTGAGCCTGAAGATCAGACTCGGAGGACAGACAGACGGAACGCTTATCTGACAGTAGCCCCTGGACAGCAGGGGGACAGGTTAGCATCTGATAGCTGGAGAACCACACTGCTCTTGATGGGCTAGTCTTCTTCAGAGTCAGAAATCCCACAGAAAATTGCTAGTCAGGGCAGGTCTCCTTCCCTCTCTGGGCCTCTGTTTCTCCATGTTTCAAACTGAGAGAGTTGGACTAGACAGATATTCCCAAAGGACACTGCACACTCTGATATCCTTTCATTCGCCCTGCAATTCTATGATCCCACCACGGGAGCCGTGGTGTGTCTGGGACGTCTCCACATCAAGCAGTCAGAGGCTCATTTTTAACCCCTCATAGATGTCTCTTACAAATTATCCAGGGTCATGGATTAGTTTAAATACAAAAGCTTCATTTCCTCTGCTTGGCTACTGTTATAAGGAATGATCAAAAGGAGTCAAGGAACAAACACAGTTGGCTGGAGAGAGAATGGCCGGGATGAACTGAGGGACGTTCTCGGCCTGGACCCCTCCGGGTTTGGAAGTCTCTGGGGCCTGTAATTCACTGCTGCATTAGGCAGTGCTGAGATGAATCATAACATTTTGAGCCCTCAAAGAAAGGGAGAAGAAAAAAAGACAGAGGCCGGGGAGGGGGAAGGCTCAGTGTTTTCTCAGTTAAATACATGTTTTCATTGCAGTGTGATGGGTCGAGAGGAATGAATGGCCATGATTTAGTTATCTTTTGGATGGATGATTTTAAATGCACGTTGGAAACGCTTTCATGAGGCTGACTTTTAAAGCCGAGACAGAGTGGAAGTCTTTGGGGAAGGAGCTGCTGCTCGTTGTTCAAAGTTGTAAAGGCCCAGGACCTTGAGCTTCCTGAGGCAGGCATTTTGTTTGTTTTCCCCTGGCACCCATTCCCTTCCACTCCAGAATCCTTCAGACTGTCATCAGACACCTTGTCAAGGGGGAAGCTGCTGGATAGCACAGGGAGCTCAGCTCAGTGTCTGTGATGACCGAGGGGTGGGATGGCGGAGGGGGGCCAAGAGGGGTTCAAGAGGAAGGGGACATTGAATACATTTTCACTTCTTGGACAGCAAAAACAAAAATAACATCCTAAGGCAATTATACTCCAGTTTAAAAAAAAAAAAAAAAAAAGAGAGCAGGGAAAACAGCAAGGTGGATGTTAAAAGGGCAGGGAGGAAGGATGGGAGGCGGAGGAAAGGTGTGACTATGGGATTCTTGAAATCCCCGCAATGTTTATTTGGGGCTTTGAAGTGCCCCTTACCATGGGTGGGCATCGTGACGGCGGAGGAGGGACACTGAGGAGTACCAGAGCTAGATAGATTATTAAAACTTCTACTCTAGGTGACTGCAAAATGGCTCAGGTTGGCAAGTCTTGCTCAGTCATGGGTACCTGCCTCAACACTGAGAAGTTTAGGGTTGTCGCCCATATTATCCAAAATGGCACCAGGGCAACCAGCTCAGTTATTCCTTTGTCTGCATCCCACTCCTCCTGCCCTGATGTCCTACCAGGCCCTGTCACGACTAGCTTGAAAACCTCGAGTGGCTACTCAACGCCCAAGATAAGGACCAGAATCCTCACCAAGAGGACTAGGTTTGCCGGCACTTCCGGAAGGGGTTTCTCCAGGTCAGATGTCAAGGGTAGCATGTTATCCTCACAGCATCATCCAAGATCAGTGCTGTTGTCATCCACAGGTGATGTACAAAGAAATCGAGTTCCAGAGAGGTTGCGTGCCTGGCCCCAGAGTCGGTGGAGCGAAGGCTTGAACCCAGCAGCACTGACCTGGAGGCCCTGTCTGTCTGGACCCCCTCGGAAGCCCTTTGGCTCCTTTGGAGTGTTCAGTAACCTGTAGGATTCTGTGCCACGCTTTTCCATTTGTTTCAAGAGTTCTTCCTTCATACTTCCCTCTACCTGGAAAAGGAAGACTAATGCTGAATAGTCCTCTTTCCTATCCCATTCTCTTCAATGTGAATATAGGACAACCGAAAAGAACGTTGTAAAACGGAGCAGTTGGCAGCTCCTGGGTGTGGTGGTTTTTTCTTGCTTTATCCCATCTGCTTGCTTTGCCTGAGGAGTTGATGAATCAGTTGGACACCTGTGAAGCCAATCTTTGTGGAAGAGGTGAAATTGTAGTCAGTACTCACCCACCACCATCACCACCACCCCGCCACCTGCCAGGATTCACCTCTTAAGGCTGCACAAATATTATCCTCCCCTGACCTCCAATCTGCCAGCTACAGTGACTGACTTCATCCCTAAGTCCTTTAAAAATTAAATTGTGTGTACTTTAACTTGAATTTTCTGTCTGGGGCGGAAGTCTCAACCCTTCTGAGAAGCTTGGGCCCCAACCCCTGTGTATAAGCCTCTCCTTCGCCTTCCACATAATGCCACCTGACTCGAAGAAAGAGGTTAGGTGACAGAACATTGTAAAGTGGTACCTAAATATCGCTCCTGACTCAATGGTTGTGGGATGGGCTCCAGGCAAGCTTTGCAGAAACAGTACCCCATGTCTGCCATGCCGCCTGCCATCTATGTAGAGTAGCTGGGGTTACCTGGCCTCTTGAAATCCTTTACAAACCCAAATAAATGAACCAACACAATCGACCTGGGGCTCTCTCCATCACAGAGTGCTCTTTGTCCATTTATTTTATGTGAGTCACTTACTTTTCATTTATGATCATATTTCATAACCTACCAGCAAATGGCCTACAGTTTGTGAGATGTGATGAAGGCTCAGTCATGTGCAACCTCGTTCTGGCCCAGAGTTTAGAAATCTGGGCTCTGATAAGTGCAGGGTGACTATCAGGCTTTGAGGTAGATTTTTACACTCTATGAATTAGTAACACGTGAAACGGTTAGGTTTTTCTACAATAACCTCAAAATCAAGATATGTTTCACAAAGGGTTGTTGCAGCCTCAGATATGGGTCCTGTGACCTGTGTTATTATGTCCTTCAGAAAGTCATGGAACCTCCTCACCCCCTAAAGAGATTTTGAGTTGAGCATAGTTCAGTATAGCAGGGATGACGATTTTTACTTTTGTCTGCACCACACAGCACATGGGATCTTAGTTCCCCAACCAGGGATCAAGCTCTGCATTGGAAGCTCGGAGTCTCACCACTGGATCACCAGAGAAATCCCATGGATGACACTTTTATTCTGAAATGACTACTTTTTAATTTCCCACCTGATCCCTTGAAGGGCCATTTTGCTTTAAAACCCTATCACATGTCTCAAGGGAGCTGGAAAATGTTAATTATGTCTCTGAGGCGTTTCCCTGGTAGGGCAGCTGGTAAGGAATCGTTTGCAATGCAGAAGACCTTGGTTCGATTCCTGGGTTGGAAAGATCCCTTGGAGAAGGGATAGGCTACGCCCTCAGTTTTCTTGGGCTTCCCTAGTGGCTCACATGGTAAAAGAATTGGCCTGCAATGAAGGAGACCTGGGTTTGATCTCTAGGTTGGGAAGATCCCCTGGAGGAGGGCATGGCAACCCGCTCCAGGATTCTTGCCTGGAGAATCCCATGGACAGAGGAGCCTGGTGGGCTACAGTCCATGGGGTTGAAAAGACTCCAACATGACTGAGCATCTAGGCTCAGTGCAGCATGCCTCTGAGAAGTACATCTCAGGGCTGCAGAAGCAGGGACCCTAAGTCCTGCACTACAGAAGAGAAAACTGAGGCTCTGAATAATAAAAAAGAGATTGTCATCCTGAGTGAAGTAAGGCAGATAGAGAAAGATATATATCATATGATATCGCTTATATGTGAACTTATTAAAAATGGTGCAAATAAAGTCATTTACAAACAGAAATAGAGGCACAGATGGTTATGATTACCCAGGGGGAAATAATGGAGGGGAGGGATAAACTGGGAGATTGGGACTGACATATACACACTGCTGCTGCTGCTGCTGCTAAGTCACTTCAGTCCTGTCCGACTCTGTGTGATCCCATAGATGGCAGCCCACCAGGCTCCACCGTCCCTGGGATTCTCCAGGCAAGAACACTGGAGTGGGTTGTCATTTCCTTCTCCAATGCATGAAAGTGAAAAGCAAAAGTGAAAGTTGCTCAGTCATGTCCGACCCTCAGCGACCCCATGGACTGCAGCCTTCCAGGCTCCTCCGTCCATGGGATTTTCCAGGCAAGAGTACTGGAGTGGGGTGCCATTGCCTTCTCCGATATACACACTACTATATGTAAAATAGATAGCCAATAAGGACGTATGGTATAGCACAGGGAACTCTTCTCAATATTCTGTAACAACTTATATGAGGAAAATATGTAAAAAAAAGAGTGGATATTTGTATATGTATAACTGATTCACTCTGCTGTACTCTTAAAACTGACACAACATTGTAAACCAACTATACGCCAAAAAAAATTTTTTTTTAAAGAAATTTTTCTGGAGATTCTCCTTCCAAAGTAGTTCTCATTAGAGTCAGAACTCACCCCCTCCCACTCCTGTGAGTGAGTGCATTAATTAACCTCTGGACCACCCTGTAAAACAAACTCTAAAGAAGTGTCCTACATCCACTTAGACAATTTTATAACTCAGGAGAGTTTCATTTAACGCAATGCTTTAAATATTTCTTGCCCATGAAATATAAGGACAAGCAGAATTGACTCTACAGAGTCTGGCTAACATACCAGTCAGGGTCGTGAAAGTTTCTTTAATATTCATCAGTGACCAGTCATAGCAGACTTGAACCAAATCAAAAAAGTTTTTATAACTGCCTTGATAGCACTACCTGGTCCATCTTGCCAAATGCAAATCATTTTTATTGTCTTGGTGAACTGAACCAACTTTTTAAAAGCTTGAACTCATGGCAAACCTACATATTTTCTAAAATTTTAAAAATCAGCAGAACCCAGAGCTCCAAAAAGTGTTCCCGGAACCATTACGTCATTTAGTAAAACATTCGCCTTCATTCATTCAATAAACGCTGTGCTTACTGAGCACCTTCTAAGGCCATGCACCATTCAGAGCACTAGGGATACGGTTCAGAACCAGATGGAACAAAGCTCTGCCCTCTGGGCTTCCTGTCTCTTGCATGCATGCAAGCTAACTTGCTTCAGTCCTGTCTGACTCTTTGCGACCTCATGGACTGTAGCCCGCCAGGCTCCTCTGTTCATGGGATTTTGCAGGCAAGAATACAGGAGTGGGTTGTCATGCCCTCCTCCAAGGGATCTTTTTCAACCCAGGAATCAAACCCATGGATCAAACCCATGTGTCTTCTGTCTCTGGCATTGGCAGGCAGATTCTTTACCACTAGCGCCACCTGGGAAGCCCTTATCCCACTGCTAATCCCTGCCTTGATTTACCTGTAAAGTGAGATTCCCTGGAGCCATCAGTGGCTGGTTGGGACTTGAACTCAGTAACTCAGGTATCTCATTTGACGGTCTTTGGTGGAAGCCTCGAAATATCAATAAAAAGAGGGGCATAGCCAGAGCAATCTTTTTGGAAGAGAGTATGATGGCGTTGGAGACTTGTTGCCTAGCAGGCATGCTATTTTTACCAAGATGGCATGTTACAAGATGAATAAAAATAGCAAAAGTTTTCTGGAAAAAAAAATTGCTTTTACTCACACTTTCTCTAAGCTTGGGAAAATATTATTTGTTCAGATCAAATAATAGACGCAGATGGTTTTAATTTGAACTGACTGCAGGACATAGATGGATATTATTGGGGACCAGAATCCATCCCCTCATTCTGGTGTTCTTCATCTGACTGTCTCTTTAAGTGAGCTAAAAGTATTTACGGTAGAGGAGACCTGGATGTCAGGTTGCTCAGAAATCAATTTGCCAATGTCTATTTGAGCTCAGATGAGCTGAACTGAACTAGAGATGTAACTATTCCCCCGACTTGTTTTCCCAATATTGTTCTTCCACATAGCTCCTATGTGACTTTGAGCAAGTCACTCCACTCTGAACCTCTTGCACAATATAATCACAAAATTCCCTTCTACTCTAAGACTTTTTTTTATTATTCTTGAACCTGCCTGGTTCAAGATACTAGCCTGAAATGTCTTTTGCTTCAGATGACAATTTCTTATTTTAAATCAATTCAGAAAGCCGTGGGCCCAAGGACAATCTCTTTCACCTGGTTTCTGTTCCTGTAAGTGACACAAACCCCAGATTCTTAATAAAACAGTGACCATTCCGCAGTAGCGGTTTCTGGACCATGATCCTTGGACTCCAAGGATCTGCCATCCACCAGTTGGGAGACCACTGGCAAATCACATAAACTCTTAGGGTCTCAGTTTCTTTATCTATAAAATGGGATGACATAGATTGGGCTGCTACTCAGATTAGGATGAAATTTGGGATCCACTTCCTGGCCCATAGAAAGTGCTCATTTAATTCAGCTATTCTCCAAGGAGATGAACAACATCATCTTTTCCCTCTTAGTTGTAGTGTATTTTAATAATTCTGTTTGGAGAATTTCAGGAAGGTCTTGGGGCATGTTGGGATCTATGTTCAGGATCAATGGTGTGTGCTGAGATCCAGACAAAAAGGTCTTAACTTGCTGTTGATTAAGGAGAAGGGAGGCTTAGTTTCCCATGCTGTCAATGTTGCAATTTTGAATCCCAAAGAGTCATTACAAATTTATTTTATATATCTTGCTCTAAAAAGCATATGATTTCCCCCTTTCTACACTTAGCCAGGGATGGCATGTAGAGGTAAATTTGGGCATTATTGCCTTTGAAAGAGACATTTGAATCTGGCTCAGCTTTCATCAGAGTGGGGAAATCTGCCTTCCCTCTAATTGCTTCCTTCCTTCTAAGACCTAAAATTTCCTTGGCACTCTCCTGCTACTTGCAAGGGAAAAATCAGTTTTACCTTCTCTTCAAAGTGGGCTGTGCCTTAGTGGACCTGTCTACACAGGACAGAGAAGTCCCTAACCCTAGGAATAATTTAGATCTGCAAGTCCAGCCCTAAAGGCGAAGCCACCTCACACTGCCCTCTGCCCGCTCCCGGGAAGGCACTGACGTGGCAGACACGTTGCCCGCCCCCCCAGCCCACACCCATTTGGGATGACTTCATTGCCCAGTTGCTTTCCTGGAATTCTCAAGCCCGAGATCATATTCCCCACACCCACCCCTGGGATCTTTTACATTGTCTTTTGGCTCCTCTCTGTTCCCCTTGCTAAACAAAGAGAAATCCAACCGGAAAGACTAGAAGGGGTAAGTGGCTGATGTGGTGGAAAGGAGGGGGCAAGGGACACTTTGCAGCCCTCTGACTTTCCCTAAATTGGCCAATTTCACATCAATAAGTGCTTCGTCCATCACCACCACCTTTCAGGTGATTTTCTGTGATGGAATTTCGGGAGGGGAGGCACTTAGCATCTTATACACAATTCCTTTACAAAGTCAGTTTTTCCATCATCAGGCATTCTCAGCGCTCAAATAAAAACAGGCAGAGCTTGCTACTAAAATAGCTCTTTTTACATAAGGCCCTGCAACTCAGAAACTCCTTTCAGGGGCTTATATACTTTCTTGAGTCAAAAAGAAAAAAGCAAACTAGACAGACTTCTAGTCCAGTGAGGACTTAACCTCCCCCATGAGGGAGGAAACTATACAATTAGCTGTCAAGCCTGACTCTGCTTCCTTGCTGTTTGACCTTAGGGAAGTGACCTCACCTCTCTGAGCACCCTTTTTATTTTCTATGACATGGTAATAATAATAATACCCCATCGATTGCCTCAAGGGCCAAATGAGGATGAGAGTATTTTGGACACTGTCATATACTTTATAACAAAATATAAGGGATTAAGAAAGGGTATGGTATAAAGGAAGTTAATCACTGACTTTAGATGACTCTTGCCCCTCTCATCTTCTTTTTTAAATTACAGTTGACTTACAATGTTATTAGTTTCAGGTGTACAACATCTCTTTTTTTAATATGGAAGAGTTCTTAATAAGAACTAATAATAAGTATAAAATTCTAGGTAATTAAATATTGCATCATAATTTGCAATTTTTTATTTTAAAGTGGAATATAAAATGTGTATTATGGTTAATGGCATCTTTGCTTAGTTGAAATACATTGCATATATTTAACACAACTCTTTCTCTCGTTCTCTCTCTCTCTCTATATATATATATGCTATAACTTGCTCTTTTCACTTAACCTTTTATGTCAGTATTACTGCAAATCGACCCAAGCCAATCTGGCCACTTGGCCCCACACAGCAAGTCAGTGTCACCTGCTTCATCCTTGGTTAGGTGTATAATCGTTCCCTCTCAACGAGGGGGAAACTACATAAAACATAAACATAATGCACTTGTTTTAAATCAAAGGCTCTTGATATGGATAGAAGGGGCAGAGGGCAATAGAAATTGCTGGAACTGACATGGCTTGTTGGGCTCTGAGCTCCCCAGCTGCGTGATTCAGCCTTGCCTTGCCTCCTCTCTGGGAATTTCGCTATCCTCGGTTTGTTTTTCTGCTCTGCGAAAACGAGAGACGCCACAGTTCCTGAGTTGCAGGGATTGCTCTGAAGGTAGAGTGCAAAAGGGAGTGGATGGCATTCAGGCAGGAGACAGGTCAGGACCTCAGTTTGAGGGCAACCTCCCCACAGCTCGCCCCGGGGCTCCGGCCCCAGTGTCCTCACCTGGAAAACGGAAACACTTCCCAGAGTAGGTGGAGGAATAAACAAGCTCCTGTAGGTAGTACCTGGTCCGCACACCTTAATGCCGGGGCTCCGGGTAAATCCTTGGCCTCTGGGAGGCACTATTGTCTCGTTCTTCTACATATGGGCTGTGGAATTGCCGGGTCGCAAGGTCGCGTCCCAGGAGGGCCAAGGCCTACCTTTGCCACCTGGGGAACATTAAAGAATAAACCTAAATTCCCTTAATTCAAATGGAGATGGTAACACCTCCCAGACAGACGGTGGTGAGACTTCAAGGAGTGTGTAAATCGCTGAGCACCAGTGTCTGGCACTTGGGATGCTCTCAATAAAAGGGGACTGTTATTATCTGCTTGGCTTGCTCCTCGGGGCGTCGAGGTGTAAGTTTAATGACGGGGAAGGGGGTGGGAGCGGGATGCGGGGCGCCTGGTCGGCTGAGATGTCCTGGGCCAGAGCGGGCCGGGCCGGTGTCAGCGCGCATTTATTGATGGCAGGTATTTGGGGAGTAATTGAGCGCGGCGGCCGGCCCGGGGCGAGAGTGGGCCTCCACGAGCAATTAAATGTGATTAGGCCGAGACCTTCGGGATCCAGCTGGGTGATTGATAACCCGGCCGCATTCCTGCCGGGCCCGCGACATCAAACGGGCGGCCGGCGGCGGGCGGGGCGGAGGGGCTGAGCGCGGGGACCTGGCCCTTCTCGGCCCGGCGCTGCCCTTCTAGCCCGAGACGCCCACGGTTCCAGGGAGAAGCCCAGCGACTTGCCCTGCCCCCTGCTCAGGGGTCTCTTCCTTGCTGGCTTGCCAGGTGCAGCAGGGGCGGGAAAGGCACCGAGGGGAGGTGGTGATCGGGAGCCCCCTGAGCGAGGCGAGGCGTCCGCCGGAGCGGGGCCAGCGGGTGCTGGCGGGGTTCCTGCAATCAATCGGGCACAGAATCGCTGGAACCGGGGAAGAAAGAAGTAAAACAGAGAACGAGAAGGGGACAAGTAGGTAGGAATAAGAATAAATAGAAAAGGAAAAACTATTGAGAGACACGTGGAGGAACAAAATGACAGAAAAGTGAAGACAAGAGGGAGAAAAGAGGAAGTTAAGAATGAGACCCTGAAGAAGAATTGTATGGACTGAAGATAAAGGGGAAAAAAATTAAAAAGAGAGTGGGACAGACCTGAAAAAGATTGAAAGCAGGTGAATAAAAGAGCAAAAGAATAAAAAAAAAAAATTAAGTGAGGAGTGGGCTTAAGATGGGGCATGAAAGTCAAAAAAAGGGGGGGAGGGAATAAGGGAGATGAAGATAACATGAATTTGAGCAAACTCAAATAATGAGATAGTGAAGGAAGGGGAGGCCTGTTGTCCTGCAGTCCATGGGGTCACTAAGAGTCGGACACGACTGAGTCATTGAACAACAGCAGCAAAGGCAACTGGAAGCCCAGAGGCAGCGCTGGCCGGGTGCCTCCCTCGCTGTACCTTCACCCCCACCCCAGCCCTGCCTCAGTCTCAGCCAGTTCTCTGCCTGGAGCTCAGTGCTGCCTGGTGCCTGGGAGAACTGGCATGTGCCCCCAGCAGCCTGAGTCTGGCCCAACCCTAGCCCCAGGCCAGCTCCTTGCCCCTCCAGGCTGGACGAAGGGCAGCTCCCCCCACCGCAGGCCCAGTGTGAGCAGAGGGCTCCCTGCACCCCAAGTCAGGCCCCACACACCATAAATCACAAGTGGAGGTGCTGGGGGGTTCCCGGGGCTGTTGTCATCGTTATCTCCGGAGCCAGGGCACAGTTTCTGTCTGTGCTGACTCCACAGACAGGATCAAAACAGCATGAAAGAAATCAGAGCGAGAACGTCGGGCGGCGGGAGCTGGACTTCTAAAACCCCCTTCCGCCCCCATAGGCTTCAATATTAAAAAACCCCCTAGGAGCCTCAGACACTGTATTAATTAGTGCAACCACCCATGAAAAGTTGGGTTTGGAGCGGCATTCTTTGCCCTGTGTGAAAAACCAAGTCTAATAAACAATTGTTAAGTTGGCCTGTTGCCGCTGGTAAATTACATAGCATTAAAAAAATAATGCTTTTCATATTAGGCACTAATTAAAGGTTGGGACAGCTTTAAAACAAGAGAGGGAGGGGGGAAATCAAAGAAAATATAAAAATGTTCTTTCAAGAGTTATGGGAGGTTAATAAAGTAGGTCTGTTAGAGTGAGCCTACTTTGCCCCTAGCTACAGCCAAACTGGAGCCACCACAATTGGGTCTCAATAAGATAATGATATTCCTTTCTCTGCTATTAAAAGCCTCCCAGTGCAAACTTAAAATGATTTATTTAATTTAGGAAATTATGAGGTGTAACTTCAAAGCCCGAGCCGTTAGTAATGGAAAATACCAGGTTGTTTAAAATTATAATAATAATTGTTTGGAGGACTCAGGACATCAAAGTGTTTTCATCAACAAATGCAGAGGGGTCCGGAGGAGGTTGGAAAGAGTCAGAGGAGGTGGATGGAGTTTGGATTTGATTATTATGAACCTTATCAGGGCAGGATTCAGGATTCCCGCAGCCTGGTACTCTGTTCTGCTTTGAAGCAGGCTATTTTGGAAAGTAATTTTACTGCTTTTTATTTAGTTCCTAGCAGGGAGGGAGGTGAGAGGGTTGTTGGGGGTGGGAGAGGGATGGAGGGGTCCAGGAGTTGACAGCAGACTTTTCCTCATTGCTCTTTGGCCGATTTCATTGATTTCATTAAGGAGGCCTACAGCATCACCAATCTTGAGATTTCTTTTTTTAACTTACATTGAAGGGGAAAACAGGCACAATCAACTTCACCAACTGGGCCCTGTGACTTCAGGGAGGGGTGTGTGTGTGTGTGTGTGTGTGTGTGTGTGACGTGGGTTCTTTTATAAATGAGGTTTATGTTTATTCCAAACCCAGCAGTGGAGAGGGATTGGGGGTGGGGAGGTGGCCTCTCCAACCCGTGGCAAATGAGCGGCTTTTATAGCAAAGAATGGCCGTGGGAGTTTTCATTCGGTCAGACAAGGTTCTGCTCAAAGGCAGGGATCCTCTTTTCAGTCGGGTCAGGCAGACGTTTCACCAGCGCCTGCTCTCAGCCAGCCAGGCCTTTGCCGCTTACCTCCTGCCGGCCCTGCTCCTCCCCAGGGCTGCAAGGGGGAGGAGGCTGTTCAGGCTGAGCCTCAGGTCCCCTGTGATGGAGAAGCTGGCACCCTGGGTGAGAAGCCCCTTACAGCAATGAGGGGTGGGGAAGGAGATGCAGAGAGGGGCTCCAGAGCAGGGCTGTGCTGGGATCTGGGCTGGGGGGTCTGGAGGGCTCCCTAGGGTCCTTCATCCCTTAACTCCTCTAAGACAGGTCCTTCAGGGCCCCCTTTGCCAGACTTCACCTCCTCCAGGCTCATACTTTGGCCTGAATTCTGCTGGCCCCCTTTATGGACTCTGGGACCTTAGTGAGCCCCTGAGCCTCAGTTTCCTCACCTATAAAATGGCATCAATAATACCTCCCCAGGGGGGTGTGCAATGACTGGATGAGATGAGACAGAAGATGCCGAGTTCCATACTTAGTAGGAGCTCAATACATAGGATTCCTTCTCCTTTCCGTCCTCTCTGCTTCCTGAGAGCAGAACCGTATTGCTGGGAAGTTTTAGATAAAAGCCTTAAGAATTACAGGAGGCCGGGTGGAGCTGTGTGCCAGTCTCCCGACAGCTTAGGCGACTATGGCCAAAACCGGCACGCGGACATCTTCGGTTTTCATTTCCAAGGCGCGCTGCGCGGGTCCTTGGTGACTCGGGGCCCTCTGTCACCGCAGGTTGTTGGTCTGGTCCCTGAGACGCCTGGCATACCAAGCCCGACATACTCAGGGACTCTGGCGACTGCCAAACCTAAGGCGGGGCCGGCAGTTCGGAGGGAGCCCCAGAGCACGGCGCACCGGCGGCCCCGCGGACCTCTGGCCGCGGTCTGGGCCCCTGTAACCCGGCCACGTCCTCGACTAGGGGGTAACCCCATCCACCCAGGAGCTCTGTGGTGCATGTATTGGAGCCTGAGCAACTCTTTTCCCCTGTCCCGGCCTCAGGTTTTCGCTGGGATTTAGGGCGATTGAGGAAATGCGCAGGCGCTTAGACGGTTTCCAATCCACCCCGCTGACCACGCAGGACGCAGCCCGGATTCTCCGAAAACCACTCTGGCCCGTGACCCCCTGCTCTCCGGGGCAAGCTGACTCTTAACCCAGAGGCGGCAGTGTCTCCGGATCCCCCATCCTGGGCTGAGGTCGCCGGAGGCTAGGGTCTGAGAGCCCCCGGGAAAGAAGCTCGATGGGCTGGTTCATTAGGGACCCAGCTTGGCGGCAGATGACGAAACCGGGAAGGGCTTCCGCCTTCAGAAAGGGCATCCCGTAAATGAGATGGCCCAGCGGGATGGCAAGGGCACACGTTCGGGGAGATTTGAGACGCTCTTGCAGATCATTCCAGCTCCGGAGTGCAGCGGCGGAGCTGGGAGAAATCGGTCAGACCCCAGCTTCGGAGGCGATCCCTGGGTTTGGATCACACTTCGCAGAAGAAACTCACCGCCCGACCTTGGGAGCCTCTGCCCGACCGGAAAATGGAGTTTCCGGAGCCCACCTCTAAACCGGGTGTGGCACAAAGCAAACGGACGAAAGCGCTAGTCTTAGTAGGCGTCAGGTTCCAGTCTCCTCACCTCAGTCTTCGCACCACCGTTTTCCGCTCCCTTCCGACTTGTTCCCAGGGTCACCGGAGCCCCTCACCCGAAAAGAGCCCTCGGAAAGGTATCATCAATGGCTACTTGGTTTCTTTGTGCAACAGAAAGCAGAGTTTGATTCTTCCCCGCTTCCTCTACCCATTACCAATTTATTTTCATGGTGATGCCTCAAAACCCAAGCCTGACCCCCGTTCCGTAGCCAGTGGAAAGGCAGACTGCAAAGCAAAGGGCACTTGAATGGACTACCTTCCCCCTACAAACCGAAAAGAGCATTTGTTCGAGATCGATCTCCTTGGAAGGGAGATAGGAATGGTAAACGGAATGTGATTTCACACAGTCCTGAAAGGGCAACAGGCATCCATCTATCCTGCACCCCATCCCCCAAGTGAATGCATCCAGTTACCATCTCCATTTGCAAAGAACTATATAGGTCCGTTCCCTCAGCTTGTTTTGTTTAGCTGAGAGATTTCAAGTTCAAGATTTTTCCCTTGAAAAACCCCTGATTCTGGCCTATCCCTGGGCCCTGCCACTTCTAAGCTCATCTTTCACTGATTTGAAAAACTCCTAATAGCAATTTTCCTTGAGTAACACAAGCTGCCAAAGGAAGCAGTTCAAAGTCTTTTGCTGTTTTCAATGGACTTCCCTACCCCAGGCTGAATCTGGCCACAGCTCTTGATTGATTCACATTAAAATCATCATAAAAATCACCAGGCCCCCTCCCCCATTTGGGTGGCATTTCTGGGTTAAGTCCAGCTAAAGAACACAGAGCGCCTCTTAAAAATAATTGTGACTTTGGACAGACTTTACTGCAATAAAACAAACGTTTAATTTAATTCAGAATAAGAGATAAGAAATAACTCTTCATAAAATATATAAAATTATACAAGGCACCCTTTCAAAGGGATAAAGGTATACTTGGGACAGGGAGGGGGTGCTGGATAGAAAGATTAAATACCAAGGAGCTATATGGGCTGTCTGACAACACCATTTTTTATCAAGTCAAAACATGGCTTTACCCTCTGCCCCCAATATGTTAAAAAGTATATAAATTTTTCTAATAAGTTTAGCACATACAATAGGTACACACAGAGAAAGCATGATTTTCTTCTTTTTGGGTCTATTCATTGCTCAAGAATATTTAGCATATAGACAATGGTTACAAGATACTCATTTTTTTTTTAAAGCAGAGAATTAACTACATCCCTCCCCCAAATTGCCTTTGCAATGTGTGAGGACTGACATACCCAGTGGTTCACAGAAACCATCAATTCCTCCCAACATGCTTTAACTTTTCTCTCCCCAATTATCTGAAATGAAGTTAAGCAACAGCCTTGAGAGGAATTAGGAAGGACCTCCGTCTTCCACCTTACCCCGGAGGACTCTCAGGATTCTAATCTTTTATTGATCTTACAAAAACTTTTAATAATGTGTAATAAACAAGGTGGAGAGCGGGGAAAAATATAGGGCCAAATAGGGTCATGTCTAGTGAGTTTTCGATCTATGTGAGTTTTCAATGCACATGAAAAATGCAAAAACATGGTGTGTCCCTTCCCTGGGAGGAATCTCTCCATATCTACTCCTTATGCAAGTAATGTCTAATTCTAACGTTTGTTTTCCATAAGCTAAAGTCAGTTATTCCATCCAAATCACCAGATTTCAGCAATTTTAGCAAATAATTTGTCTCCCCCATAAGAAAAAAAACAACAGGTAGACTTAAGCAGTATCTTTTAGGAAGGTGATATATAGAGAAAAAAGATATATATATATATAAATTTTGCCTTTCAAAATAATTTGATTTTTATGTCTGCTGTATAAAAATGTATTATATTTTATTATATATATATTTATATATAAAAACTGTCAGAGCCAATCTTTTATGAAAGGGGTGGGGGGGCGCATCTGGCAGATTAACCAAGAAAACAGGGCTTGGGTGTCTCCAGTCAAAAGAAGCAATTTGAACTACGTCTGTGGCCCTGTCGACCTAGCCGCTGAGGCTGAGGGTGGTGCATGCAAGGTTTGTAGAGCAGGACTGTCTTCTTGGAGAGGGAGGGGGGAGGCTTTTAAACAAACATCCATCCCGGAGTCTATTGAGCTGGTCTTCCTTAGGATAGGTGGTACATGCCATATCCCACTGGAGTCGCATAGAGTCCGACGGGCGGGATGGGGAGCACAGGTCTATGGAAAGGGTAAGATGCACCATATAGAGATGCTGCTTGCAGGGGAGAGTTGATGGGGAAAGGGAGGCTGAAGCCAGAGGGCAGCATAGGTTTTGCAGCCATTTTCAGCTTTTCCAGTTCTGCCTCCTGCAGTCTTTTCGCCTTGGCTCTTCGGTTCTGGAACCAGATTTTGACCTGGGTCTCTGTGAGGTTCAGAGAGCTGGAGAACTCTGCCCGCTCTGCGATGGAGAGGTACTGTTTCTGGCGGAACTTGCGCTCCAGAGCGAGGAGCTGGGACGTGGTAAAGGGTGTGCGGGGCTTCCGATTGGTCTTGTGTTTCCGCAGGGTGCAGGTGGTGGGGCTCATGTGTCCTAGGGAATAGAAATGGAGAGTGAGTTAGCAAAAGAAAGTGGCTTTGTCACCAGGTATGTCCATGTGGGCGGGAGGGAAGGGCTCCTCTTCATCATTCAAAAAGGAACCTCAGTGAAAACCATGTAAGGTTAATGTGTTTTTTGGTGGTGGAGGGTCGAGAAGGACCAAACTTAAGTGAATTTGTTGTTTTGCTTTAAAAAATTGAATCTTTTTACAAAAAGTTGGGCAGTTAAATGGTGTCACAGAATTTTCTATATGGCAAACAAACAGCATTAGAGATCATAAAACATGAACACATCCCTGATATGCCAAGAGAGCTGAGGGTTCTCTGAAAAACAAAACCCCATCTCTTCCTGGTGACTCATCTTAAAGGGGGGGTTTCATGATAATCCTCACATCCCTAGGATGCTGAAATAATCACATATGAGAAGGAAAACGAATAGGATCTTATAAACTGAGTTGGTCCCCTCTCTGTACCAGGAAATGTTGGGATTGCATCAGCATATTTATGAAGGATAATTGTGCCGATAAGGTCTGCTGTAAATTAATAGCATCTTTGGATTGGGGAGCAGCCTCATGCAATAAACAACCACAGAGCTGTCATTCCCTCCAGTCTACAGATTATAAAACCTGAACATCATTTCACAGATCTGGATGTCGGATAACTTTCTTGGCTGGGTGCTTCTGTAATATAAACTTTACAGAAGGAGGGAAAAATTAGCTTGCCCATAAATGTAAATGTCAGGGGAAATCATACTGCCTCCTGAATTGAGAGCATGTGATGACATCTTAGTCATCTCTCCTACCCATTCTATGGTTTGGAGCAAACGTGTAAATGATTAGCTTGTTGCTGGCATTTAGAAAGAAAGAATAACAAGCAAAATAAAGGTATGCCAATGGCATCCAGACTTTACATTTAAAATGGATTCAATTATAGGAAGTCACAGGACAGAGCATCCTTGTGATTCCATAGAATCAACTAACTTTGGGCTTTTCCTTAAACGGAATGGGGCCTGGGTGGGTGGGTGGGGGGGGAGCTAAGGGACAGATGCTAAAGAATTCATTTTCTGCATGTGGCTTTTATGAGCTATGCTAATTTTCCAAATGCAGCCACAGTAGTAAGTACTCCAAAGGGAGAATGTTGCATTTCTTGTTTAGTTACTTTGGTGGCCCAAGAAAGTTTACACTTCATAGTTGAGGGTGACACAGCGCAAGTGCCAAGCCAGCCTCCCTTTCCAACAAGAAATGGACTTGTCCTAATGGGACATTATTAACCATCACTTTAAGTGATTACAAAAGAGAGGTAGTGGGTTCTGCACTCAATCAAAAACCAGAAGTCTGGGCAACGGATGGATGAGCAACTACCACAGGAGTGCATACTTCTGCATATGCTAATCCCTAAGTAAGCCAGAGACCTAGGGGTGCCTACTTCTTAATTTGCAAATAAAATAACAACAGAGGCTCAGAGATCTGTGAAATTCTCACTCTTCAAAGACTTGACCGGGCTGCTTGGGAGAACCCAGTGGTCACAGCACAGACACCAAGCTTCTAGAGTCTACACTTGCCCCTGTTGAAAGGAACTCCGTGCCTGGGCAGTCATTCCGCTGATCCTAGGGGCTGCATTTGAATTATGAAGTCCAGGAGATGGGTATCTTGCGGTATATCAAAGCTATAAGGCTATGAGGCTTCCTACCCAGCATACTACTCCTCACCCTCCCATCCCCACTCCATTTTAAACCTGAGGAAGGATGAGATTATACAAAGCAAAACAGCATCGGTCCTACTGCCTATGAATAACAAAACCCGGCCTGGGTAAGTGGCTCCCTCCTGCCCCAGACTCTGGCCCTAGGCTCCCGGAACCCACTGCTTCTACCACAGGGGTCCCGAGGCCATCTCCAGGCCTAAACCACGACTGACCCACTTTTTGTTTTAAAGTTAAAACAAACTTTAAAGTTTATTTTAAAGTTAAATCCTTTCTCATAATCTCCGATTTTTCTCATGAGAAGGCCACATCCAGGGCTGCCTTACCTTGGGCCCTGGCAGGCATATTTACAGAACTCCAAGAACCTAAGTGGAAATCTCTGACCTCTGGATACCACTCCCTGTAAGGTCTGAATCATTGATGTGAGGCTGGGAATTGACCCAGGCCTATGAATACACAGACACTCAATATTTGTCAAAACAAATTAAGTTATTTAAAGTTTCTGAGCCTCTATTTCACCATCAATAAAATGGGTAAGTAACACTGATCCTGCAGTTCAGAGTACCAAATTTTAGAATGCCCAGAGTCCTGGGCTGCCACCAGGTAGGTGATCATTAAATGTCCCCAAGCCTTTCTTGTCAAGCCCAAACTCGACGTGTGCAGATTCCTCTGAACTCTGCTGAAATGTCCTCATCTGTTACTGGGAGGCTGGCTTCAGCCACAGAGATCAGATAAGATAATACGGTGAAAAGTGCATAAAGCACTGTGCAAACTTGAGGTTAAATTCTTTGAGTCCTTAATCTCCACGCCCTTTGAATCTTTTGGAGTTTCTAACAGGGTGGAGAAAGACGCCAGAGGGGACCGCCACTGACGTCTGGTTATATGGCCTTGTTCTGTTCACAAAATACTTGTTTCTGAGTTTTCCCAGCTGATGGAAATAGGGTAAAATGTGCTGCTCCTAGCTTTGGAAAAAAAAATCCCTCCGCAGGCCCCTTCTCTCTCACTTTTCCTAGAGGTACAGTGAGGGCAGAGACATCTTAAAGGTCAGGAGATATAAGTAAAAGGAGCTATAGGAAATGAATGGTTTGTCCAAATTGCAAAAAATACCCAAGGCCCCCAAAATAGATGTAAATGCTGGAAGAGAAATCAGCTTTCCTGGGCCTCTCTGTTCTTCCTTATTGGCAGGAAGCGGGGTGCAGGTGTTTCAGCTTTTCCTTGGTCTCTCTGGGTAGAAGGATCAAAGGTGGCCAGGGCTAGGGCTTGGACACCAGGGCCCCTTGCCCAATTCTGCCACTGTTGGTGACCTGGCTGAATCAAGTTCAATCCTCAAAGTCTGGGTGTCTGAAAACTGAGATAACCACAGGTCCCGGGCTTCTCCCCACACTTCGAGGTTCCAGCGATGACCGGGATATGGTGAACTAATAAGCATCACTTTGTAAACTCAAGCGCTGCTGGAATGCTGTTAATTATTACTCTGAGCCAAGCGGAGCCCCACGCCGCTGACCCCAGCCCGCTCCCAGCGAAGCGACTTGCCGGCCGTCGGGAGATACTTCTCGCCGCATAGGTCTCTGCCGCCATCCCTCCGAGGGATCGTGCTTCGATGCCCCAGGGACCAACGGAAGATGATCACTGCTACCCCAAAGTCCGATTAGATTTTAACGAGCTCATCTTTAAAATGAGGGCACACCTCGCAGGATTGTGAACTTTGAAAAACAGTAAGGCACTCCGCTTCTGCCTGGTATATTTCGGGTGCACATTAAACGAGAATCCTTCTTCAACTCCCTAGACTGAAACCCCGATGGACAGTGAGAAAAAGCTAAGTGGCCTGAGCGCAGGGCTGTGGGCTAGAGAAAACGACAACCGAGCGATCCCAACTCAGCTGGGTTCACCCTTCAAAGACCAGGGAGTTGGCAATTGTATAGAATACTTTGTGTAGCTGGGGGATCCCGAACACGCGCTGCGCGGCTATCACCCAGAAGGTGTCTTGGATGCCGCTGGACTCTGGGGATATTAAGGGGCCAAGACCTTGCAATGTTTGCTTTAGGGGACACAGTACAGGGGGGCCTCCGTACCCATAGCTTGGAATACTGGCCCCTAGTTCCCTCCGGTACCCCGCGCACCCCACCTACTCCTGGTCCCGGCTCCCGCAGGGACTCACTTGGCGGCGGCGAGTATCTGCCCGGTTCCTGCATCCACGCCGCTCCGTCTTCTGAATTTTCCGACTTGACCGAGGCGGTCTCGAAGGGTTTGACCAGCGGCCCGGGGCTGTGAGCTTCCCGGACGCCGTGGCCAGGCAGCAGAAGCGGCCGCAGGGTGGCCCCGGCGGAGGCGCTTTCGGCTGGCCGCGGGGACGTCTCCTTGGGCGGCTTCTTGTCCGACATGAGCGCCTCCACACTGAAGGGCAGGCTGGAGACCTTGACGCGGCGCTCCTCCGCTGCCCCTTCGGCGCCCCCAGGCCCCGGGCCCGGTCCGGCCACCATCGCCGGGCCCTCCTCATCAGACGAAAACAGGTCATTGCCTTTGGACGGAGAAGCCATGACTTCTCTGCCCTACGTAGCTCCGGGCGCGCGACTCCGCTGGCAACCCGGCAGCTGCGACTCAAACTTTTTTGGGGGGGAGACGGGAGGGGCGCGCCTGGAGCTGTGCCTTTCCTCCAAGGGGAAGTGAGAGACTGGGCTCAGCCAATCCGCGCTCGCCCTGGCGCTGACGCCACGGATGCTAGCCTCCGATTGGTTCTTCCAGAAGAGGCTGGGACTTTTTTTTTTTTTTTTTTTTTCTGTTTGAAATAAATTAGGAGTTAATTACAGGAGCAGTCAGCAGAGTTGTTATTAGGCGATCCCTCAAGGGTTATAATCACGCCAAAACTGAAAAGTCTAAGGCGTAATTAAGGCCGATTATTTAAAGAGGAAGTTCGCCGAGTCCCATTTCTTCTCTCTTTTGACCCCTCTTTTAAAAAGGTTCTCCGCTCCAAAACACGTTTAAAATCTGCAACTGACATTGCAAAAAACTTTGATGAAGCTCCTACTATGGGCCGAAACTGGGCTAACTTAACAGTTTTCCGGGTCAGCACTGAAAACAAGGGCCAGCATCCCTGTTAAAGGAAATACTACATGCATGGCGCTTATAAGGGTAGATATTTCGCTATTAGCAAGTACCCATCAGCGTTTGCTATTACTGTAACTCCCCTAGGAGAGGGGCCGGAGGGAGTCAGAAAGGAAGGTGGTCACGACAACCCTCTCCCGAGTAGCTGGAAAATTTAAAGCAGAGCTTTCCATCTCTTACACTCAAAAACAAAACCAGCGCACTCTTAGAAACTCGAAATCCTGGAGTTTTCTTTTCCCTGAATCTCCTCACTGGACGAAATCCGGATCCGACCTTTTTCTCAAGACAGCGTGCACTGTGTGTTTATGAGTTTGTTTGAGCCTGTGCTTGTCATGTGTGTTTAGGTGCCAGTGTTTGCCTTCAAGGAGGAGGAGGGAGGAAAAGGCATAGATAATATCTACTGCTTCCCAAACCCCCCCCCGCCCCCCTCAAATCTCATAAATATTGGGTGCCAAGTTTGCACACCCCAGCCTGTGTATCTTTTAGGGAAGCACATTTTTATTCATTGCACCTGGCTAAAAAAAAAAAAAAAAAAAAAGTATAGATATCCCCACCCCACTTGAAATTATACCCTGGGTAATTACATCTCAAAGCCTTAGTGATGACTGTCTCAGTATGGGAAAGGGGAGAGCACAGAAGCTTCTAAAGTGCAGAGACCAGTCTTGCTGCAGGCCACTGGGTCAACACCTATTGCTTCAAATGAACCCTGCTATGCTATGGTTGCCTTTTCCTATATCTAAGTGATTTCCTATATGCCAAAGATAATGAGGTGAATAGAAGTATCCCAACTCAGGAACTTGCATACAGCAGATGCTTGTTAAATAGTTCCCAAAGCTTTAGAAGGAAGAGACATTGTTTTTAACTAGTGAAATGACCAGATCTTGGAGCTAACTGGATATTCAAGAGAAACATGACCCCTAGATCCACTTCCTAGAGCACTTTCCTTCACCCCAAACCTCTGCCTGGACTGAAACTGTGCTGGCCTAGGATAACCAGAATAAGTGTTACTGACACTTAGAGGATAAAAACACTGCACTGTCCACTTAACTCAATTTGATTAAAAATGGTCCTGAATAAAAGTTTAAAAGTAAGTAAGTCTTAACCACAGCCTTCTAAAACCTCCCTCTCCCACCACTATCAAGAAACTGAAAGTTTAGGGAAAGTTATTTAAAAATTCACACACACAATTATGAAAGCTATCTGGAGATACATGCCTTATGCATTTTCCCCTTGAGTCATACTTGATAGTTGGCTTGATATGCATCTCAAATACCGTACAGTAAATCCACATTAAGTTCTGTGCCTTCTAGAGATAGCTAAGCAAGGTGCAGGGTATATATTTTGGAAGCTAACCTGAAATTCGTTTAGTACTCAGCTGCCAAAATGTACAAATGGTTCAGTTTTCAGTTGGGTGGTACCCAGCCACTGCTTGATAACTGTTCTTGAAACCTCCTTGTTAATATTTGTCAGTTAGGGGACATGCAGACTCATTCCTGGGATTTTTTTTTTCTTTTTCTTAAATCAGTGCTACTAGAGCTCTTTTGATGAACTTTTCTAGGAGAGGATATGGTAAGTTCCTCTCCCCTACTCTCTGGTCCTGATGTCCAGGCAAACGATGAAAAGTATGAAGCCAGAAATGACAAAATAGAAGAAATTAAAATATATATATAACTGGTGTTCTAAGCCAGGATACTAAGTTTTGGCCATGAATAGATGTCCAGGGAGAAACCAGCCTGACCGTCTTGTTTTCTGCCGGCTCCCCCCAACCCAGCTCCCTGCTGGGGTTGGACAATTCTGGAAAGGGTCTCTCTTCTGCTGTGAAAAGAGTGGAAGCGCAACATAATTCTAACCTTTTATGGAAAGTCCCGTCTGTTCATTTGCTCCTGAGTTGGCTGCGTTTTTTAGAATATTGTATTCACCTCTTCCTGGCCGCGTGACCCTGGTCTTTTTACTTCTTCCTTACGCACCCCCCACTCTGTCCTTTTTTTTTTTTTAATCTCTAGAATGAGAGAACCCCTAACCAGGATGACTCTAGTGGAAATTCCGTTCAAGGGGCCAAATAAAATAACTAGCAGGTGTAGGGGTCCAAACAAACGCCACCACATTATTGTATATCAAAAGCAGCAACAAGTTATTTCTTTCTCTGCCAGATATCCAAAATGAGGCATGTCGCTCCCTTTCACAGAGTTCATGATGGGTTCTTTGTAAAATCTTCAGGACTGAGAATTCGGCTTTCGTACGGTCCCTTAGCAGAGGCCTGGCTTTGGCACGTAGGGAGCATTCAGTAAAGGTGAGTTCGGTGACATATTCGCAAGCAAAAACGTGAGGTTCCAACAGGAACTCAGTCACCACCGAGCATCACCTCTGCTTTAGTATCTGAATCTGTCTTCCAGGGTCTCATTTGTTTCTTCCAGCACATCGCTCAGGGCAGAAATTATTTTCCCTATTTTACAGATGAAAACCCTAAAGCCAAGAAGCGCTAATTCTGCCGCAATGTCACGCAGGTAGGAGCGGAGGACCGGGCCATCCCCCTTGCAGCACCGGGTGGTGCACGCAGACCCGCCGCGCTCCACGTTCGCACGCGCCCCAGCCCCGCGTGGAGCGGCCGCGCACGCGCACCGCAAGTCTGGAGGCGAAAACCGTGAAGGAGTGCGCGCGGACCGCCGCGTCTGCAACTCCAGGACCGGTCTCTGGATCCCGGCGGCTCGGAGGAGGCGGAGGAGGGACGGGGGAGGGGGCTGTAGACGGGCCAGGGCTGCGGGCAGGCGCCAGGCGCGGGGAGATGAAAGGCGGGCTCCGGGGGAAGGGGCTGCGCCGGGTGACCGGCTCCAGCCGCGCCGGGCGCCCCGCCCCCGCTGCCCGGGGCAGAGGCGGCTGCCCGAGCCGGAGCCGCGTTAATTGCTCTCGGCCCCGGCACTCAGCCTGCGCGGAGCCGGGACAACCTCGCTCCAGGAGGAATGACAATTCGCCCTAATGGGACAACCTCGCTCCCAGAGGAGTGACAATTCCTCCTAATGGGCCGCTCGTTAGCGGCCTATTCTCCCGAACCCGGGTATCAGAAGCGGGCAGACAAGCGGGCGCCAACGTCCGCCTGGAATTCCACAACACCGCTCCCCCATCATTCCCCACCCCCCAAGTCCTTCGCTGTGTGACCTCGGGCAAAAGGCTGCTCCTCTCTGAGCTCATTTTTCTTACCTGTGCAGTGCGGAGTAGGTACGGGGACCATGACCTCACTAGGGCGGGCATATTTCCAGGCATTTGAGAGATCACTTTCCGAGTTAGAGCACGAAGGCGAGTAGACAGGGCTTGGGCGGAGGGGGGGGGGGGGGGTCGCTGCTTGAGGTTCTTTGCGGGGGCGGGGGGGAGGGCAAATCCCTTGCTTATGAAGTTCTGGACGCTCCAATCGGTTTGCTATGGCCCCTTGCTCACTAAGGTCTTTCACTGGAGAGAAGGAGCCTTTGCCAAAGCGCTACACAGATTACATAAGCTACCGGAAGCCTGAGCGTTCATGCCTCCCCATTTTACAGATGAAGAAGTGGAGACCCACACAAGAGAGAGGCCAGCCTAAGATTTGCTGGGGTGGAGTCCGATTCTACACAGTCCCCCTGGAAGAAGCCCACTACAGGGACATCCTCGGAAGAGAACAGAAGAAATGGAGGCAGACGTTGTTCCTCTCGCTAAGCCCCACAGCCTCGGAGAAGAGAGGGCCGGTTCATGGAGACACAGTTGTTCCTGGTCACAGCAGGCGTGAGGGTTGCGAAAGGGGAAAGAGAGTTGTGAGTCTGCTTCTGTGGTTAGTTTCCTGTTCAAACCCAGGCCCTACTTCTTACCATTTGCCACCTGCACTGAACTGGGGGCCTCAGTAACCTCTGTTACAAAAGATGCCCAGTCCGATAGGGTTGCTGGTGAGGACTAGGTGAGAAGCCTCATAAAAAGCCGGTAACACAGAATATGGCAGCCTCAGGCACCCCCATCCAGGAGTGGCTGTAAAGCTTCTGCTTCCATCCTCCTGGAGGGTTTAAACATCATTCAGTTTAATCAAGGCACTTCACCTCTCTGCACCATGGTTTCCTCATCTGTAACAGGGCAGTATCTGGCTGTTAGTAAACGTTGGCTGTTATTATTTCTTAAGGCATTGTTGATAGTATTTTTTTTTAACCATCCTTTTCAATAAGTCTGCCTGACATCACACACATCTGCGATCCAGTGATCCAAAGCTAGATAACTTAAGGCATGAGAAAGTAATTTTTCTGAGCCTTTTTTGCCCCTCTCTGCAGAATGGGTGTAACTACTCACCTCTTGAGAAGGAAGCAGATTGACAACTCTGTCAAGCAAGGGTTGGTGATCAAGAGAAGAAACGGTCAAGACAAACAGCACAGGGTATCTCCCATTTCCCAGCCTCTGGGCACAGCTTGCTGGCATCTTCCCAATTCCTGCCTGCACTGGAGAAAGGTTCCCACGAACAGAGCCCAAGCCCCCATTTGTCTGCACAGAAAGACCCAGAAGGCTCCCTGGAAAAGGTAACTCCAGGAAGCTGGGTGGCTGAGGTTCTATGGAGTCAGTCCAGCCCTCCAGGGCATCTTGCCCAGCCATTCACAAATATCTGTCCTCCTTCTCACTCCTTCTCAGTTTGCCCATCTGTAAAAGCAGGAAAAATACCCATACTGAACTGGGCTGAAATGAGTTTTAAACCACAATTCAGTAACTGTCAGCTCCCTCCTATACCTTAAGCAACCCTATGATGGAAAGGCCCTCATTCCTGCTTAAGGAGGAGAAAATTGAAGCTTAAGGCTAGATAAGAGTTTCTCACAACTAGTAAATACCTGGCAGAGATGCACATCAGGGTTTGGCTGATTCTAAAAATGTCTGTATTTTGCCTGAGGTGGAAGTTGCTATAAAGGTGGGAGGAAAGGCATCTGGAATTGCTCACAGCATTGAAGTATCTACCATTCCCATTTTCTTCCAATTAGACAGATGGAACTGTTGAGTCTGGGAGGGGCTTAATTAGTAGGGAGAACACACAAAGAAAGTATATCCTGTTTTATGGATTCCCAAATAGTTCAGCAGGAATCTGAAATCTCTCTAATTTAGTGGCACAAATTGGTTTAGCTTCAAAATGCAGCCGACTGGACTTGGGAAGGGGAAAAGGAAATTTGAGGAGTTACTTAATAGATATGATTGTATTTTTTAATTAAGAAAAATAGAATCTCACCCAGTTACCCCACCCCCAGTTGCCTGGTAGGGAATAAGCAAGGTTTGCTTTACCTTAAGGATGAAGACAATTAGAAGCAATTATTCAGAACTCTGTTAGTCATTTCTAGAGGAGGGGTTGGGGCATTGGAGCTGAACCCAGAACTTGTGCCTGCCTTGGGAGGGGGCTGCGGGCCACCCCTGGCAGCAAAAACAGCACACCTTGAGCTGTAGGCTTTGAAACAGCGCTTTCACACCCGGTACTCTACTCACTCCTCAGGACCACCCTGGGCGTGAGATGCCCTGCTCCCTCCTACACCCTCCAGGTCTCATTCTAGTCCATCACCTCATTTTACCGCAGCTCAGAGAGGTGTGACCAAATGTCCGGGGTCACAAAAGGAGTCTGGTGGGTGAGCACATTGGTTCCATTTCAGGGGCACCCTTCGGGGACCTGTGAGGCAGAGACCCATCCATCCGGGTCAGGCCCAGAGAGGTCTGATATCAGGGTCCCTGAGATCTGTCCTGCCCCCTCGGATCTGTCTCAGGTGCCCTGCAGAGCCTCTGACACAGTGAGGGGCTCAGTAAATATTGAGTAAATGAATAAATTCAGGTATAGAAGCAGCAGCTGGCTGAGGCTGTAGGTACCTCTTACCCTGCTCGGTACCTCTTACCCTTCCCAGTAACAAGGAGTGAACCGTGAATTGTGAGGGGGAGACTCACCATGCCTTAACAACTGGATCCATGCTGGGAAGGGTCAGATTTTTAAATTATCCCTAAAGAAAAACTGAAAGCTCATTTTACCCCAAACCCTTAACTTGCTAGACTTTCAATTAATCTCCACCTTCCCCCTCTCCCTTCTGTCCTTTCACAGATGGATAAAGAGTTGGGGAGGTTGTCCCCTGCCCAAGGTCATGCAGAACTAAGTGACCCAGCCAGCATTTGACCCCAGGTGAATCTGACTCCAAACCCCAAACGGATTTCTCTTTATCATCCTCCTGATCACATTTCTCCTGACATGACTTGACAGCAGCCAGAGAAACTCAGCATCACACTGCTCTCTTCCCGGCCCACTTTAGCAATATCTTGACTTTGTGGCATTTCCCAGAGTTCCTAAAACAGGAGCCTGGTTATTTGGTAGGAGAAAAAAGAAGAAAAAGACCTAGGTGTATTCAGAAAACCATATAGTTTGAATTTCTCCTCCTCCCAATAATAGCAGGCATTGCTCACCAACCACTTAGTACACATCAGACTCTGTCCACAGCACTGATGTGTGCTCATCCATTCAGTCCTCACAACCCTATTTGGTCAATGCTATTTTATCTTCATTTCACTGAAGGGCAATCTGATCCTCAGATGTGGAAAATCTGGATAAATATAATTTCTGTTTTGAACTCTGCCTGTGCAAAGTGCATTCTCTCCCTCCCCATCCTCTACCCACCTTTCAACCCTAGAAAATAAAACTCACCATCATTTAAATAGAAAAATGAATTGTTTTAGATCCACAAACTAAATACAGTTAGGCCTTCCTCATAACACTAATACTGTTCGTAACTTAAAGTGTTTATGTGGATGGTAGTGGTGGTGGTTTAGTCGCTAGGTTGTGACCGACTCTTTTGACCCCATGGACTGCAGACTGCCGGGCTCCTCTGTCCATGGAATTTCCCAGGCAAGAATACTGGAGTGGGTTGCCATTTCCTTCTCCAGGGGATCTTTCCATCACAGGGATTGAACTCAGGTCTCCTGCATTGGCAGGCAGATTCTGTACCACTGAGTTACCTGGCACCTATGTCCATGGTAGCTTATTAAAACTGGCAGATTTTTTTCTTTTCCACATCTCTGAAGCACATGACTTTTCGCAAATGGATGCAGTCTTTGTGGGGAGGGTGGGAGAGTGAAGAGAAAGGTCCTGGGCCTCAGCCAAGAACAAGGGTCCTGAACTCCACCTAGCATTCACTGGCCGGATGACTTGAAGCAGGTCCTCCCCTTCTAAGGTCCCCTGTTCACCTCCCTGGCAAATAAGGGGAGTGAAGTTGCCTTTCTGGTTCTGTAGTTCTCTGATAAAGGAGTGAGTGAACGAAAAATTCATCCTGTTCCTTGTCCTGTCTCTCACCAGGATGTGTGAGGGGCCCAGGAAGGTGGAGGCAGAGAGTGGACCGATCCCAGGTAGTAGGGGGCACTGGTGGGAACCCCCACTTTATACTGGGTCAGCTGTGGATCCTGGGGCAAGTCTTCCCTTCTCTGAACTCAGCCTCTTTCTTCCCACCCCCATCTCCCCATAAAGAGCTAGGCATCCTTATTTCAGGGTGACGGGAGGATCAATGGGCTCATGGATATAAAACTCTAGGAGCGGTTAGTCCGCTCCCGGGCCCTGGTGCCTGTCTCCCATGTGAGAAAGGAAGAAAGTCTCCAACTCAGCAGATGAGAAGCCTGGGAGGAAACCTTGTGGATAATTGTTAATGATACAATTAGAGCTGACACTGTTGGTGTGGACAAGTGCAAAGAGGCTTATGAAAATGCTGCTTGCTAAGAATCCTCGGGGCATTTGGGCACCCCAAGAAAGCTTTTGCCCCATGGTGGCACAACCCTTCCCAGAGAAAGAATTTTACAGAGTCCGTGGACCGAGCATGAAGTAACATCTAAGCACATGACAAGAAGTTATTCTCTTTTCAGTGATCTGATAATCCTCCCATTATACTCAGGAGACTGTCTTGGTACAACTCTAATACCTCAGTAATGATTGCTAACCTCCTGTGGACAAAGCACCAGGCTTCAGTCTTCAGGAGACAATAGCATCTGGTGAGATAAGGACAGGCTTGCTTCCCATTCTACTAATTTTCAGAGTGAACCCATCCCCGGCTGATAAATAATACTGTGGCATTAATTTCCTTTTACAAATCATTTTTGTTGTTTTAAAACGAGAGTTTAGTTAAACGTTAATTAAATGATACTATTGTGGGTATTGGGATAAGGCCAACAGTCATAATGATTGTTCTTTGACAAAGGAACAGTCATGTAGGCGGATGCCTGAAATTCAGGTTAGCACTGATTTACAGGAGAGAACACTGCATCTTCAACAGCCCCAAATCTGGCTGGAATCCTGCTCCGCCTCCTCCTAGCTGGGTGGCCGTGGGCAAGTTACTTCCCCTCTCTGGATCTTGAATTCCTTATCTATGAAGCTAGGGGGATGGTGATTATTCTGATCTTCTGGGTTTGCAGGAAGAATCTACTCCTGAGATACCAGATGACCATACCATGTTGGCGATATGGGGTTATTTGTATTATTAGTAAACAATGAATGGGAGAATTTGGTCAAAACACTAGCTTATTTACCCTGGACCTTGTTATCTGCTAGCTTAGTAGTAATTGTAAAAGAAGGGAAGAATTCTTTGAAAGCTGAAGATTCTACTTAAAAATCACTTACGCTTGTTTAACTTTACCCATCTTCAGTGTCTGGATATTCTCACTGTTTAACAAACACTTTCACGATATTCAGAGGACTTCACTGTACTCTGTAGGCAAAATGTACAGGACTCAAAGTTGCAAATAAGGTGGAAAATGTTTTCTTTTGTTCTTTTTTGTAAATGATTAAATGCATTGCCGGATCTATCCTTTTTTCCCTCTTCCTTTCATCCTTCCTCACTATTTCCCTCCCTTCCTGTCTCCTTCGCTCAGGCAGCTGTGTGCTGAGTTAGTGCCACATCTGGAAAACAGACATCATCCAGATGGGTTTCTGCCCTCAAGAGTCTCCCACTCTAGTGGCAAGACCACCTCATCAGCTACTCTAGGTGTTTGTCAAAAGGACTGTCCCAAAGTCAGATTCATCTTGTAGAATTCTTTCATGCTCATAGTGTCATCCTGAAGACAGTTTATTAAACATCTGAATGTGTTTCCCATATTTAAAAATCAGGGAATTTTCCCTAGAAACCTGGCATTCTGGCTTCTCTGTATCATCTGCAGGTGAGTGGCCCCATGTGTGCTCAAGTGGTGATTCTTTGAGATGGGACGTGCCTTCTTCAGGCATCACCAGCCAGAGTATCAACTCTATGCTGGGATATGGGTGGGGCTCCTGAAGGTACAGGGGAAGTGTGGGATGGTGAGGAGGACTGACCTTGAGTGTCAGGGTTAGGCTACTGGAGGAAGTGGCATTTGGCCTGAGCCATGAAGGGTGTTGCCAGGTGGAGAAGGGGAGAGTTGCTGGCAAAGGGGTCAGTTTGTGAGGAGGGATAAGAATTGAAATGACCTGTGACCTGTGTGTTTGAGTGTCAAGAGGCTCCGGGAGCAGCAGGTGAGGGGGGTGGGAGTGAGGGGCGCGGGGGTGAGAGGAAGGTGTGCAAACAGGCTTGGGAGAAGCGGGGTGGTGGTGGTGGAGGGGAAGCTTAGGGCGATAGTGAAGGGTCTTCTTTCCCTTTCCTTTGCATTCTGTCATCTTTTACTAAATTCTGCTTTTACAATTTCAAAAGCAGTAGATATTCATGATAACCAGTGAAACAAATCAAAGATATGCAAACAATGAATAATCTCTCATTTTTTTTTCAATCAGTGTAAGTCAGATACACAATCTCTTGTGTTTCCTTAGACATTCCTAACCATATACAAACACAAAATAGAGTACAGAAACGTGGAAATTGGTGGTATTTTGTGTGTCTGTAAATGTGTCTACAGGTGTAGCTCCATCTGTGTAAATCTGTGTAACTTGCTTTGTCTAGTTCATATCGCAGACATCTCATCATTCATGCTTTTTGTTTCATGCTGCTGCTGCTGCTAAGTCGCTTCATTCGTGTCCGACTCTGTGCGACCCCATAGACAGCAGCCCACCAGGCTCCCCTGTCCCTGGGATTCTCCAGGCAAGAACACTGGAGTGGGTTGCCATTTCCTTCTCCAATGCGTGAAAGTGAAGTCGCTCAGTTGTGTCCAACTCTTAGCAACCCCATGGACTGCAGCCCACCAGGCTCCTGCATCGATGGGATTTTCCAGGCAAGAGTACTGGAGTGGGGTGCCATTGCCTTCTCTGTTTTGTTTCATAGTAGGGCAATATTAGAATTTATTTCACCATTTTCTTATTGATGGAGATTCCCCCCCTCCGTTTGCCAAAAATCTTGAAAAAGAAAGCTTTGCAAACCTTCATACTCAAGCTCTTATTTTTAAAGGTTTAATTTCTGAAGCTGAGATTGCTGAAGCCAAGTGAGCCATATGTGTATTTTTCATCTGAACAGATATTGCCAAATTATTAAAAAAACAAAAAACAAAAAACACCCTATTCCACTGCACATTTCCACTGGCAGCATGCATTCGTTTCTCCCCCAGCTCACCCAGAACTGGACAGCATTGCTCTGGTTTAATTTCTGCCATGGAGCATTTTTGAGTAAAGAGAGTAACAGTGTCCCATATCCCTTTGAGAAACTCCCTGGGGAACATTATGAAAAACAGGGAGGTGGGATATATTAAGGACCAATGAGGAGGCTGTGGCAGGCTTCTGCGAAGAGAAGAGCAGCAGTGAGGATGGGAAGACGAGGAAATCAAGAGGTAGATCATGAAGAATAGAGATGCTGTTTAGAGCCGAGGGTGCCCTGCTGGCATCTCAGGTCTGACTGCACAGTAAGGAGCTGGAGTTTAACCTCTTGCTGTTTCTCCTGTTCCTTAGTGGCCAGCCACCCCGAATTTCCTGTCCTCCAAGTTCAATTACAATAGCCTCACATGTCTGGAACCGAGGACCAAGGTGGTAGGGCACTTAGAAGTACCAGCTCTCTCCATCCGCTCAGGGACTAGGTGGGTAGGCAGGACAGGGCAGACAGACATGCTTCCATGCGGGTTGAGCCTAGGAACCAGCCTTGCCAATGAAGTCACTGGTGACGTCACAATGCAGCTTGATAATTAACAGTGTTGTTTCACCTAATCCTCACTGATCTGCTTTTTAACCTATGCAGCACCTGGTGACAGGTGTGTTAGAAGCTACAGCAACAACATGCAAAGGTTTGGATTCCTAAAAAGGGCTAGACAGGTCCAGGCTGCTGAAGGGAGCTGGGACTCCTGCTAATGTTCCTGGGATGCTCTTAAGAGTTTTCCTTCAGTCCCATGCTCCTGTCTCTCTTTTGCTCTGGTGCTCTCTCTGGCTCTTTGTTTTTCTGGCTTTGTCTTTCTCTCCAAACCTGGGTTGAAGAGAAAATTTACTTTCTTGTAGGCCCCTGTAATGCATGTTGTTTCATTGCTACATTGTGTCCGACTCTTTACCACCCTGTGGACTGTAGCCTACCAGGCTCCTCTGTCCATGGGATTTCCCCAGGCAAGAATACTGGAGTGGGTTGCTGGTTTTTTCTCCAGGGGATCTTCCCAGCCCAGGGATCGCACCTGCATCTGCATTGGCACACAGATTCTTTACCACTGAGCCACCTGGGAAGTCTGTAAGACCCTAGAAAGCCCTAGAACCCAGGGATGGGACCATCTTCTCAAGAGTTTCCCCAACCCTGTGGGAACCTGGAGCAGTGATTCAGGGCCTAAGGAGAAACAGACTGTCATCAGGACAGGGTGACCTGTCCAGACAGCGCATTTGCTCAGCCCTTATATGATCTAAGAAAGTGTGGTAAATTTCCCTTGACAATGGGTCCATCTGACCTCATGATTAGCTCTCTTCTCCACGGAGCAGAATGTGGGGAGCTCAGGCCTAATCCCTGAGATTTCTACCCTTGGCTGTGTGTGTATGTGTCTCTGACTCTTTGAGGATGCACAAATTAATTATCCATCTAGCCTTAATGGTGGGTCCTCAAACCAACACTCTGGCCCCGTCTTGGATGAAGCAGATCCCATGTTCTGGTTCATCACCTCTGACCTGGCTGTGGCTGCATGGCACCAGAGGAAGAGTCACTCAAACTGAAATGTGGGGCTGTGTGACCTCTGGCAAGTTACTTAACCTCTCTGAACCTCAGTTTCTTCATCTGTAGAATAGGATGATAACAGTACTGACTTCCAAAAGCTGTTGGGGTTATTGGTGCTAAAGGAGAGCAAGCACCTGTTACAGTAGGCACTTATCTTGTGTTGATACTTTTTGAAAAGCAAGTTAAAATGACAGAGACCAACTGACTCTTTAAGAAGGAGGAGGACAGGTGATGGGAATTGTTTTTTTTTTTTTTTGCCATCACCTCACTCCAATTTTGAGGCTGGTTCTTGGTCACCTTGGCCATGGAAGCCAAACTTGCCTAGAATGCGTGACCCTGCAGAGGCTCTGGGCGCCCTGCTCCCAACCCTCTATGAGATTTGTATTGTTCAAGTATTTCCCTTGAGTCCAGAGGAGAAACTGAGGCCAAGTCACTTGCTGACACCTCAGTGTTAGTTCTTGCTATTGGCAGCGATTGTTGGGACTCGGGGCTTACCTCCCATGGTGAAAGTGAGCTCAAAACCAGTTGGAATCACATTAAAACAGAAAAGAAAGAAATCATTTTTAAATTAAAAATTAAGTTAACAAAACAGCAAAACTCAAAACCAGTTGGTGTCAAGGGGAAGGGAGGTTCTCAGTTTGTTTATAAACAGAGCTAAGTAACTAAATAAAGCGGGAAAGATCAGGGGGAAGCAGCGGAGTGTTTGGGGGGCTGACTTCTGTTTTTCATGGAGTATGTTTCCCATTACAAGGGGGAAAGGCAGGCCACACATGGACAGAAGGAAAAAATGCAGACAGGAGAGTAATTGGGGGTGTCAGGGTCGTGGGATAATCTGTGAGTTTGTTTTCAAAATCTTCTTGAATGTTTCGTTACTTTTACAGTAAAAAAAAAAAAACGTTTAAAAAGTCGACTTGAAGTTGAATTTGGCTGCAACAAACTTACTCTGCTGGTGTGATTTCCCATAGGATGTATCCTTCCTTTTACTTGAGGAAAAAGACCACGGTGATTTTTCTTTGTATTTCTCTGTTTCTCTAAAATCCTTTTCATATCTCTCCTGCATGATCAAGTTTAGTTAGAATCCAGGTACCCATTTCAGAAAAGGTTCCCTTGGCTGTCGGTTGAAGCATGTGTAGTGGGAAGGCCTGGAGATCGCATGCTGCCACTAATAACCTTGACTTTATCATCGCTGTTTACAGGTGTGAACCCTGAGTTTAGGAGGGAGCATGCCATTTGCTCAAGCTTAACCAACTGTTATCGAGTTATAGTAGTTTTCAAACTTGTGAGTTTTCTTATAAGAGAACTTACCTATAACCCTAATTTGTAAGTTCTCTTACAGCCCAAAATACATCCCTTTCTAGGAAGGTGTCTCCTTCCAGAGTCTCCCAGGCAATATGGGAATCAAGACAGTGATATTTACCCCACTGCCTCTAACATAAATCTGGGGGAAACACTAAGAGCTTGCAAAGGGGGCAAACATAAAAATCTCTCTGTTTCTTTCAATCTCTCTCACACTAGGAGTCAACCAAGCATTTTCATTGTTGAGGAAAACCCAAATGTCATAAAAGCGATCTGGATAGAAAACAAAAACTCTATAGTTTGGGAAGGAAAGCAAATATTCCTCATTACCAAAGACAATGCCTCTTCGGATAAACATTTGCCTAATCCAATTCTTCTTCCTTTCTCCCCGTTCCTCTGACTTTCTCAGGAGCCACAGTGGCCCTGTTAGAACAGACGGCGTTCAGCGTTTCCATCATAAGGCATGTTTTTCTGGGGTTTATTACTCAGCTGTAAAAATGTGCTCTAGGCAAAAAGTTGGCATTAAGTCTCATCTCCGAGGTAATTGGTGGGGATTTAAAAAAAATTTTTTTTTTTCTTTTTACAGACAGTCTTGGAAAGGGCAACAACAACAACAAATCAAGAATTTACTGTTGGAAACTATGAGGTTTCACCCCCATGGGTTTTCCTCTTTAGTTTGGTTTATTCTGTACTAATTTTGTTCTCCTCTAACCAGATACTTGGGGGCAAAGTTATAAAGGCTATAACCTCAGACATTCATTGATTCTTCTTTCTGCAAATATTTACCCAGTGCCTCCTATAGCCCAGACACTGTTCTAGACTCAAGATACAAAATATCCATGCAGTCTACGCAATCATGGGGCTGGTGTACACACACATTCATGCACAAACCTCACGTGTTTCCAGAGTGGGAAAAAAAAAAATTCAATTTGCAGTAAGTGGTTGGTGTGGAGGAAGACCAGGGAAAGGGGTGCAGGGGGGACCCTCACCTGAGAGAGGCTGGTATAGGAAAGTCCTCCAAGGTGCTGATATTTTCTCTAAGACTTTGAGGTTAACAGGAGCTTCACGCCAAGTTGGACGAGAAGCAGGGAGAGAGCAAACGTGTGAAGGCTGGGAAAAGCGTGGTGTGTTTGAGGAACACAGAGAAGGCCTCCTATGCTAGACCGCGTTGAACGAGGGGTGCGATGGGAGATAATAGTGGATACCTGGGGGGGCCGGGAGGCATGGGTGGCTCAGGCGGAGGGATTTCAGCTTTATCCAGGTGAAAGGGGAAGCTCGGGAAAGATGCTCAGTAGACCACGGAATGGTTGAACCCTACTTTTGGAGGAGCTTCCTGGCCTCTGTGTGGAGGACGGACCGTAGAGGTGCACCAATGCAGCAGGACTCATGCGGGAGGCTGCTGCCATTGCCCGGATGTGGGCTGGTCGGAGAAAGCGGTGGCGGAGGGCAGAGTGTGGCTTGGAGGGTGGTCGAAAGGGACCTGGACAGGCCAAGGATGAGCATGCTGCTGTGATCCCAGAGAGGGAAGGAGCAGGAAAGGGCAAGTTAGGGGGAGGGGCCGTTGGGAAGAACTCCCTGGCTTCTGCTCCAGCCCTGGGTGGTTCTGATATTAAAGCCTGTGAGGAGAAACAGTGTGAAGAACTGTGCAGTCTCATGGTTCAGACTCTGCCATCACCCAGCCTGGGGCCTGTCCTGGCTTTTAACACTCGCCAGCGGGGCAACCTGTCCCTCACTGTGCCTCAGTTTCCTCCTTGAAAAAATGGGACTAATATTATCCTCTGGTTCATGAGGTAGTTGTGAGGTGAGGTGAGTTCAGTGCCTGCATATGTATCAACAAATAGAACTCCATTTTATGTGGGCTGATGGGCGCATGAATTCCACTAGCCCTTCTGGGCCATCAGCCCTCATGGGGCTTGCTGTCTGCTGGGGGAACCAGACACCCAACAAATGGATATAACATGCTGTGGCAAGGGCTTCTGAGGGGGTGGTCAGGAGGTGGTCACTGGGAAAGTCACGGACCATCTGAATAGGCTTTAGCGAGGAGGAGAGTTTGGGGAAGGGGTGTCCATTCCAGATCCAGAGAGCAGCAGAAGACCCTGAAGTCCGATAGGTCCAATTGTACTAAGCCTGTACAATACACTGTGAGGTATATGCAGTTACCCACATTTTACAGATGGCCAAATAAGATCCAGAGCTTCTTTCTGGGCTTGAGAAAGGCGCTGAGGTCCGATAGGATGTGCTTGAGAAACTGAATGTGAGAGAGTGTGTTTGGAGCAGACCAAGCAAGGGGGAGCATTGTGGGAGAGGCAGCAGGCCCAGATGGCCCCAGGGCCTGCCAGTCATGTTCAAGGGCTGAGGTTTTATTCTAAATGGGATAAAGACTTGATTGAAATATTTCAGACAGGAAGAGAGAAAGTCTGACATGTTTTTTAAATGATCACTTTAGCTGTGTGTGAACTGGGTATAATTTGGGAGACAGGAGGGGGAGCACCAGTAATAGAGAAATAGGAGGAAAATGGCTGAGACTATGATTGTCCAAGAAATGATGGTGGCTTGAACGATGGTGGTGATGATGCCAGTGGAGAGACATGGATGTGCTGAGGAACATTTCTAAGACAAAACACATTTTCTTTGTCTACAGAGCTGCCTTAGGGATTCAAGAAACAGGCAAATTTCATCTAGTCACTCCCCTACTCAGAGCCCATCAATGGCTCCCCAGTGCTTTTAGGGTAAAGCCCACATCTCTTTTGGTATCACCAAACCCCCTTCTCCCTGTAACACCTGGCACTCCTCTGCCCTTTACATCTGTATCCTCTTCTTAGCTCTCAGAATGCACCTGGCTCTTTACTCTCTGAGGGGCCTGGCTCCTGCTGCTCCTCTCTCCTGGAATCTTGTCATCCCTCTCCAAGCCCCAAACCCACCCGCCCTCTTTCTGGTGTCAGTCTAGCTCCTCCCTTACTAGCTAGAGATCTAAATATGTCCACTGCAGTTATTAAAGGAAAAATCAGACAAGACCTTCAAGGGCCAAATTAAATAGGTCAAAAAGCTATAGTTTATCTACCAGATGCAGTCATCTGAAAGCCCTCTGGGATTGATCCCCATTCTCCCAGTGCATGCTTGGTGCCTTTAGCTGGTTGGGCTGGGAGAGGGGACATCTAAGGGCATGGAGGAGGAATTTGAGGGTTGTGCTTCCTCTGTCTTACCTTCCTCATTGTCCCAACAAGCCTGGGAGGGAGACAGGGCAGATGAGGATGCTGTTTTTGAATTCTCACTGCTATTCTGTAGCTTTTTATGCCAATACAAATTCTCTTGACTACTGTAGATTTTTAGTAAGTTTTGAAGTCAGAAAATGTCGATCTCAAACTATTATTTGTCAAAAAAATTTTTTTTGGCTGTTCTGGGTTCTTTGTATTTCCATATGAATTTTGGGAACAGCTTGTCAATTTCTGAAATGAAAAAGAAAAGCTGGAATTTTGGTAGGGTTTGCATGAAACTGTAGGTCAGCTTGGAGGGTGTTTCAATCTGAACAATATTACATCTTCTAATTCATGGGCATGAATGTCTTTCAATTTGCTTAGATATTCTTTAATTTCTTTTAGTGATTCTTTGTAGTTTTTAATGTGCAAGTCTTGTCCTGCTTTTGTCAAATGTATCCCTTAATATATCATTTTTTGATGGTTTGTAAATGGGATCATTTACTTAATTTTCCAATTGTTTATTGCTAGTGTGTAGAAATAAGATAGACTTTTTCATATTGGAGAAAAACTGCACTAAGTCCCCATTCCCCCTCCCCACCCCCTCACTTCCCGCACAGCCCCTGGCAACTGCCAATGTACTTTCTGACTCTATGAATTTGACTATTTTAGGTAGAAAAATGGCATCTTTCTGACTGCCAAAAATGAGGCCCAGATTCAGACTCTGGAACCCTTTGGAACACTCCACCCAGAGGTGCCAGCCGGAGGCCTGGCCACCAGCAGGGTCCCAAGACAACCAGACTCACTCCGGAGTCAGTGTGCATGACCCATCCCTTTTGACTGAGGAACCCCAAGTGCCTTATAAATAATAATTTTAAAACACAGCATCCCAGAGGCTGGGCTTTCAACTGAAGAGGAAAAGGGTTCATTTGCTGGTGTGGTGAGGAGAAGTCCTTGCAAGAGCTGTGCTTGGGTCAGGGGAGAATAGTAACTCCCTCTGGGTCCAGGCTGAATAAGTACTAAGCCTGTACAATGCACCGTGAGGTGTATGCAATTAATATCCACATTTTTACAGATGGCCAAACCAAAATCCAGAGCTTCTTTCTGGGCTTTGTAGCCCAGGAAGGACTCAGATTCTCTGGGATTCTAAGCCAGTAGTATTTTCACTCCTCCTGTGCTGCCTCCAATAATTACTCGTTGAATCTGCAAAGCATTTCATAGTTTACAGAGCATGTAATGTTACAGAGCATTTAAACATGCATCAGTTTGTTCATTCCTTACAATAACTCAGCTAAGCAGGAAGTGCAGAGGTGACTAGCTCCATTTTATAGATGAGGAAATGGAGGCTGAGCGAGGAGGAAGTAATTGCCTATGTTCTTACAGCAGCAATAGTAAATCACATTTATATAGTTTATATAGTCCCTATGAACTGTAGCCCATCAGGCTCCTCTGTTCATGGAATTCTCCAGGCAAGACTCCTGGAGTGGATAGCCATTCCCTTCTCCAGGGGATCTTCCCAACCCAGGGATCGAACCTGTGTCTCATGTCTCCTGCACTGCAGGTGGATTCTTCACCCTTTGAGCCATCAGGGAAACTCCTAACACTTATAGCTGCAATAGTAAGTCACATCTATATAATGATTTATAGCTTGCAGAATGCTTTCTGGTTTTGGACATCACAATATCTCCTTGAAGTAAGTAGGTCTGGTGTTATTATTATTATCCTCATTAGTAGTAGTAGTGCTGGTAGTAGTATTCCCATATCACAGATGAATGAACTAAGATTCAGAGAAGTTAAGAAAGATGAGAAATGAACATTTATATATCAGCCCCAAGCTAGGTACTTTAGCTATGTTATCTCATGGAATCCTAGTAGCTCTCGGAAAATATTTGCAGAGGCTTGTCTTTCATTCATGCATTTTATTCATTCATTTGAAAAATGCTTACAGAGTGCCTACTGTGAATTGGTTGTTGTTTTAGGCACAGGGAGTGCTGCTGCTGCTGCTAAGTCGCTTCAGTCGTGTCCGACTCTGTGCGACCCCATCAGGCTGCCCCGTCCCTGGGATTCTCCAGGCAAGAATACTGGAGTGGGTTGCCATTTCCTTCTCCAATGCATGAAAGTGAAAAGTCAAAGTAAAGTCGCTCAGTCGTGTCTGACTCTTAGCGACCCCATGGACTGCAGCCTACCAGGCTCCTCCGTTCATGGGATTTTCCAGGCAAGAGTACTGGAGTGGGGTGCCATTGCCTTCTCCGATAGGGAATGCAGTAGTGAACAAAAGAAAATCCTTGTCTTCACTGAGCATATATTCTTTTGGGTATGGGTGGAACAGACTATAAATAAACAAGTAAATATATCCAATATGAGATGGCACTTGTAGCAAAGAAGGAAAATAAAGCAGGAAAAAGACAGCAGAGAGGCGTGTGGTGTCAGTGTGTGAAAGTGCTCAGGAATGACAGGGAGGTCTGGTTTAGTGGCACAAATAGAGATGTGAGTAAGGGGAGCAGAGAGGAGTGTCAGTGGGCTCTTGAAGAATAAGTACACACTGAAACGTTTCAGTGGGAAGCAGAGGAGAAACCCTAGTGTGATGATCACCCCACAAGAGCAGCTTCTCTCTCTTGAGGCTTTGAAATGGGCTCAGACTGCTATAGTGTCGTTCCTTGTCCTTACAACCGTGGGATGTGGGAAATTGAGGCTGGAAGGTGAAGTTCACTGTTTCATAGCTAATAAGTTACAAATTCAAGGCAGGTGCCTGGCACCAAGCTGGTGCTCTTGTCCATACCACATCCTCTGTGTGAAGGCTTGGAAGAAGTGCAGGGAGCAAGGGGAACGCGGATGGGAGGGCAACCAGCGTGTGGGGAGGACCTCACACTTCCAGATACAGAGGTCAGGTTAAGAATTAGGGCGCCATCCTGAAGGTGGTGGAAAACCTGGCAGGCAGGTGGGTCAAGCAGGGACAAGACGGAAATAGGTTTATGTTTCACTGAGAGCTCTCTGTCTGGAGAGAAAAAGGGGAGAATCTAGGAGAATCTAGCTGGAGGGATGGAGTATCATTTTCTGAGATGGGGAGGAGAGAGCCTCCTCTCTGCCAATCTTCCTGGTAAAGAAATCCCATCTAATATCAAAATTCTTCAACTGCAGTCCAAGACTATTTTGGGGGTGAGGAGGAGGGGAGAATGTCTCTGCAGCTGGGTGGGAAAACATTACATGTATTTCGGTTATCCTCTGAAATGCATCATTTCTTTTCATGGTAAGTGCAGCAACCCAGAGCAGCACCACCGGTAACTGACTCTGTCACCGTGGACACCATATGTTTTCAGGTCACATTACAGTTGTTACAGATATCTTGAAGCTTTGTTTCCACTCATCACTACTTCAAAACTATGAAAGTCAAGGTCTCAGCACCAGGTGGGGTTGATGGATATTAATACATTAACAAAGAAACAACAGGAATAACACATACCACCATTTTGATAACTATATTTAAATACAATTAGGTAGCTTGGCCATTTGGTTTCATTCAATTCAAAACGTTATTTTGAGGTGACATCCGTAGGCTTCAGCGGCTGCCAGGGGCACCCACCACATGGAAAAAGGCTTAGAACTCCAGAATGGGGGCAGTCTGTTTCTTGTGCATCTTTTGGCTTCCATTCTCTGCATTGGCTCTGTAAGAGAAAGTACTGTCTCTGGCGTAGAGGCTCCTGGAGGCTGAGGTCTGGTCTTGCGCAATTCCTCAGCCTTGAGATTCATGGATAAAGCTTAGGAAATGTTATTTTAATTTGGAATTGATGCTAGCCAAAGGTTTTCCTGGATATCTGGATTTCTCTTACAGATTCTCTTACAGAATCAGAAGGACTGATGACTCCGGGCCCTTCCACTTCCCATGGTGCAATGACAGGGATTCTGGAACAGCCAGCCCTGTGGACACAGCACCCTCCCCCAGCTTGCCACAGCCCCTGGGCACTGAAGGGTACGCTCCTTGATGAGCCCCAAGGCCTTTGAGGTTTTGGTCCCCGAGTTGGGGACATGTGTGACTTGGGGATACCTCCAAGCCACACTCCCAACTCCAGGGACAAACTTAAGGGCAAATGGTGATTTGCTGAACCGCTCCCAGTTGCTGCATTGAAAGAAAGAACAGCTGAAGCTTCGCCAGGCCCAGCTTTACAGATCAGAACCCAGGCAAACAGGAGCCACGACCAACTCCCTGTCTGCCTGCCCCCAGAGTTCTCCTTGCTTCGCTGAGCTCACTCCCTGAAAACCTTCCCATTGCTTCTCATCACGCTAGGAATATTATCCAGACTCTGCAGAAGGTCCCAAACCTCTGGGACCTCACTGCCCTGCCAGCTTCTCCAAGCTCCCCTCTTTCTCAGCTTCAGGACTAGTGTCAGCTCCTGGGAAGGCTCCTGCCCACTCTCCAAAATCGTGCCCCCAGCCTTGCCTCCCACTCCAACACTCTCTTGCCACCCTGCTTTCTTTTCCGCAAAGCTCTTACCATCGTCCAAAAATGATATTCCTAACTTAGTCCTTTACTCTTAGCCTCCTACTGGCATGCAGACTTCACGGTGGCTGAGTCCAGCACGCTGGTCCATCACGAGCTTTTGTTAAATACAGATGAATCAATAGACAGCAGATGGAGGCCTTATGCCATCCTGGTCTTACACCTCATCTCTCTCCTCCCGCCAGCTCTCACCCAGGGATCAGAGTCAGGCTCAGAGACTGGGCAGAGATGAGCGTTTACTAACTTGGTGATTTTAAAAAGCTGACTTTTAAAATGTTGTTAAAATATTCTTGCAGTTAAATATTGTGCCCTCTCTGCCACCTACCCACTGCCTTCCTGAAGGTCGCTGCGAAAATCACTGAACTTTTCTGCCCCTTTTCTTCATGCATGCAGCAGGGATAAATACCATTTTCCTCTTGGGGCCCACTGTTTGTGACCATGAAATGCCGGCACAAGAAGTTCCCACCAGCACCTGAGCACATAGTAGGTGCTTGAATAAGTACCTTGACCTCTTCACCATTCCCCGCCCCACCCCCAACCTTTCCCCTTTCAGTTGGAGCTGGAAGAAAGCGCGTCAATCACGGAGTAATTTATGCAGCATGATATGCCTTTATTATTCCACGCTGAGTTGGGGCTCCTACTGTCCAATGAAGGTCAAAAGGAGGTATGGCTTTTATCTCTCCAGCAACTCTGGAAACACAGGGGGGAGGGGGCAAACTCCCAGAGGTTTCCTCTTGAAAACAAACAGATCCTCTCCCCTGCCCTGAATAGCTTTCCTCAATCAAAGCTGTAAAAGTCTGTGAGCAGCGGGACTTTGCCCTAAGCCTGGAGGGGGCTAATAAAGCATTGAATGGAGAGAGTGACCCCGAACTGGCAGAGGGGTCCCCGCTGGGCCCAGGCCTGTGCCTGCTGCCTCGTGGAGAATCCAAAGGTCACGTGTCATTAGTCAGTGTCTTACAGCGACCCTTTCAGAATTATCGATAAAGGGGGAAGGAGACCCTTTCTCTTGCGAATCCCCCTGAGGATTTTCTTCTCTCTTTTCTTCTTTTTTTTTCCCCCCACTGTTGGAAGAGGTAGGCTGAGACATCTTTTTCTTATTTGCTTTCAGAGGCAAAAAGAACCAGTTTGAAATCAGGAGTTTCATGCTTTGGGAGACATAAAAGTCAGGACCTGGTACTTTTCTTTTTGATGCAGTTTTTTCTGGGAAGCCTTGGGTCTGAGAAGCCACTTGATTTGGGTTCCCATGAAAACTTGTCTCATTTCGTCCTTGTCTTCAATTTCTTCTCAACAGCTCTGAACACTCCTGAGGCGTATCTTTCTTCCTTCCTAACCTCAGTTTGGCCCAAGACTTGGGACCTCCGTAAGGACATGAGGGATGCACATGGTACTCAGCCAGCTGTGAACCTCTGGCTGTCTCCTCGTCTCTCCGTAACTCAGTTTCCTTGTCGGGCGCAGCATCCCAGGCCTAGGGCGAAGTGACCTGGATGACCTCAGTAGGACCTGAGGAGCACGTGAAAGAGATGCTCAGCCCTTGGTCCAATGGGAAGAATGACAGTGATCTTATTTTCTTTATTATTTACTTAGCTCGGGCAGGTACAGCCGAGGCCAACGTGTGGTTGTGGTGGGTTAATCCTTTAGCCACGGATTGATTCGATGACATTCCTGAGTTTATAGGTAGTCGTTATATTGCTTTTTATTTGTTGTACATTTTGTGAAGTAATTAAGGGCCACATCATACCTCCTCCGCAGTGCCTGCTGCGAAGGCAATTCATGATGCACACGTGTGTGTGCTTCAGCATGCGTGTGCGGTGTGGGCAATACGAGTGTGTTATATCCCACCCTTAGCAGAGACAGTGGGAATCACCTGGGGTCAAAAAATCCTCTGGGTAATTACTTAAATCATTCACGAAGCACTGTCTCTGTGATTATGTGTCTATAAATAATAGTGTATGGTAATAAACACATACACAACAGAGATAGAAGGAGCTGTGCTGGGACAACTTCCTTCTGCTTTGGACATCAGATGAAGCACTCGGCTGGTATTTGGAGAACAGGTTATGTGAATACTTTTGAACTACTCTTGCTCCTCAGGGCAGCAAGCACAGAGGCTCCTCACTCAATTTAAATCTTTCATATGAAAATTGAATTTGAGTACATTAAATGCCCTGATCATGTGACCTCCACAATAACTATTTTTTTTTCCCCTTGCCATCTGTGGGTATTGGGTTACTTTAACTCCAAATAAATTAATATTCCGACATCTCATTCATCTCACTAGAGGGGAACAGCCCCGGTGCAGGCCAGCACAGGTCATGGGTAAGCCGTGTGGTTGTATAAGAGCAGTGACACTGAACCTAAGCAGTACCTGTGAATGCGGGGTGGGATCCCCCTGCCATCAGCTGGCAGTTGCCTGATGGGGAGCTCAAGGCAGGGGCTCTGGGGGTGTCTGGCTCTCCCTCCAGCAGAAGAATTCCCAGAGAAGCAACAGGGCCCATGGCATCGTCCTGCTCCTGGCCATTTTCAGATCAGGATCCAGCACAGAGCAGGCACCCACGAACATTAACTGAATAAGAGCCTCTGAAAAAGGAGCCTGGCCAGAGGCTGGGGGCATGGTGGGGTGAGGGGTAGGCAACTGGGGGATGAGGGAATAGAGGTATGAGAGAGGGAAATTAGAAGGAAAAAAACGGGGAGACAGGGCTACGAAGGCACAGGCTGTTATGTTGAAGAAACAGCTAAGCAAACTGAGTTTATGGTTGAAATGAATGATCTGAGGTCAGAACCTGTGCACTCCCAGGGCTCCCCGACTAGCATGCTGGCTTCTGCTCTCCTTCTGGACCCACTTCTCTCTACCCCCACTGCTTGCTGCTTCTAGTCTCTGCCTGGATGGTTGCGGGACAATGCAGGCACCTCTGGGATGAAAAGGAAGATCCATTTGCCTCCCGTTCCTCTGGGCTGGACCAGGGCCTGGCCAGAGCAGTCCATCCATTGCTTAGTGTTTGGTGGACGACTTCTAAGTCCCACTGGACTCCCTGCTCACAAGCATTAAACAGCACACCAGAGACTGCCTGGGTTGACATCAGGGCCCCTCGTGTTTTCCAGTTGTCTCTAGAGGACGTCCCAAACCAAGTTCCTAGCCAAGCGGTAGGGACTCAGCCTTTGTTCCTTCCTGGGCTTCTCCCTATAGGAGAAGTGGGGTCTGATGGGGTTTGCCCTGCTAAAAAACAAGACTCTAGGATTTCTGGATGCCTCAGTTTTCCAGTCTATGAAAAAGGACTTTGTGATATCTCTTCCATCATAGAACCATTTTAAAGATTCAGTGGACAAATGCATGAAGAGACACAGAGGTAGCTGCTATTATTATTGCTAATGATGATTAGACAGCAAAAGAGTCTGAAATGCAGTACTTGGGTGCAATCTCAATGAGAGAATGATCTTTGTTCGTTTCTAAGGCGAACCATTGAATATCACAGTAATTCAAGTCTATGTCCCAAACAATAATGCCAAATAAGCTGAAGTTGAATGGTTCTATAAAGACCTACAAGACCTTCTAGAGCTAACACCAAAAGAAAAAAAAAGTCCTTTTCATCATAGGGGACTGGAATGCAAAAATAGAAAGTCAAGAGATACCTGGAATAACAGGCAAGTTTGGCCTTAGAGTACAAAATGAAACAGGGAAAGTCTAACAAAGTTTTGCCAAGAGAACACAATGGTCATAGCAAACACCCTCTTCCAACAACACAAGAGAAGATTCTACACATGGACATCACCAGACGGCCAGTACTGAAATCAGACTGATTATATTTTTTGCAGCCAAAGGAAGAGAAGCTCTATACAGTCAGCAAAAATAAGATCAGGAGCAGACTGTGGCTCAGATCATGAACTCCTTATTACCAGATTCAGAGTTAAATTGAAGAAAGTAGGGAAAACCACTAGACCATTCAGTTATGACCCAAATAAAATCTCTTAAGGTTAAACAGTGGAAGTGACAAATAGACTCAAGGTATCAGATCTTATAGAAAGAGTGCCTGAAGAACTATGGATGGAGGTTCGTGACATTGTGTAGGAGGCAGTGATCAAGACCATCCCCAAGAAAAAGAAATGCAAAAAGCCAAAATGGTTGTCTGAGGAGGCCTTGCAAATAGCTGAGAAAAGAAGAGAAGTGAAAGGCAAAGGAGAAAAGGAAAGATATACCCATTTGAATGCAGAGTTCCAAAGAATAGCAAGGAGAGATAAGAAAGCCTTCCTAAGTGATTAATACAGAGAAATAGAGGAAAATAATAGAATGGGAAAGACTAGAGATCTCTTCAAGAAAATCAGAGATACCAAGGGAACATTTTATGCAAAGATGGGCTCAATAAAGAACAGAATGGTATGGACCTAACAGAAGCAGAAGATATTAAGAAGAGGTGGCAAGAATACACAGAACAACTGTACAAAAATGATCTTCATGACCCAGATAACCATGATGGTGTGATCACTCACCTAGAACCAGACATCCTGGACTGTGAAGTCAAGTGGGCCTTAGAAAGCATCACTACGAGCAAAGCTAGTGAGGTGAAGGAGTTCCAGTTGAGCTATTTCAAATCCTAAAAAATAATGCTATGAAAGTGCTGCACTCAATATGCTGCAAATCTGGAAAACTCAGCAGTGGCCACAGGACTGGAAAAGGTCAGTTTTCACCCCAATCCCAAAGAAAGGCAATGCCAAAGAATGTTCAAACTACCGCACAATTGCACTCATCTCGCACACTAGCAAAGTAATGCTCAAAATCCTCCAAGACAGTCTTCAACAGTATGTGAACTGTGAACTTCCAAATGTTCAACCTGGATTTAGAAAAGGCAGAGGAAGCAGAGATCAAATTGCCAACATCTGTTGGATCATTGAAAAAGCAAGAGAGTTCCAGAAAAACATCTACTTCTGCTTTATTGACTATGCCAAAGCCTTTGACTGTGTGGATCACAACAAACTGTGGAAAATTCTTAGAGATGAGAATAGCAGACCACCTTACTTGCCTCCTGAGAAATCTGTATACAGGTCAAGAAGCAACAGTTAGAACCGGACATGGAACAATGGAGTTGTTCCAAATTGGGAAAGGAGAATGTCAAGGCTGTATATTGTCACCTCCCTTATTTAACTTCTATTCAGAGTACATCATGTGAAATGCCAGGCTGGATGAAACACAGTTTGGAATCAAGAATACCGGCAGAAATATCAATAACCTCAGATATGCAGATGACACCACCCTTATGGCAGAAAGTGAAGAGGAATGAAAGAGCCTCTTGATGAAAGTGAAAGAGGAGAGTGAAAAAGCTGGCTTAAAACTCAACATTCAAAAAACTAAGATCATGGAATCTGGTCCCATCACTTCATGGCAAATAGATGGGGAAACAATGGAAACTGTGACAGACTTTATTTTCTTGGGCTCCAAAATCACTGCAGATGGTGACTCCAGTCATGGTATTAAAAGATGCTTGCTCCTTGGAAGATAAGCTATGACAAACCTAGACAGCATATTACAAAGCAGAAACATTACTTTGCTGACAAAAGTCTGTCTAGTCAAAGCTATGGTTTTTCCAGTAGTCATGTATGGATGTGAGAGTTGGACCATAAAGAAAACTGAGCACCGAAGAACTGATGCTTTTGAACTGTGGTGTTGGAGAAGACTCTTGAGAGTCCCTTGGACTGCAAGGAGATCCAACCAGTCAATCCTAAAGGAAATCAGTCCTAAATATTCATTGGAAGGACTGAAGCTGAAGCTCCAATACTTTGGCCACCTGATGAGAAGAACTTACTCATTAGGAAAGACTGTGATGCTGGGAAAGATTGAAGGCATGAGGAGAAGGGGATGATAGAGGTTGAGATGGTTGGATGGCATCACTGATTTAATGGACATGAGTTTGAGCAAACTTCCTGAGTTGGTGAAGGATAGGGAAGGCTGGCGTACTGCAATCCATTGGGTCTCAAAGTGTTGGACATGACTGAGCAACTGAACTGAACTGATCTGAATGATGATTTTCGGTTTAAAATTATTATTTTATTTTCATCATTAGTTTGTTATTTTTATTTTATGTATTACTGTCTGTTATTTCACTTTTATAATTATTTATGTATTTTTAATTGATTTTTCAAAACCTTTTGGCCACACTGCATGGCATGTGGGGTCTTATTTCCCAGACCAGAAATTGAACGTATGCCCCCATTCATTGGAAGCATGGAGCCCTAACCCCTGGACTACCAGGGAAGTCCTCTATGATTACATTTTACCAGTCAGCATTTTTTTTTTTACTGTTGGACCGGAGTATGACGTGGTGGTGTTAAAAGTAGTGTTATTATTTGCTCTTCCCAACAGTGTATGCAACAATTTCTAATGGCCATGATGGTCACATATGATGCTTATATATCTTATTTTTCCCTATTCATCTGTGGTGAAGAATTTATGCATTTGTTTATTCTTTTATCTAAATTTTTATTGAAATATAGTTCATTTACAATGTTGTGCAAGTGTACATCAAAGTGATTTAGCTGTACCTACATATATAAGGGCTTCCCAGGTGGACAGTGGTAACAAAGAAACCCACCTGCCAACGCAGGAGATGCCAGAGACTCGGGTTTGTTCCCTGGGTCAGAAAGATCCCCTGGTGTAGGAAATGACAACCCTCTCCAGTATTCTTGCCTGGAAAATTCCATGGATAGAGGATCCTGGTGGGTTACAGTCCATGGGGTCGCAAAGAGTACACACACACACACACACACACACATATATATATATACATTCTTTTTCAGATTCTTTCCATCATAGGTTATGACAAGGTATTGAGTATAGTTCCTGTGCTATACAGTGGATTCTTCTTGTTTACCTATTTTATATATAGTAGTACATATCTGTTTGCCCCCACGCCCCACTCTGGTAATTATAAGTTTGTTTTCTGTCTGTGAGTCTGTTTCTGTTTTGTAAATAAGTTCAGGATTTTTTTTCTTTTAAGTCACAAAACAAGAGGCTTCAGAGTGGCATACCTCATTTGACTCTGTTCAGACTTTTTGAAAGGACACAGTTTCCAAGAGTAGGGGCACAGCATCTCCCATTCTGCCTTGGCCTTTTTTCCCTCTAGGATGTGGATGATTACAGCATCTACTTCATGGGCCTGTTATGAGGCATAAATGAGACTACATAAAGCAGTTAGCACAGATGACAGCCATCGTTAGATGAGAGATGGTTCTTGGGGCCTCAGTTTCTCCCCCAATAAATGGATGTGCTGTGTCCCTGTGCCTGGGTCTCTGAGGATCCTGGATACCCAGCAGGGGGAAAGTGCTGCATCATTGCCAATTCCCCTCTCCCTCCCACTTGCTCACCCTTGAATCCCTGAGAGTTCTTGTGAAAGAAAAAAAAGAAGTTACCCAGCATGGCCTTGCCTGTTGCAGAAGCCCGTTCCCATGGGGAAACAAGAAGTCTCAGCCTTCGGGACAGAGCAGGGAAGTGAGACAGTAAAGGGATGCCCATCCCCTCAGGAGCTCAGGAGACAGCAGGGTTCTTTTTAGTTTTCTCTTGGGGATTGACATTTTATTAGCATAGCGATAAATAAGGGCAGATAAGAGCCCTCTGGTTTTGCATCTGGGGCTGTAGGAACTTGGGCCAGGAGAAAAAACATGACGTTTCTTGCTGGGGCGAATCCCAGCCTGGGAGGAGGGGCGCAGGGGCCCACCGGGGATGTGTCGCCAGCGGCTTCCCGGCTCGGTGGGAAGCGAGTTTTAACAACAGCAATGCTAATTGATTAAATGTTCTCATCAGAGATTACAGTGCAGAGAGTGATCACATTTTTATTTCTTTTGGAAGAGGGAGGCCTTTCCTTCCTTTAATAATTCTATTTATCCCTGTATATTCTATTCCAAACTACAAAGAGGCCCCAATTAGGTGAGTTTATTCCTGGACCCTGGGGCTCAGTCACTCTTCATCCTAAATAATGTTTACTACAAACTACCTCGTGCAATTGCCTTCTATGTTTGATTGAAATTGGAGTCTGTAGCTGGATAGGATGCTGGACTTTGGGTTGTAGAATGGAACCCTAGTTCTGCTCTATACTGGCACTCGGGAAGGGATTTGAACTCTGGTGGGCTTGACTTTTTTTATGTGTAACATGGGGATTTAATATATCCATTTCTTTAGAAAAAATACTGTACAGGAGTAGGTCGGGGAAATTTTTTTCTTTACAAAAACAAAAAAACAAGTAAAAACCCTTGGTGAAAGACACGGTTAATATGAAAGGGTAGCCAGAGACTAGAACAAGACATTCATGATACAGATATTTGACCTACGATCTATGATCAGAATATATAAAGAAATCTTTCAACTCAAAAGTAAGAAGACAAATAAACCAATTAAAAAAATGAGCAAGTGATTTGGACTCTTCACCAAAGGAGTTATGCAAATAGTCAGTAAGCCCATGAAAAGATACTCAATGTGGTTAATCATCAGAGAATTGCAAATTAAAACCACAATGAAATGCCACTACACACTCATTAGAATGGTTAAAATTAGAAAGACTAACAATACTCCTATTGGCCAGGGCCTGAAGCAATGGGAGCTCACACACTGCGGTTGAAAATGTAGAATGGTAAAACCACTTAGATAAACATTTTGGCAGGGTTTAAAATAAAATTAAATATGTCCGCATTATGTGCCCTAAATTTCTATTCCTTAGTATCTACCCAGGGAAACAGAAAACTTGCCCATGAATATTGACAGCAGCTTTATTAATAAACAGAGACTGGAACAGCCCAGCCATGTATGAAAAGGGAATGGAGAACTTCTGATATATCCACTCAGTGGAATACTACTCAACGAAAGGAATAGATTAGTGATACACTAATACACTGAATCTTGAAACGTTATGGTAAGCAAAAGAAGCCACACACAAAGCAGTATGTTTTGTTTCTATAAAGTTGTAGAAGAGGCAAAATGAAGGTGCAAGGAAAGAAATAAAACCAATAGTTATCTGTTGGGGGATGGTAGGAATAGTCTAGAAAGGAGCATCAAGAAACTTTTGGGATAGTGTTCTCTGTATCTGTTTGGATGGTGACTTCATGATTGTGTAGAAGGTAAATGAAAAGTTCATTGATGTACACAAGATTTGCGGATTTTTAGGTACGTAAATGATATCTTAATACAGTTAAGTTAAAAATATAACAGATATAATATCCACATTACTGAAAAGAGAAAAGCAGACCAATTACAATCCAACTCAATTTGGCTGCCTAGGAAATTCTCTCTCCTAAACTGACCCATGGGCAAAGTCAATTCTATTTTATTAAAAACATGCATATTTAATACAAAATAAAAAGTTTAAGCAAACAAAACAAACAAAAATGCATATTTTAACCAGAATGGCTACAAACAAAAAACAAACAAAAAAAAACAGACAATAATAAATATTGGTGAGAATAAAAAGTAACTGGAGCTCTTCACACATTGCTAGTGGGAGTATTAATTGGTAAAACCACTCTTTTTTTTTTAATTTTCTGATTATTATTATTATTTATTTCTTATTTATTTTTTTACTTTACAATATTGTTTTGGTTTTGCCATACATTGACATGAATCCGCCACGGGTGTACATGTGTTCCCCATCCTGAACCTCCTCCACCTCCCTCCCCATCCTATCCCTCTGAGTTATCCCAGTGCACCAGCCCTGAGTGCCCTGTATCATGCATGGAACCTGGACTGGCGATTCGTTTCACATATAATAATTCACATGTTTCAATGCCATTTTCCCAAATCATCCCGCCCTCACCCTCTCCCACAGAGTCCAAAAGACTGTTCTATACATCTGTGTCTCTTTTGCTGTCTCACATACAGGGTTATTGTTACCATCTTTCTAAATTCCATATATATGTGTTAGTGTACTGTATTGGTGTTTTTCTTTCTGGCTTACTTCACTCTGTATAATAGGCTCCAGTTTCATCCACCTCATTAGAACTGATTCAAATGTATTCTTTCTAATGGCTGAGTAATATTCCATTGTATATATATACGACAGCTTTCTTCTCTATTTGTCTGCTGATGGACATCTAGATTGCTTCCATGTCCTGGCTGTTATAAACAGTGCTGCGATGAACATTGGGGTACATGTGTCTCTTTCAATTCTGGTTTCCTCAGTGTGTATGCCCAGCAGTGGGATTGCTGGGTCAAAAGGCAGTTCTATTTCCAGGTTTTTAAGGAATCTCCACACTGTTCTCCATAGTGGCTTTACTAGTTTGCATTCCCACCAACAGTGTAAGAGGGTTCCCTTTTCTCCACACCCTCTCCAGCATTTATTGCTTGTAGACTTTTGGATCGCAGCCATTCTGACTGGTGTGAAATGGTACCTCATAGTGGTAAAACTACTCTTGAAAGTTGTTTAAGATCTGATGAGGCTAAATATTTGTATACCTTAGGGCCCAATGATTCTACCTTGAATACATGTCCATGTGTCCACCAAAGACAGAGGCAAGAATGTGTACAGCAGCTCTCTTTGTAGTGGCTCCAAAGTTGACACTACCCAAGTGGAAGTTGCAGTGGAATGCCTGAACGGATTGTAGTATATTCATATGCTGGAAAACTACAGAGCAAGAGACGAACCAACTAAACTATACACAACAACATCATATTGAGCAAAGGAACCAGCCTCAAAAGAAAACGCACTGCAGAATCTCACTTATAAAAAGTTCAAAACCAGCCCCCCTCCCCCCAAAAAAAAGCTATAGCAAAAGAAATCTGAACAGTGGCTGCTTTTGATGTGGGAGGTGGCGTAACCGACTGGGAAGAGGGACCCAGAATCACGTGGGATAAGGGAAGTATTGTATATCTTGATTGTGCTGATGGTTCCATTGGTCTGTACATGTGCCAAATTCATCAAACCATACTTTTAAAATGGTTGCCTTTTATTGTATGTAATTTGTACTCCTCTAAAGTTGATTTTTAAAAATACCTATTTCACAGGTCAGCTGGAAACTAACTAACACATCATAGCTTCTGAATAAATGTTACTTCTGTCATCACTGAGAAGCATTTTGAGGGACTGAATAGGTGTTAGTTGATGAATTGATAAATCCTTCTCCCCCAAATTAGAGATGTAGAGATGAATTGGATCCTGAGCGTGGAAACTTAGTAAAAGGAGTCAGCCTTGGAGGCATAGTGGGGAGAGGTTTAAATAGGGTCCGTATGAAGGGGATCAGTTACTCTACCCCTCAAATCAGGCTTACCTTTCCTCTTGGGGATACACAGTAAGTTCTGTATTTTGAGATTGGGGTTCAAACAACCATCATTGCTATCAGGTCTTATTTTGCTTTTCATCCTTTTAAAAACACATTTGGTTGTATGTTTTTGTTGTTTGATAGTTTTATAAAAAAATTATTATTGTAAAAATGGTATATGCTCTTTCGCAAGCATTTGGAAAACAGAGAAGTAGAAAGAAGAAATTCATTGCAATCCCTACTCGCTAAAAATAACCACAGTTAAAGTTGGGTGGGTTTCTTGCTAATCTTATCTGGGTGTAGATTCTTTCTTGCTATGGTTCGGATCACACTCTAACATAAGCAGTTTCCACACCTTCATAAACTTTCTGCCAATGCCATGTTAAGGTATGGAGCATTTCCACAGTCTTATTAACTAACTACTCCTTCCTGTGGTCCATTTTTTTCATAATTATAGCTAACTTTGTAATGGTTATAATCATTTAGGAAGCTCTTCCCCGCCCCCCACCCCCACCCCGTGGCCCCATGATCATTTCCTCTGGATAGAGTGTAAAAAGAGAATTACTACAGTATAGGAATTGGAGAAGGCCATGGCAACCCATTCTAGTACTTTTGCTGGAAAATCCCATGGATGGTGGAGCCTGGTAGGCTGCAGTCCATGGGGTCACTAAGAGTCGAGCACGACTGAGTGACTTCACTTTCATGTTTCACTTTCAGGCATTGGAGAAGGAAATGGCAACTCACTCCAGTGTTCTTGCCTGGAGAATCCCAGGGACAGAGGAGCCTGGTGGGCTGCCATCTATGGGGTCGCACAGAGTCGGACACAACTGAAGCGACTTAGCAGCAGCAGCAGCAGCATGCTATAGGAATATTTTTAAGGACTTTGATAGATAATGCCCACTTGTTCTCCAAAAAGTTAGCATCACTGTTGGTCACCAGCAGCAGGGCATGAGTTCTAATTTCATCACATTGGTAGTGCTAGGTTTAATTTTTTTAAATCATTGGTATTTGGATAGGCAAATAACCTTTCCTTTCTAGTGCTATTCTGTGATTCCTTATGACATTGATTGTTTTCCCATATATTAATCAATCAGTTGTCTTTCTCCTTTTGGTAGTCAGCAATCATTGATCGGAGAAGGAAATGGCAACCCACTCCAGTGTTCTTGCCTGGAGAATCCCAGGGATGGGGGAGCCTGGTGGGCTGCCGTCTACGAGGTCGCACAGAGTCGGACACGACTGAAGCGACTTAGCAGCAGCAGCAGCAGCAGCAGGATGCAGGGACGGAGAAGGTGATGACACCTCACTCCAATACTCTTGCCTGGAAAATCCCATGGATGGAGGAGCCTGGTGGGCTGCAGTCCATGGGGTCGCTAGGAGTCGGACACGACTGAGTGACTTCATTTTCACTTTTCACTTTCATGCTTTGGAGAAGGAAATGGCAACCCACTCCAGTGTTCTTGCCTGGAGAATCCCAGGGACGGGGGAGCCTGGTGGGCTGCCCTCTGTGGGGTCGCACAGAGTCGGACACGACTGAAGTGACTTAGCAGCAGGAATCATTGATCAGTTAGGATCTCAGATTCTCCTTTTTGTGGGAAGATCACTGAACCCCAAAGTGGGTGCATTACTGTACTGAATTCTTGACTTCTCTATGCTTACTAAGATGAATCAGGAGTTCTGCCCCAGGCCCCAAAGTGCTGACTCTCAAACTTCACTGTGCACGGGATTCATCTGGAAGGGAGCTGATATAACCGAGAGATGCCTGCATCCACCCCCTGAGATTGTGAGTTAGTAGGACTGCGGTGGGCTCTAGGAAGCTGCATTTTTAATGAGTGTTTTGAAGATGATGCTAATGCTGGTGGTCCATAGAGTAAGCAACAAAGTAGAAAACACTGCCTCAAAGAGAGGGTTGATTGTCATTATCATGATTTTCATGTGGCAAGGTGAGTTTGGGCCATGAGGAATTAAAGGACGCTGTGTTACTAGAGATTGCCCACTGTAGAGTAAGCACTCAATACAAGCTTATCTCATTGGTTGATAGATCTTCCAGGCATTCTGGTAGGTACTCATTCGTTGTTATGTCTGCTTAGCCATTAGGGGCCAGGCATGCGGCAGACACACAGTGAAGGCGACTCACATCAGGTGAATTGACGTGCTCGGTGGACAATCAGTGCTCAGTAAATGTGACAAGCGGCACTGTGGCCAGCAGGTAGCAGCGACCCGTCTTAATACAACCCAAACATTATCTCAGGAAGAATGGGGTCGCTGGAAGGTTTCTTGGGTCCCTGATATGGGAAGCTGAGGCAAGAGGTTAAAAGATCAACATACTTACATTCCAGACTCAACCAGAAGGACTGGCAGATCCTGTGAGCAGGGCTGTTTCCCCAGACCCTCCGGCTTGTGTTTCTCATCATGTGATTTGCCTTTTTCTCTTGTTTTGATGTTAAAACTTGAGCTCCTTTAGAAACTCATTTGCCTGTGGCAGCAGGCTTAGAAGAGCTCATGTGCTGGCCATTCCTAGCCAAATGCCTACCCCTGCGTACCCCCTTTTATTTTTTCTGGACTCCATTCTTCCATATTTTTGGAGATGAGGTCTTCCCTAAGCCTCACAGAGAAACATAACTCTCTTGCCCAGTGGAGCCCTCCAAAGATGTTGAGATCTTTTTTGAAATATGGAACCCCTCTTCTAGCAGGAGTGATTCTCTGATTATTTGCAAATTGAATGCCATTTGGTGTTTTCGCGATACTCCTTGTGTTTGTCTGTTAAACACTCTCCACAAGCCTTGTGGTCCAGCCAGTCTGCAAAATTCCATCCTCAGCCCTGTGGAACTCCTGAAACACAATACTTCAAAAGTATTTACCACAGCGTTTCCTTATGAAACAGGGGAAGTACTGTCTGTTCATGAAGTGTTTGCAAACTTGTGTCCAAGCAAGCACATAAGGTATATTTTTCTGACTAAAAATAGCATACATATGTATCAGCCTACTCTACTCCCTGCAGCTAAACTCAAGAGATTGTTACAGATACTGGAAGGAATAAAGGCTGGAAGTACAGAGGGAGGGAAAGAGGAGGGTAGAAAGAAACCATGAAATTCTTAGCAGCCAACAAAAAGATGCCAAGAATACACAGTGACATAAGAAGATGTCCACAAGGCATTTGTAAATGAAAAATGCAAGTTTATCTGAGAAAAACACATAAACCCAGAAAAACACAGTCTAAAAAGATATTTATCATTTTAAACTATTAACAGTGGCAATCACTAATGGAATTTTAGGAGATATTTATTATCATTAAATTTTTTTTCATGTTTTCAGAAGTTAATACAATAAGTATATTGTGCTTTCCCCATATATTAAAAGTACATACCCAAAGAGTAATAAATGAAAAATAAAGTTTTCCTTTCTTTACAACCATCATTCCTATTTTTCAGAGCTAAATATGCTTGACAGCTTTATTGTGTATAATCTCAAGCAATTCAAAGCATAATAAAAATATATACATCAGATGTGTGTTTGTGTGTATTTAACACAATAGTATCATCCTATATGCACTTATGGGGAACTTCCTGCTGCCTTATTCTTTTTCATAGCTACATTGCATTCCATAGTATGGATATGTTACAATTTACACATATAGTCTCCTTTTAGTGCTCATTTAGGCCATTGATTGTATTTTTTCTTATTGCTAAGTATCATATTCGGAGAAGGCAATGGCACCCCACTCCAGTACTCTTGCCTGGAAAATCCCATGGCGGGGGAGCCTGGTAGGCTGCAGTCCATGGGGTCGCTAAGAGTCGGACACGACTGAGCGACTTCACTTTCACTTTTCACTTTCATCCATTGGAGAAGGAAATGGCAACCCACTCCAGTGTTCTTGCCTGGAGAATCCCAGGGACAGGGGAGCCTGGTGGGCTGCCGTCTATGGGGTTGCACAGAGTCGGACACAACTGAAGTGACTGATCAGTAGCAGCAAGTATCATATTGTAATTTTTAAAAGGAAGGAAAGTAGGAAAGCAGGATGTCAGGGAAATAATGAGATACTGAGCAAAGGATTACAAAAGGCACATACAGCCAACTGAGTGAGTAAAACAAAACTCAACAAATCAAAAATTCTCTAGTAAATTTCTTCCTGGCCCTGTCTCTTATTTCTCTGAGCACCCATTCTAAGAGAATGGGGATGTTCTTAATAACCCACTGACACCACAAGTGTCTAGAAAAAACAGTTCAGTGACACTTCAGCAATTTCTTCTTTAAATCCAGTACACAGAACTCTTTATCTATTGGCTTGCAGATATATACCATCCTCTGGGATAAGTGTTGAACATATGGGTTTTATAGTTTAGGAGAGAGATCAGTGTTTCACTGGATATCTGAGTGTGCTGTGCTGTGCTTAGTTGCTCAGTTGTGTATGATTCTTGGCATGATTCTTTGTATGGTACATGGATTGTAACCCGCCAGGCTCCTCTGTCCACAGGGATTCTCCAGGCAAGAATACTGAAATGGGTTGACTTGCCCTCCTCCAAGGGATCTTCCCCACCCAGGAATCAAACCCAGGTCTCCTGCACTGCAGCCATATTCTTTACCAGCTGAGCTACCAGGGAAGCTTGGGTATCGGATTATGTATATCTAGGACCTAACACAGTGTCATCTCTTGAACACAGAGTTACATACAGAAGGGAGTGTGTCTGGCTCTACCTGGAAGCCTCAGAGCAGTTTCACAGAAAGGGGCACAGTGGAGTTGGATCTTGAAGGATGAATAGGAGTTTTCTAGCTACAGACTAGAGGAAGAACACATTACGAAGATGAAAAGCCTTCGCAAAGACAGAAACATTTTAAGTAAGGTTTGTTTGAGTAATGGTGAGTCAACTGGTATGGCTGAAATAAGGGGTAGTTACTGGAATAGCCTAGAAAGACAGGTTGGGCCAGATTGTGAAAGTTTTTCAAGGCTAGTTTAAGGAGATTTGATTTTCATTGTGAGGGCACTAGGGAGCTATGGAAAGTTCCAAGCAGGGAGTAACACAATAGAGATGATCACTTTGGCAGGCAGATTGCCTGGACATGGAGAGAGTTTGGAAGCAGAAAGATAAAGGCAAGACAAAGAGCACACTGGGAGATTGTTCCGGTGATCCAAGTTTTTCATCAGGAGAGCTATTAACACTAAGTATCACACTAAGGATGTTTCACTATTAGGCAGTTTTCTTGTAACCAGACTCCCATATGGGATAATATACTCGAGCAATCCTTGTAATATTACCTGTGTTAGATGGGATCATATAAAATTGTTATTTTTTTAGTTGTTTTTTTTTGTGTTTTTTTTTTTAGGTTTAAAAATGGTCAAATATTGATAATTTCGTGTGGTTCAATTTAATACTCCAAAAGACGGTCAAGACCTCAGTGCTGATCAACAAGAAGCTGGGCACTTTCGGAATCTATGTGGGTGGACCAGCTTTATGTAAGTGCATGTGCTCTAGAATTATCTTTAATATCTATTAAGGACTTGCTGTTTTTTAAGATACTTCAAAAAGTATCTTTATCTTTTAGATAGACAACCTGAACTATTTATAGTTAAAATAATATGATGTTTGATATATGCTTCAAAATACTCTGGGGCAGGGTGGGGTGGCTGGGAGGTGGGTGGAGATAGAATAAACACGATTGGCCGAGAACAAATGCTCACTGAAGTTGACTGATGGACACATGAGAATTTGTGTTACTCTTCTGTCTACCTTTGTGTAGGTCTGGTAAGTTTCCGTAATAACTTGTTTTTGAAAAAGCATGAGGTGGAACAATTTTTTAAAATACAACCATTTGTGTGAAATGGAGAAGGAAATGGCAAGGAGGGGATATATGTAAGCATGCATATACATGTGCCATATGCTGGTATAGGCATGAAATATTTTTGGAAGGAAGCTCAGGAGAAGGAGTTGTACTGTTTTGTACTTTAAAAAAACAACCTTATGCATGTATTATTTTAATCTAGCAACCCCACTTCTGGGCATATATCCTGAGAAAACTATAATTAGAAAAGATACATGCACCCCAGTGTTCCTTGCAGCATTGGCTATTCATTGGCTATTGGCTATTCAAAATTCATTGGCTATTCATAATATTCATAATAGCCAAAGCACGGAAGCAAACTAAATGTCCATTGACAGAGGAATGGATAAAGATGTGGTACGCGTATATATGCAGTGAAATATTACTCGGCCGTAAGAAGAATGCAATAATGCCATTTGGAGCAACATGGAGAGACGTAAAGATTAACATACTGAATGAAGTAAGTCAGACAAAGACATATATCATATGGTAATACTCTAATTAAAAAATGATACATACGAACTTATTTACACAACAGAAACAGACTTCCAGATATTGAAACGTCAGAAGGAGGGATAAATCAGGAATTTGGGATTAATATACACACACTGCTGCTACTGCTGCTGCTAAGTCGCTTCAGTCGTGTCCGACTCTGTGCGACCCCATAGACGGCAGCCCACCAGGCTCCCCGTCCCTGGATTCTCCAGGCAAGAACACTGGAGTGGGTTGCCATTTCCTTCTCCAATGCATGAAAGTGAAAAGTGAAAGTGAAGTCGCTCAGTCGTGTCCAGCGCTTCGCGACCCCGTGGACTGCAGCCTACCAGGCTCCTCCATCCATGGGATTTTCCAGGCAAGAGTACTGGAGTGGGGTGCCATACACACACTACTGTATATAAAATAGAAAACCAACAAAGACCTATTGTATAGCACAGGGAATGCTACTCAATATTTTATAATTGCTTATGTGAGAAAAGAATCTGAAAAAGAATGAATATATACATATGTGTGTGTGTATATACACATATGCATAAGTGAATCACTTTGCTATACACCAGAAACTAATACAACTTTGTTTAACATGTTTTTTTTTTTTTTTTGATCGTATCATGAGGCATGTTAGATCTTAGGTCCCTGACCAGGGATTGAACTTGTGTCCCCTGCAGTGGAAGGATGAAGACTTAACCATTGGACTGCCAAGGAAGTCCCCTGAAACTAACACAACATTCTAAATCAACTATAATCCAATAAAATTTTAAAATAAATAAGAAATTAGAAATAAATTAAAAAATAAACAGTAAAATAAAAGCACAGTGTAAAGACAAACCAAACCACAGACCTGTGTTCTGTGTACAGCTCTGCACTAATCCATAGTGTGGTGCTGCCTTCAGCGCTGATCCACAGACTGTAGACAGCAGTGGCTCCCCACCTGCTGTGGTTGGAATTGAACTGGAAATAATGTGTGCAGGTTGCCGCGCCCAGGGTCTGGGATGGGGACGTTCTCAGGAATAATAGCAGTGGTGAAGGATACAACGTGAATGGGAACAAAGTCTTCTGGGGCCTGTGGGAGGGCCGTGCTGGGTGTCCAGGGATGCCTGTGTCACACTCCCTGTGTCCTCACTCATCAGGCAGAGAGGCCAGTTTTCTGCCTCCAGTTGTCTCCGTTCCCAGATTCTCCAGACCATGGCTCCACTGTACCCGTCACTTCCCACATGTGGACTCTACTCACATCCCAGGCTCCTTCCTTGGGGGATGAACATGAATGCTGACTCGGCCATTTTCCTGTGAGTTCATTTCTAGGGTTAGCTAGAGGCAGACTTCTGCAAGGGCAAGAGAGGACTTTGCCAGCTCACATTTCATCAGACTCCTCCATGGTGACGCTGGGGAGGAACACAAACAGCACACTCGTTAATTCCAGGCTGGGGGACTGTAGACCACCCCTAGTCAGACTGTTGAAGGTGGCTTGGGGGGCCTCTGGGGGTGTTTGTCTAGCACCTGACACATATGAAGCCTGAATTTTGGCCCCTGTCCTCACCAATAACTCTATCCCCTCTAGAGTTCCCATCTTCTCACTCACACCACGAGGTCTCTCCAGGACCCAGAAGGTCAAGGAGGATCAAATTAGGAAAGTGATTTTGAATCTGACAAGTCGATGCCTCTGGAAACTAATAGTGAGGGTTAGATGCCTTTGGCAGCTCCTAGTAAAAGATTATTTCCTCCACTTTCTTCCACTTTCTTTTTTATTACAAAGGGCATTGTAAAAATTCCTTTGTTTCCCTCCATAACTAACCACATGGATTTGAAATGCGGTGCCCCTGGGTGGAAAGGGGAATCTGAAATGGGAGTCTGCAGAGAAGTATCGTTTGGAAAAGGAACGTGATCTTAGGGCCCTGGGATCTCTGGAGCAGAACTTTCAAAGGCAGCAAAGGTAATGGATACTTTACTCACTCACCAGCTGATTGTCACAGTCAAGAGCTGGGGAAGGTGGGAGGACTATCAGTTGAATGAGCTGTTTGGTTTTGGGGACACAGAGAGAGTAAGAGATGGGCTCACCCCACCCAAATGGGTCTAACATGAGCCATTGTGACAGGTTCCAAGTACCCCAGGCTTTCAGGCCAAAGGGCTTAATTTCTCACTCCTGATAATTATACAATAATATAATATATGTTATATATGAAAAAAAGTGAAAGTTGCTCAGTCATGTCGGACTCTTTGTGACCCTATGGACTGTAGCCCACCAGGCTCTTCTGTCCATGGGATTCTCCAGACAAGAATACTGGAGTGGGTTGCCAGTCCCTTCTCCAGGGTATCTTCCCAACCCAGGGATCGAACCCGAGACTCCTGCATTGCAGGCAGATTCTTTACCGTCTGCACCACCTAAGTGCCAACAGATACAAAGTATTTACCATGTACAAGAAACTATGCTAAATGCATTTCATGTGTATTTATGTATTTAACCATTTCTGTCCTTTATTGAGCCCATCTTTGCATGAAATGTTCCCTTGGTATCTCTGATTTTCTTGAAGAGATCTCTAGTCTTTCCCATTCTGTTGTTTTCCTCTATTTCTTTGCATTGATCTCTGAGGAAGGCTTTCTTATCTCTCCTTGCTATTCTTTGGAACTCTGCATTCAGATGCTTATATCTTTCCTTTTCTCATTTGCTTTTCATTTCTCTTCTTTTCACAGCTGTTTGTAAGGCCTCCCCAGACAGCCATTTTGCTTTTTTGCATTTCTTTTCCATGGGGATGGTCTTGATCCCTGTCTCCTGTACAATGTCACGAACCTCCATCCATAGTTCATCAGGGACTCTATCTATCAGATCTGGTCCCTTAAATCTATTTCTCACTTCTACTGTATAATCATAAGGGATTTGACTTAGGTCATGCCTGAATGGTCTAGTGGTTTTCCCTACTTTTTTCAATTTAAGTCTGAATTTGGCAATAAAGAGTTCATGATCTGAGCCACAGTCAGCTCCCGGTCTTGTTTTTGCTGACTGTATAGAGCTTCTCCATCTTTGGCTACAAAGAATATAATCAATCTGATTTCGGTGTTGACCATCTGGTGATGTCCATGTGTTGTTGGAAGAGGGTGTTTGTTATGACCAGTGCATTCTCTTGGCAAAACTCTATTAGCCTTTGCCCTGCTTCATTCCGTATTCCAAGGCCAAATTTGCCTGTTACCCCAGGTGTTTCTTGACTTCTTACTTTTGCATTCCAGGCTGGAAGAAGCACAAGCTGGAATCAAGATTGCTGGGAGAAATATCAATAACCTCAGATATGCAGATGACACTACCCTTATGGCAGAAAGTGAAGAGGAACTAAAAAGCCTCTTGATGAAAGTGAAAGAGGAGAGTGAAAATGTTGGCTTAAAGCTCAACATTCAGAAAAGTAAGATCATGGCATCTGGTCCCATCACTTCATGAGAAATAGATGGGGAAACAGTGGAAACAGTGTCAGACTTTATTTTTTTTGGGCTCCAAAATCACTGCAGATGGTGACTGCAGCCATGAAATTAAAAGACGCTTACTCCTTGGAAGGAAAGTTATGACCAACCTAGATAGCATATTCAAAAGCAGAGACATTACTTTGCCAACAAAGGTCCTTCTAGTCAAGGCTATGGTTTTTCCAGTAGTCATGTATGGATGTGAGAGTTGGACTGTGAAGAAAGCTGAGCACTGAAGAATTGATGCTTTTGAACTGTGGTGTTGGAGAAGACTCTTGAGAGTCCCTTGGACTGCAAGGAGATCCAACCAGTCCATTCTGAAGGAGATCAGCCCTGGGTGTTCTTTGGAAGGAATGATGCTAAAGCTGAAACTCCAGTACTTTGGCCACCTCATGTGAAGAGTTGACTCATTGGAAAAGACTCTGATGCTGGGAGGGATTGGGGGCAGGAGGAGAAGGGGACAACAGAGGATGAGATGGCCGGATGGCATCACCGACTCGATGGACGTGAGTTTAAGTGAACTCTGGGAGTTGGTGATGGCCAGGGAGGCCTGGCGTGCTGCGATTCATGGGGTCGCAAAGAGCTGGACACGACTGAGTGACTGAACTGAACTATGTATTTAACACACAACAACAACCTTTGAAGGAGATGTGATTTTATTCCCATTTTACTGATGAAGCAGTAGCGGTACCCAGAGGTTAAGTTCCCCAAGGTTACATGGCTGATGGATAGTAGATTTAAAGCCAGGTTGACAGACTTGACTCACAAAACTGTGCTTAATCTGCAAAAGGAATAGAAAAGACAGGAACGCTTTCCAAATTAGCACTTGCTTAGGGCACTCGTAGATACCTTACCTGGCTCACAACCTCTCCAGCACCTGTACCTGGGCTAGGTACACTCACTTTTAGGTTTCTTGTGGTTACAACTACAGAAACCCAATTCAAACTGGATTGGGGAAAATAAATGGGAACTTACTGGTGCCCATTACTAAAACTATAGACCAAGTTCTGGCTTCAGGCATGGCTGTTCCCAGGACATGGTTCCCCTCAGCTGCCTTGAGTTCATTGCTGAACTGAACTCCTGGACAGGGGAAGGAGATTTTCTGATTTGATGGGCCTGGGTCACTCCTGAAACCCAAACCCCGTGTACTGCAGGGACAGAAGAGAGTGTTCCAAAGGAAAAATCAAGGTACTGTTACCAGAAGGGAGAACAAGACTGAGTGTACCCAAATGGATGATATCCATGATTGTACGTTCCTCGGGGAGGAAGTAGGGAGTCACAGGCAGGAAGTGATGGCCCCAGACTCTTTTTGGCTATACCAGTTTGTCTCCAGTAATAGTAATAGTAATAATGGTGACGATTATAAAGATAACCAATATGGTCCTCAAAGTGTTACGAGGAATGTATCGTAGTGCTTGGCACATAACGTGTGCATTCTAAGTCACTTCTGTCATGTCCGACTCTTTGCGACCCCACAGACTGTAGCCCACCAGGCTCCTCTATCCATGGGCTTCTCCAGGCAAGAATACTAGAGTGGGTTGCCATGCCCTCCTGCAGGGGATGTTCCCAAGCCAGGGATCGAACCCAGGTCTCCCTCATTTGGGGGCGGGTTCTCTACCCCTAGCACCACCTGGGAAGCCCTTGGCACATAGTAGGCTCTCAGTAAAAGTTGTATTGAACTTAAGTTTTCTTGGAGAAAGGTGTCATGTGGCGTTACTACCAAATTCTGCTCTGGCAAATCTAACATAATAAGATATTCTTTCTTCTTTTGGCATTAAAACAGAAAACCAATCTGTTTTTCTCTTTCAAGATTCAGAGTAACAGAAGAGGCCTAGGGGTGAGGTGGGAGGGAGAGGGAGGAAAATCTATCCTCACAAGCTCTTCCAGGTATTTTTACACTGAAAGTCATGCCTCCAGCAAAGACTCTCACATTGCCCAGTGGAAAGCTGCCTATTCATTTTTGAGCGGCGGCAGCAGCACAAACAAATTTCTCAAGAATGATTTCTTTACTAGCTCCAAGTAGAGCTCAAACACTTAGCCCAGATGAAACTTATCTTTGATCCAGATTTAACGACAGCACAGACATATGCCATTGGGATTGGAGACACACTCAGGGAAGTGTTAGCAGAGCAATTTGCTAAGACTAATGAATGGCTTTTGGCAAATGGGTTGTGAGCCAGGGTCAGAATGAGCTCTGTGAGAGGAAGGGGTGAGCCTGACTGTAAAGGATCTACGCGAGGTTTCTATGCTATATTCACGTATCAGCCCGTCTCCATCACCAGACAAGGGATGTGGGTGATAAGGGCTAGATGGAAGCCCGCATAGGATGCAGGCGCTATGTGGATACACAGGAGGGGCTGAGAGTCAGCTGGGTAGTGAGGGAAGCATCACAGAGGGGCAGATGAATGCGGGTGGCTCGAAAGGAGGCTTAGGTGTCCTGGCAAAGAAAGTGCCAGATAGATGCACTGGGAGCCAGGGGTGGAGAAAGACCTCCTCATCTCTCTTTATACCCTTTTGCAACTTAGATTCTGGATGCTCTGCGTGCATGTGACTTCATAAATATACACTGTGTTGTGTATTTAGTCACTAAGTCATGTCCCACTCTTTGCGACCCCATGGATTGCAGCACCCTAGGCTTCCCTGTCCTTCACCATCTCCCAGAGCTTGCTCAAACTCATGTCCATTGAGTCAGTGATGCCATCCAACCATCTCATGCTCTGCCACCCTTTCTCCTCTTGCCTTCAATCTTTGCCAGCATCAGGGTCTTTTCCAATGAGTCAGCTCTTCACATCAGGTGGCCAAAGTATTTGAGCTTCAGCTTCAGCATCAGTCCTTCCAGTGAATATTCAGGGTTGATTTCCTTTGGGACTGACTCTTTGATCTCTTATAAATACATAAATTATGCAATATATATGTGTGTGTGTGTGTGTGATAATAGATTCTATTTGTACTCGCATGTTTGTAAAATTTTAAGAAATGAGCTGGAAGGTTGGTTTTTGCTTCTGAAAAGGAAGGAAGAGATCAAAATGGGTGGTAGATAGTTAAGGAGAATTTAGTTTTATCTGTAATGATTTATTTCTTTTAAGAAAAAGACTAGAAGCAAACATAAAAGCTTATGGGGTGCAGGATGTTTTCCTATTATTCTTGATGGTTTTATCATATTTGTAAACATTTTCCAAAACAAAGCAAGACCTATCTCAGCAGAGGAAATGCAAGAGAATATTAAGTGTGAAGTTCAGGTTCTGGTGGTGAGAGAGGAGGGGTTGGAGAAACACAGGACCCAGGCCAGACACGTGGCAGGGGGTCTCAGTGTAGCTTCAGTGCCCAAGGGCTCCCATCTCCCAGGCCTTATTCCTCTCCTGGGCTTGAATAGATAGATGCACTAGGAAGGAGCCTGGTCTTTAACAGGGGGATGTGGTCCTTCTGGGGGCTTCCCAACTGGTGCTAGTGGTAAAGAACCTGTCTGCTGATACAGGATATGTAAGAGATGCAGATTTGATCCCTGGGTCAAGAAGATCCCCTGGAGAAGGGAATGGCTACCCACTGAAGTCTGCTTGCCTGAGAATCCCATGGGCAGAGAAGCCTGGCGGGCTACAGTCTGTGGGGTTGCACAGAGTTGGACACGACTGAAGTGACTTAGCACAGTAGTCCTCCTGGGCAGGGGAGGATTGGAACAGGCAGAGATCGGAGGCTGAGATGAGAAATGGATGGCAAGGATCTGGGTCTGAGATGGAGGGCTAGGAGTTGTGGCAGCCGCAAGAACAGAAGTGGGTGATCCCTTATCAACTTTCCAAAGGCCTCCATGTACTCAGTGGTGTTGGAGGGAGGGAGGGAAGAAGGCAGATTAGCAGAGGTCTGAGAGCCAGTGGGGATGCAATCACTATAAGCAAAAAAGCCAGAGGGTACCTCTGAGTAGGGAGCACATCCATCACCTAGACCTCAGCTCCAACAGACCCTGCGCCTCTGCACCCAAATCAGATCCAGAGCAGGTGAGAGGAGAGGCGGGTGGAGGGGCAGACTCCAGATTTTCCCTTGCAATTCCTTCTCAGCAAGGAGCCTTTGTCTCTGGCCCTGGGATGGCATTCCAGGCTCAAGTAAATGGAACACTTTACACCCGCTCAGCCAAGTCCATTTATTTTGATTATTCTCATACCCTTGTCAAAAATGGTGCCAAGGTGTATAAACAGACCAATTTCTGGGATTGTTTCAATCTAATCACATTAAATTATTTGCTCTCTTGGCCTTGAGGGGGTTCCAAGGGAAAGCGATTGAAGTCAGGTCCAAAAATAGCTACCTTTGATTTCCAATCCTGGTGCTAATGTGGGTGAACTTCTTAGAGCTTCTGGTGTTGACGTCGGGTGATCCAGGGATGGTCTGAGCTAGGGACTGGGAGCCCAGGGTTAGAGGTGGGGGTGGTGGAGGGGAGGGGTTGGGGGTGAAGTAGACACCCCTTCTGCTTATTTTTCTCCCAAAGCCCCATGAATGAGAAGAAACATTTTAAGGAAGGCTTTTGGCAGTGATGGCTTCAAACGCCAGGTGCCCCCACAAAGAGAGCATAAATCAATGTCAGGACTATGCGTTGATTGGGAAGAAAGGGATTATGACCAAGTTTAATAGGGGAGAAAGAGGCCAGAGAGGAGAAAGAATGCCTGAAATTTGTTTTGGCCACAGACCCCCAAAGGCAAATAAGCCTCAGTGAGAAGATGCGGTGAAAGAGAAGGAACACAGCGTGGAGGAAGGCTAGGGCTTTGGGATAAAGCAGATGTGGGTTTGAATCCTGGTAGTTTCCTATCTACGTGACCTTCGGTAAGTTTCTGAGTCTACTTAAGGCTCACTTCTCTTCCCTGGAAAACACACACAGTAGGAATCAAGCCTCATTGGGGTCCTTTAAGAACATCTGTAGAGCCTCTAGCTCTGGGTACAGCTTGCAGGAGGCAGACGTCTAAGTCAGTGTGCTCCCTTCCTGGCCATTACAACACAGCTGCCTTGCACTTTGGGCCCTGGGGTCTTTCACAGTGTTTTGTACATTGTAGGTGCTCATTAAATGTTTACAGATTGATTAGAGGGCAATTCATCCTGTGTTTATATAGTTCTGGTCTTTAGGGAATATCAGTCAAGGCAAGGCAGAGTGCCTCAAACACTGGTTCTAAGTAGGAGATGTAAGAGCTGCTTGAGTTAAGTCCGTTGGAGCAGAAAATATGTTAGTCAGAGGGGTCTGATGGAGATGCTGATATGCTTGGTACACTTGGCCTGGGAGCTCCAACCCGACGCTGCCAACATTGCGTGGCCTGTGTCTTCACCAGGTTCCAGAGAAGAGCCCAGGTCATATTCCTGCCTGGTAGCCCCCGAGTTCCAGGAATATGATTTCACACATGACCTTGAAATTCGAAGGCAAATATTCAGTCAGATCTGATCTCTCTTCTGATTTTCCCAGCTGTCTCCAGCTGCTGAGCTCATCATCGTCTCTCTCCAGCATTTCCCATCTGAACAACTGGCGTTACCATCCATCTGCCACGAGGAAAAAAAATCCTTCATGAAACCGACAAACAGCTATGGAGGACCCATGTCTAGGTCCTGTGGAGTCAGCAGACAACAAAGGCAGATCAAGGATTTATCCTCATGGAACCCGTAGTCTAAGAGGAAAAATACAACTTCTGTTCATGCTGCCTCCTAAATATGTCTCATAGCACCTCTCTTCTTTCCATTTCTAGTGCTGTTATCAGAGTTCTGTTTTCACTCTCTAGACTCTCATCATACTTTCTCACTGGTCTCTGGGCTCTTCTTCAACTTTCTTTTTCCAATCTACCCTCCACACTTCTCTAAAGTGATCTTCCTAATGTTCAAATCTGATCCTGTCACTACCAAGTATAAAATGGCCAATGGTTGCCTATTTACTGATAGAATGAAGTCTAAACTATTAGTCCTTTATAACGAATAGAGAAGTTGCAAACAAGTGGGGCCTAAGGCCTGCATCTTCCAACAGACAGAACTGTTTGACATATACAGTGTTGGCCTAGAAAGTATTTAAAATATAAATTGCTACTATTTATGTTTTGGGAGATGTTGCCCAAAAGTTCAAATTTCTAGCTTCTCTTGAAACATTCTAAGACATGGCAACACTGATCCAGCATTCCTATATGTTAACCCTCTGGTGTTAACTCTCTGGAGCTGATTAGTTAACCAGGTGTTAACTCTCTGGAGCTGATTAGCCTTGTCCATGTAACAGTGAGTTGGAAATAGATGCTGGTGATCATTTGACACCTGGTCCTCTTGATTCATTTTGCTGGATCCTTGTAGGTATTGGAGTTTGTGACCCGAACCTAACTCAGAGACATATTCTCCTCTGGAACCTCCAATAAAGCAGTTCTGCTTACAAATTTTGAATTTCTGGCCTTCAAAACTCTAATATTAGTGTTGTTTTAAGCCAATACATTTGTGATAAGTTGTTACAGCATCAATAGAAAAACAAAACAATATAGATTTTAGTACTAGAAGTGGGGTACTACTGTAACTGCTGCTGCTGCTAAGTTGCTTCAGTCGTGTCTGACTCTGTGCAACCCCATAGATGACAGCCCACCAGGCTCCCCCATCCCTGGGATTCTTCAGGCAAGAACACTGGAGTGGGTTGCCATTTCCTTCTCCAGTGCATGAAAGGGAAAAGGGAAAGAAGTCGCTCAGTCGTGTCCGACTCTTAGCGACCCCACTGCAGCCTACCAGGCTCCTCCATCCATGGGATTTTCCAGGCAAGAGTACTGAAGTGGGGTGCCAGCGCCTTCTCCACTACTGTAAAAAATACCTAAAAATATAGAGGTGGCTTTGGGATTAGATGGTTGCAGAAGATGGAAGAATTTTTAGAGCGTGATGGAGAAAGCTTAAATTGACTTGAAGAGACTGTGAGTAGAAATGTGGGCATAAATAAGGACTCAGAGGGAAGTGAGGAGCATGGTAGAGAAAAACTGTACTTAGAGAATATTTAGACCACCATAAACAGACAGCTGGTAGAAATATGGATGTTGAAGGCACTCTGGTAAAAGCTCAGAAAGAAATGAGCTGATGTTATTGGAAACTTGAAGGAAAGGGGATTCTAGTTATACAGTGGTAGAAAACTCAGTTCAGCTGCATTCTACATTTCTCTGGGAAGCAGAACTTGTAAGTGATGAGCTTGGATATTTAGCTGAGGAGATTTCCTTGCAAAGTGTTGAAGGTGTGTCTTGGTTTCTCTTGCTGCTTATAATAAAATTTGAATGGAAATAGACCGAAGGAAGAATTGTTAAGCCCAAAGGGAACAAGGACTAGATATGGGAGATTCTCAGCTTCTTCATATGCTAAACACGCTGTCAAAAGACACTAAAGCTAGGTTTGCATTCAGGAAAATGTGCCCTGATGAGAACATGAAGGATGTTTGTATGTATATATATATAAAGAGTATACAGGCATACAAAGGGATCTTTGAAAAGATTAAACATGTGACTCATGGATCTCCTTAGCCATCACAGCAGAAACCAAAAATAAAGAGAGAATTATCCAAGACGAATTTGTGGAGGAGCCTCTTGTCTAATGGAGTGAATCCTCATAGCATACACAGGAGACTCACAAGGTTCTTGAGAATTTTCTGTCAGCAGAAACACTGCTTGCTTGAACTGGCTGTCCAAAGATGAAATTAAAGAAGGCTGGCAGACTCCCTGAATTCAAAGACAGGAAACAGTCTAATAAAGCTATTCAGTTGTAAATACCTGCTATCCTTTAAGAAAAAGGAAGAAATTCTTAGAGAAGCATTATAAATTCAGAGGGCAGAGCCATGAACTACAGGAGATTATTTCCAGGCCTTGACACATATAGTATTCCTAGATGGATTTCAGAATTGCTTGGGACAGGTGACTCTTTTTTCCTCTTCTATTTTCTCCCATTTTGAACAGGAACGTCTATAACTGGTATACTATACCTGTCCCACTATTGCATTTTGGGAATAGATATCTTGTTTTCTAGTTTCACTGGCCCAAGATGGAAAAGAATTTTGCCCTAGGATAGATCATAGCTCTGGTCTTACCCATATCTGATTTAGATGATGCAATTTGGGACTTTTGAGTTGATAAGATTTAGATGAGATTTTTGAACTTTGAGTTGACTCTATAATTGTGTTGAGCCATTTGAAGATGTTGGGATGGGTTGAATGAATGCATGTGAGATGGAAGTGAACCTTTGGTGGCCAGAGGAAGGACAGTAACTGACAAAGTTCCAGGTATTGCATAAGTTCATCATTGAAGAAAATGCTAAATTTACATTAGAAGTTTGTGAAACTAATGATGAAATTTTTTCTTCAACTAACTTCATGTTAATAATCTCTGATTAGGAGGAGGTAATCTTTGGAAGGCACTTGGTTCTTCATGTTACCCTATCTTTGGTGAGTGGATAAACTTTTTCTTTATGTCACAAGATGGTTGCTTGCAACTCCAAGCATAATATTCTACTACATCAGTCTCTCAAGCTGGAAAGAAAGAAGGAAGGGAGGAGGGAAATAGGATGTAAAAAACTCTTTATGTGAGTTGCTTTTACCTGTTGTAAGAGGAGAAATTTTTCCTAAAAGTACCCAGCAGACCTTCTCTTGTCTCAATCATCTCATGATCACCCTGCGATGTGACTACATACAAAAAGAATTAAGTTACCATGATTGGTTTAGACCAGTGATCCACAAACCTTTTCTCTAAAGGGCCAGATAGTAAATTTTTTAGGCTTTGTGAGCCATATCATCTACGTTGTAATTGTGTACTCTACTATGACAGCAAGAAAGCGGCCATAGACAATATGTGTGGCTATGATTATCAGATTAAGGAAACAAAAATATAGGCTGCTCAATAAAATTTAAGCCTCATATAAACAATGAATGCTTTTCTAGTGTATGTCCCATGCTAAAAAAGTATTTGTGGTTTATCCAAAATTCAAATTAAGCTGAATATTCTGTATGTTTTCTGACAACCATAGCGGTGGCTATTACAGTGAACAGCTCATGTTGATTTGCTGGAAACATTCCTGTTTTTAACACCAGATCCAGAGTTTAGGGAACCCATTCTCTGGCTGACCAGGACAGTTGGTCACCCTGTCAATAAATATTTGTACACTTTGCAATTTGAATTTTGTATACTTTTCAGATTTGTTTCACAATTCTTCTTCTTTTGATTTTTTTCAACCATGTCAAAACATTAAAAATATTTTAGTTCACAGGATGTACAAGAACAGGCAGTGGGCTGAATTTGACCTGTGGTCAGTAGTTTGCTGACCCTGGGCTTAGACCATTCATGATTCATTGCCCGGGGATGGACATATTGCTGCTCAAAATGAGGGTACTGTTCACAGGGACTGGCAGTTAGGAGGTAACTAAGGGTTTCTGTCAAGTTTGGACATCTTCTTTTCTGAAGACCTGCATGTTGAATTCTCTGAGGCCACCACAGGCAATGGATTACTTACCCTTCATCTCTGCTGCCTCCCAAGCTTGTGTGTTTCCCTTAGAGGCTTATCAGACAAACTGAGGGTATTCTAGACCAGGAGGGAAAAAAAAATCTGCCCCTTTTCCCCTTTCATGTAAACTGTGTCTGAAACAAGTCTATCCCTCTCGCCTGGGCTATCGTTCTCTGAGCGTCTGTGGCTCAGCCTGACTGAAGGAGACGAGATGTCTCAGATCTTAAAGGGGTTGGGTTTTCATGACTCAAAGTGTACATGCTTATGGTGGCGATCTCATCGAATCTCTGGAAAATCACCTAGCAGAGTGTCAGCCTCCATTTTTAGAGGAGGATATTGAAACTCAAGCATCCTCTTTATTCCCTGCATCCCGTCTGCCCCACTTCGTTTCTCATCCCCCGTTTGGAGAACCAAGAAGGAAGAAAGTCCTCTACTCCAAAATAGTGTCGATCTTACGGTCCCATCCCGTGAACTCCAAAGGGAACAGAACTCCAGATGGTGCCTGTTTATCTGTGGTTCTAACCCAATTAGGACAAATTATCATTTCTTCGGTTTGATGCGTCTCCTGGGCATCC